>NC_053394.1:126773422-127120159 GCF_905171765.1 Bufo bufo
CATCCAGCTGTGCTACTGTATTTGTACTATGATCGCTGTGCCCCAATGTACTGTCCTGCCCTTGTCCTGTCCCTTTTATGTCCTCGTGAATTATGCCTGTCCCCCATGTGCTGCACCTGCTGTTCCCTCCATATATTGCGATTGATGGCCCCTTCCTAATTTATACATCCATAACCATTCTAGCCAGGGGAGTAACTAGAAGTGACTGGGCCCCACAGCAAATATTTGTAAGGGCCCCCCCCCCCAGCACGCTTCGCACCTCCCTCCTCCTGTGTAAACCCCACTCCTTTGGCACAGTGTAGCGGTATACTGCATATTGTGTGGCACAGTGTAGCGGTATACTGTATATTGTGTGGCACAGTGTAGGCTATATGTGTATAACATAAACATATTTCACATGAAAACTTACAGTTACTTGGCCCTTGGGGATCTCGGACACCACTTCAACACTTGGCCGGGGGCTCGGCGGAGCTGATGTTGTGCTTTATCCTAATGAGAAAGATTTCATAATAAGGATTTGGAGAAGGGGCAGAGGGATAGCAGAGCAGGGAGAGGCTGGTGCTGCTACTAGGGGGTCATACCATGGGGGAGTAATAAAGCCCACCATAATGCCCCCCCCCAGTAGTAATAATTCTCCTTATAATGTGACAGTGCAAAAATACCCCCTTGTAATGCCCCCAGTTGAGCTAATGTCCCCATAGTGCGCCCATAATGTCCCAGTATAAAATACCCCTATATAGTGCCACCAGTAAATTCCCCCATAGTGCTCCTCTCCCCCCTTCCTGCTAGTGCCCCCCATAATGTACCAGTATAAAATGCCCCATATATAGTGCCCCAGTAGATGCCCCTCAGTGTCCAGCCTCTGATAGGCTGCCGGCCTAGTGTCCCCCATAATGCCCCCCCATCATGTGCCAGTATCAAGTGCCTCTCTCCTCCCCCCCCCACATGTCCCAGTATCATAGTGCCATCTCCCCCCCCCACAAAAAAAGTGCCAGTATCAAGTGCCTCTCCCCCCCCCATGTGCCAGTATCAGGTGCCAACCCCCCCTCCCCCCCAGGTGCCAGTATCAGATGCCAACCCCTCTCCCCCCCCATGTGCCAGTATCAGGTGCTTCTCTCCCCCCCCCCCATGTGCCAGTATCAGGTGCCAACCCCCCCTCCCCCCCAAGTGCCAGCATCAGGTGCCTCCCTCCATGTGCCAGTATCAGGTGCCTCCCCCCCCATGTGCCAGTATCAGGTGCCAACCCCCCCTCCCCCCCAGGTGCCAGTATCAGGTGCCAACCCCTCTCTCCCCCATGTGCCAGTATCAGGTGCCTCTCTCCCCCCCCCAGGTGCCAGTATCAGGTGCCTCCCCCCATGTGTCAGTATCAGGTGCCTCTCCCCCCCCCCATGTGCCAGTATCAGGTGCCAACCCCCCCCCCCAGGTGCCAGTATCAGGTGCCTCTCTCCCCCCCATGTGCCAGTATCAGGTGCCAACCCCCCCCTCCCCCCCAGGTGCCAGTATCAGGTGCCACCCCCCCTCCATGTGCCAGTATCAGGTGCCTCTCTCCCCCCATGTGCCAGTATCAGGTGCCAACCCCCCCCAGGTGCCAGTATCAGGTGCCAACCCCTCTCCCCCCTAGGTGCCAGTATCAGGTGCCTCTCCCCCCCCCATGTGCCAGTATCAGATGCCAACCCCCCCTCCCCCCCAGGTGCCAGTATCAGGTGCCAACCCCTCCCCCCCCATGTGCCAGTATCAGGTGCCTCTCCCCCCCCCCCCCCCCCATGTGCCAGTATCAGGTGCCTTGACACGTGCATTTTTGCTGTTATGAGGTGTTATATTTATATGAGTTAAAAATGAACTTTTATTATTTATTTATTTAATAAGCTGGGAACTATCTTATCTATCCTACTATTTTAAAACTTTCTTCAGTTGACCCTTTGTGTGCCAAATAGTAATAGTCTTTTTCTCTCCTATTAGCTAGTGCTGCTGATTTTACAGTGGCAGTGGGTTTTGGTATTGTCTATGACTGAATATGTCTGGATGCACCTGCTGACTTTTCTGTGGTAACACTTGTCTTCCTATACTGCCTACTAACTTTGCAACATTTATGCTAAGTGATACATTTGTGTAACAATGTTGCTCTGTGGGTTTCTATTAGGATAGCGAGCTGAGTGTGCTGGGACAGCTGTCATATAGAGATATAGCAGTGCTGGGTGTGTTGGGGCAGCTGTCATGTGTATAGATGTACACTTAGCCAGCTATAACAGTAGAAGTCTCTTTTTCTTTTTTTTTTTTTTCTTTTTTTTTCAATCAGTTGTAATGCAGCCTTTATGGTTGTGAGGGTAAATGCTTTGCCTCTGATACACTCAGACATTGGAGGTTGTGGGTTCGAATCCCAGACACATCAAAAGACTTTAAGAGACAGTAAGATTAGATCACATTAGCGAGGGGGCCTGGTCAGCTGCTGTGAAGGGGCCCTGAACAGTAAGACATCGATATTTAACAAACTTGAAAATAAACTGTCACACACGCTGCCGGGACGCCGGGCCCCCTTGGCAGCCCGGGCCCCGAAGCAGCTGCTTCCCCGGTAGTTACGCCACTGATTCTAGCACTGTTCCATTGCCTCAGGGTTCAGCACCATTCCAGAAGAAGTGACTTCATACGGTGCTTCGTCCTCCTTCCTGAGGGCACAGATACAATTCGAAATGGGAGCTTCATTCACAGTTCCTACGTACTTGTGTTTATAATCCCAATGATTAAACGTTCAGTAGATTAGTCATTGTACAGAAAACATGGCAGGGCATTTTGTATTTCAGCTCATTTTCTATTTCTTCTGATCATTTGACAGACAAGTTTTTGCTTGTTTGTGACATAAAATGTCTTGTATTTTTCCAGCTTTCTGAAGAAATGACTTGTAAATATCTAGGAGGAAATCCTTTGTGCTGTTCTGCCTGGAATTAATGTGCTATTTCCAGATGGACTGTACAATGATTTCTGCTCCTGCTCACAAAGGAATAAAAAGGGCACAGTTAATCCAACTACGAGCCTAACATTTTCCTTTGGAATCTAAAATGACTAACCCTATTCTGCTCTCTGAAATACATCCAAGAGTTAGCATTTTACATGTATGATGTAAAGCAAAAAACATAATGCTAGAGGACTCTAGGACTTGGCGACTGCCAGTTCATTTACAACCATTTTTTTATCCAGATTTTGGGTTTCTGTTTCTGGATGGTCTGGTGCCTCCACTTTTGAAGCTTGAACATGTTTATCTGTGTATATGAGGCTTGTGTGTATTTTTCTGTGTACTATATGTTTGTTTCTGCTATATGCTATTATGGTATAGACAGACTGCAGTCACTCAGGGACGGACTGGCCCTACAGGGAAATTTCCTAAGTGGGCTGAATGCTATACTGACAAGGATGTCAGTAACAAGGATGCTACGGGGATCACTGATCGTCAGGAATCGGACCTTGTAAGGATCAATGATCACCAGGCATAGAACATTGTACTGACTAGAGACTGCACACTATGGGACTAATTTATCATTAACTAGCAGAAGGACCCGGCTTCGCATGGGTATATTTCATCTATTTCATTTAATGTTTCTGTGTGTTGTTAAAAGATATTGACAGTATCCACTATAACAGTGACATCTAGAGTACCCCACCCACTGTCTGCTGAGCTGTGTATCTAATCCTGTCCTGTGTGATACTGTCTGCTGAGCTGTGTATCTAATCCTATCCTGTGTGTCTTACTGTCTGCTGAGCTGTGTATCTAATCCTATCTTGTGTGATACTGTCTGCTGAGCTGTGTATCTAATCCTATCTTGTGTGATACTGTCTGCTGAGCTGTGTATCTAATCCTATCCTGTGTGATACTGTCTGCTGAGCTGTGTATCTAATCCTATCTTGTGTGATACTGTCTGCTGAGCTGTGTATCTAATCCTATCTTGTGTGATACTGTCTGCTGAGCTGTGTATCTAATCCTATCTTGTGTGATACTGTCTGCTGAGCTGTGTATCTAATCCTATCATGTGTGATACTGTCTGTGGAGCTGTGTATCTAATCCTATCAAGTGTGATACTGTCTGTTGAGCTGTGTATCTAATCCTATCCTGTGTGATACTGTCTGCTGAGCTGTGTATCTAATCCTATCCTGTGTGATACTGTCTGCTGAGCTGTGTATCTAATCCTATCCTGTGTGATACTGTCTGCTGAGCTGTGTATCTAATCCTATCTTGTGTGATACTGTCTGCTGAGCTGTGTATCTAATCCTATCCTGTGTGATACTGTCTGCTGAGCTGTGTATCTAATCCTATCCTGTGTGTCTTACTGTCTGCTGAGCTGTGTATCTAATCCTATCTTGTGTGATACTGTCTGCTGAGCTGTGTATCTAATCCTATCTTGTGTGATACTGTCTGCTGAGCTGTGTATCTAATCCTATCCTGTGTGATACTGTCTGCTGAGCTGTGTATCTAATCCTATCTTGTGTGATACTGTCTGCTGAGCTGTGTATCTAATCCTATCTTGTGTGATACTGTCTGCTGAGCTGTGTATCTAATCCTATTTTGTGTGATACTGTCTGCTGAGCTGTGCATCTAATCCTATCATGTGTGATACTGTCTGTGGAGCTGTGTATCTAATCCTATCAAGTGTGATACTGTCTGTTGAGCTGTGTATCTAATCCTATCCTGTGTGATACTGTCTGCTTAGCTGTGTATCTAATCCTATCCTGTGTGATAATGTCTGCTGAGCTGTGTATCTAATCATATCCTGTGCGATACTGTCTGTTGAGCTGTGTATCTAATCCTATCATGTGTTATACGGTCTGCTGAGCTGTGTATCTAATCCTATCATGTGTGATACTGTCTGTGGAGCTGTGTATCTAATCCTATCCTGTGTGATACTGTCTGTTGTGTATCTAAGTCTATTGTGTGATACTGTCTGCTGAGCTGTGTATGTCATCGTGTAGCCCTAGCCTAAAGCTGACCTACAGCAGTGAAGAAAAATGGCTGGGTTGTTATGGAAACCTGGAGTAAAACTGTGTGTATGTGGAGACTAAGAGCCTGCGAGCTTCTATTGGCTGATAAGGGACAAGTGACCGTGTGTATGGCAGTTGGGGGCTTGTATTGGCTAATGCAGGTAATTTTTCGGGAATATCTCAGGAACGGTACATCGTAGAGAGCTGAGACCCAGTATAAAACCTTTCCGGACACCTGATGTACCTGTGTGCCAAACTTGGTGAACATTGGTCCGGTCGTTTGGTTGTGCATAAAGAGCAGACAGATGTCCAGACAGAAACTCATTTTGATGTAAATAAGAGAAATACACACGTTTTCAACTTTTTAAACACTACTTGCACAGAAAAGTTTATGCAAGTGGCTTTTTTTGGCCAACCTGGACACTTTTCAAAAGGTGGCGTGGCAAATGCAGGGAGGGGCCGGCACCAGCAGTCCCACCACATTTATAATTTTTTGCTCCATTTTTCTGGTGTAAGAGCAGGGGCGTAGTTAGGCTAGGTCTACACGACAACAATAAGTCGCGTGACAGATAGGGCGCAACATTTGTCGCGCAACATTTTGTTGCACCAATGTCGCGCAACAATTTTTATAATGGCAGTCTATGGTGTCGCACTGCAACATGCAACATGCTGCGACTGCGACACGACAGTCGCAGAAAAATTCATCTCGAATGGATTTTCTGCGACTGTTACGTCGCAGTCGCAGCATGTTGCAGTGCGACACCATAGACTGCCATTATAAAAATTGTTGCGCAGCATTGGTGCAACAAAATGTTGCGCGACAAATGTCGTTGTGTAGACCTAGCCTTATAGTTTATGCAGGGGAAGCGGCTCCTTCAGGGCCTGAACTCAGAAGGGGCTTGTCCGGGAGGAGGACTAAAAGATTTTATTATCAGGGCCTCCGCAACAGTATACAATAAAATTATATACAGTGACAGTATATACACTGACATGACATACAGTATATACGTGTAGGAAACAGATGGAGCAGTGTGGTCTGAAAGAGCAATCTTGACTAGCTTCAGGAATAGGTTTTGCATGGGAGGAGAGGGTTGCGAAGAAGTTGTGGGGGCCAGTCAGTTCTAGTTACGCCATTGCGTAAGAGAACACTGAAATCTATGCAAGCTGGGGGCTGGTGTAGATATCAGTATAGGCGCATGGACTGCTGGATGCTAAGCTCAATTTATGACTAGGTGTATGCCTTGCCTTAACCCCTTCACGCCCGATGACATACATGTACGTCATCGGTCCGGTCTTTAAACATGGCGCCTGATCATGTGTGCTGCGGGCGCCATAGCCGCAGATGGCTGCCTGCTTCTTATAGCAGACACCCGCATTAATGCAGATCGCGGACATTTAACCCCCCGAAAGTGCGCGCTTTTGATTTTCAGATCGCTCAGATGCCATGGTCAGGATTGACCACGGCATCTGAGCGATCTGAAAATCAAAAGCGCGCACTTTCGGCTATGCTCCGGCTCCCCCGTGTGGCGATCGGAGGAGTCGGAGCTTGTGTGCAGCAGCCCCTGTCTATGTGAATGACAGGAGGCTGCTGCATAGTATTTGCTATGGAGCCCTTGCCTGTAATAGGGCTCCATAGGAAAGTAGTAAAATCATCATAGACTCCAATGCAAGTGCATTGGAGTCTATGATAATAGCAATCATATGATTGATTGTTATAGTTCCCTATGGGAACTATAAAAAAGTGCAAAGAAAAAGGTTTAAAAAAATAAATAAAAAAAACATAATAATTCAAATCACCCCCCTTTTCCCAAAATAAAAATAAAAGAATTAAAAAAAATACACATCATGGGTGTCGCGATGTGCGAAAATGCCCATAGTATAAAAATATATTCCCCATACGGCAAACAGAAAAACTGAAAAAAGTGACCAACTGGCCAATTCGCTGTTTTTGGTCGCTTCATTTTCTACAAATTTTTTTTTAAAAAGGTGTTCAAAAAGTCATACAAACCACAGAGTGGTATCAATGAAAAGTTCAGATTGCCTAGCAAAAATGGGCCCCCATATAGCTCCGTACACATAATAAAAAAAAAGTCAAAATATGGTGACAAAAAAATAAAACAGATTTTTCCCAATTTTTTTAGCACTATCAAAACGCAAGAAAAACTACACACATAAGGTATCGCCGGATTCGTACTGACCTGTAGAATAAAAGTAACTGGTCAGTTTCATCGCACATCGAACTTCGTAAATAAAAAACCTGTAAAACTGTGGTGGAATTGCTTTTTTTTTTGCAATTTCACCTCATTTGGAAATTTTTCCTGCTTCACACTGCATCATATGCAATATTAAATAGTGGCATTGGAAAGTACAACTTGTGCCGCAAAAAACAAGCCCTGTGAACAGTCAAATATAAAAGTTATGGCTCTGGGAAGGCAGGGAGTGCAAAACGAAAACGCAAAAAAAAAAAATCTCCGACAGCGAAAGGATTAAATTAGGTGCAGCATCGATCGTTATCATAGATCGGCATATGCCGGCAGTCTATGATAAATCTGGCCCTACATATAGGATTTTGACTAGTTAACCAGAAATCACATGAATATCCTCATACATTGCCAAAAGCCAAAGCAGCTATGTACCCTAATGCAATTTTGTATTAGCATATGGCGGGGACCTTAAAGCCCAAATTCCACCATTGAGAACTTCTGGTATGTCTTACTAACCATGAATTAATTTGCTCTCAGCATGCATCCCCTTGCTTTTCCCATATTTGATTTTGACTTGCAACAGTGCACATGGAGGAAAAAAGGATGCACGTTGTACCTTCACCATATCACCTCTTCTTCTATCAGTCACTAGATTGAGATATTGTTTTTCAGAACACTAACTTTGTTGGCAGACACATTCAACCCAAATGCTTCTTCTCTGTCACACTAAAACCTATAGAGAGCGTCTTACTCCAGCACATAAACTGGCCAGCTTTAATATGCTGAAAGGTAGCAGCCAGTTAAGCCTCTCCTAGACATAACAAATGTTAACGTCTGTTCCTAATGATTACCTCTGTATTTTGTCAGAGAACCGCGTAGTTAATCTGCATATTTGATGGTCAAAAGCACTCGATATGGTGCAATGAGTTGGAAAATTAAGATGATAAAATCCTACCCTTTTCTCATTGAAAATTAATGAATTGAATCCACTGTTCCTCTGGTGCTCTTTATAGGGCGGTTGCCTGAGGACCAAGGGATGTCTCACCAACAAAACCTGCCACACATGAGACATCTCATCCAGTATGGGCAATGTTAAGTGTATGCAAAATGTGCCTTTTGAACTAATTAAGTTATATAGTAGAGTAATGTAGAACATTATGTATCTCATTCAGTGTATGATCCACAAACAGTAATAGCTAGTCTACCACTTAATGAGTAAAAAGTTCATTTTTGACCAAGTAAAGCAAATATGTGTCAAAATGAGATTTCTTTTTTTTATTGTTTTCCAAAGGTACAAGGTAACAATGATTGCATAGCCACATGAGTTCAGATTTCGGTTCTCTAATACAGTATAAGTCATAAGATCTTGATTGCGACATTAACAAAAACATATGTGACAAATAGTTATACATAAATATTAGGAACAGTAGAAGCGGATAATAATGCCACCGTTGCATCCCTGTCTTTTTGGAGGTGAAAGTCTGTACCAATAGACTGGAGTACAAGTAAAATAAAAGAAAAATAACAAGCAAAGTGCAACTTAAATGAACAAAGATGGCAACGGTAACAGAGCACTCTCGGTCTCGGTGGTTCAGATGGGCTTTTCTGTAGGTCGGAAACCAAATGCATTTGGGGGGAAAGCCAGAGCTGCCATATGGAAACAAACCTGGAGTATCTATGATTTATAAGGGCTAACATTTTTTCATGGGTGCAGGAAGTATTTACCATCGCCACTACCTCCTGAATGGGAAGAGTTAGAGGGGATTTCCAGTATCTCATGATGGCCAGTTTTGTGGAGAGCATAATGTGAGCCATTACTGTGCGCAGGTGAGTTGGGAAGTCCATAATACCAAGAAAAAGTACGGCTAATGCTGGGGAGGGTTTAGTCTGAATCTTAGTGACGCACGAGGGGACAGGACCAGGGGACAGGACCAGAGAATATGAAATAGCGACCCCCTGCAACCACAACCTCTCCAACAGAGGTTTGAGAAGCCAGGATATATGTAGCTCAGTTTATCAGGGGTAAGATACCACCTAAGAGCAGTTTTCATGATGGCTTCGTAGTGGGAGACACAGGTAAATGTTTTGTCCACAAATGTTAAAGAGGACCTTTCATCGGTCCAAACATTGTAAGATAACTATCAGGCTGTGTAGAGCTGAGCCCCAGGATCTCAGTGCACTTACTATTATTCCGGGGCGCCGCTCCATTCTCCCGCTATGTCCCCCGGTATTTTCGCTGATTAAAAAGGGCAGAAAGGGCAGTACAACCAAATTAGCAAAAATACCTGGTGACATAGCGGGAGAACAGAGCGGCAGTGAGATCCTGGGGCGCCGCTCTACACAGCCTGATAGTTATCTTACAATGTTTGGACTGATGAAAGGTCCTCTTTAAGGAGGAGGCCCAAATTTTAGTGGAGACAACTTCTCCCAGTTCCTTTTCCCACGCTAGGTATGGGTTTGACTTGAGAAAGAGGCTTTGTGGCCCTTTGGGGACGGTGTTTTAGAGTCCCAAAGTTCAAAAACTTCCCCACAGGCAGGTACTGTAAGGCCCCTTTCACACGGGCGAGTATTCCGCGCGGGTGCAATGCGTGATGTGAACGCATTGCACCCGCACTGAATCCTGACCCATTCATTTCTATGGGGCTGTGCACACGAGTGGTGATTTTCACGCATCACTTGTGCGTTGCGTGAAAATTGCAGCATGCTCTATATTGTGCGTTTTCCACGCAACGCAGGCCCCATAGAAGTGAATGGGGCTGCGTGAAAATCGCAAGCATCCGCAACCAAGTGCTGATGCGGTGCGATTTTCACGCACGGTTTAATTCACCTTAATCCACTTGATCGCGCAGTCCGGCATCTCTTCTGTCTTCTTCTTTGCTGTGTGCAGGAAAAGGACCTGTGGTGACGTCACTCCGGTCATCACATGATCCATCACCATGGTAAAAGATCATGTGACAGACCATGTGATAACCGGAGTGATGTCACCACAGGTCCTTTTCCTGCACACAGCAAAGAAGAAGACAGAAGAGAAGCCGGGCTGCGCGATCAAGTGGATTAAGGTGAGTTAAATTATTTATTTATTTTTTAACCCCTCCAGCCCTATTGTACTATGCATTCTGTATTCAGAATGCTATTATTTTCCCTTATAACCATGTTATAAGGGAAAATAATACAATCTACAGAATAACTAACCCAAACCCGAACTTCTGTGAAGAAGTTTGGGTTTGGGTACCAAACATGCCGATTTTTCTCACATGCGTGCAAAACGCATTACAATGTTTTGCACTCGCGTGGAAAAATCGCACCTTTTCCCGCAACGCCCGTGTGAAACCAGCCTAAGGGGGCCTGTGGATTGGAGTAGGTCTGATTATTTTGCAACTTTAACTTCATCAGAGTATGGGAATTTTTGGAATTGCAGTGAGCCAACAGATTAGTTCAGGGCAGGCAAAGATAAAAATTTACACAGATTTTCAGCACCAGCATTAAACATGCAGGATCTCAAGCTGAGCAGCCATTGATCATGCAATCTAAAAGAAAAGTAAAGGACAGGGTCAAAAGGCCATGGCCTATGGAACCATGTTGGGAACTGCATGAGGAACAGAATTCCATACCTGCTGTCCTCTGTGGGCTATTACCCTTTCTTCTGATGCTTTACATTTTTTCATGCCACAGAGAAAAAAACAGCAAGAGAATAAAATATATATTTAATGTACTGCTCACATTCTTGGTGACATGCTTTTTTTGTGATGTAGCTTTCTTGTTTCACTACTGTCTCACATTTTGATGAGATATTTCAGAAGATCACATTGGCGAGGATTGTTTCGCTAAGTAGAACATCTTTAGTGACTGGTTTTTGAAGAGGACCTTTCAACTGAAAATGCAAGTTAAACTAAAGATATACCCTTACTTGCCGGCCCCCGGTGGTGCTTATTCAGTTGTTCATTTTGCACTCAGTGCCCCCGTTTGTCCGCGGTGCCCCCCGCAATATTTCCCGCCTTCTATGCTAATGAGCCATTCGGCTCAACTGGGCGGGCCTGCAAAAGTTCTCCCGGGCGTGTCTTTCTTCTCCCTGGCACGGAGCGCATCCAATCAGCGCGCTCCGCTCTTAGCCAGGGAGAAGAAGCTCCAGTTCTCACGAGATTCGCGAGAACTGGAGCGATTTCATCTATCCTGAGCCACGAGAAGCTTGCGAGAACTGGAGCTTCTTTTCCCTGGCTAAGAGCGGAGCGCGCTGATTGGATGCGCTCCGTGCCAGGGAGAAGAAAGACACGCCCGGGCAAGTAAGGGTATATCTTTAGTTTAACTTGCATTTTCAGGTGAAAGGTCCTCTTTAATAACCATTTTTAAGTGTCATCTCTCATATTAATGAATGCTGTTCTTTTAGGGGACCTGTGACCTCTCCTGACAGGTTTGGTTTAGTAACTACTTGTGTTCCTCGTGCAGTAACAATTCTATAGCATCTATTCTTATGACTCTTGTCTTGTACCATTCCTTTATTATTCCTGTTAGAAAATATGAATGGTTAGCAGTTTGCAATTAGAGATGGGTGAATCTTCCCATGAGTAGACAACATTACAGTAGGTTGAGTTCACACTTCAGTTATTTCCATCAGTTATTGTGAGCCAAAACCGGTTGCGGGTCAAAAACACAGAACAGGTGCAGATCTCTCCATTATACCTTATGTCTGTGGAGCTGATTAGGCTTCACTACTGGTTTTAGCTCACAATCCCTGATGGAAATACCGGTAAGTGACCAGATAACTGAAGTGTGAACTTGGCCTTATTTCTAAATGTATTACTTTGTAAATACATTTAAAAATTGAATAAAAATATTTTTTATATATAAAGTAAATGATAGTAATAATGTATGGTGGCAGAGCCGGATGCAGAGCTAAGAAGAAGCAGCATAGCTGAGCTCCAGCAGCCACAGCCAAGTACAGCATTATAAAGCACCTCAGAGGCACCCAAACTGCACTGGAGCAGACCCCGCTCCACCCACTTACCCCCAGGAAGACACTGGAGATGACAAGAACAAAGAAAAACCCTGGTTTCCCCAGAAAACTTACCTCTTTCTTCACAGCAGCACGGATCCAAGATGGCCCTCGGCACATGCAGGGTGCAGCACAGACACCAATGAACTCCAGCAACAAGCGCACCATGAAGCAGCAGGTCAATGAGGAGCTGGTAGGACATATTTCCCTTGCAAATAAAACTAGTCATGTGAGTGGGGGATCTGCCCAAAGCTCTCCAGCAGGGGCAAAGTCTGACTTTAACATGAGCCCTAATACAAGCTCTGAACATGATAGGATCACCCTGTCTGCTATGCAAGATTTAATGGCAGACCTGAAAAGTTCTATACACTCAGATATTCAGTCAGCCTTAACCCCATAAGGACCCTTGCCGTACATGTACGGCACTGGTGGACGTGACTTAAGGACCAGCGCCGTACATGTACGGCCGGCTGATCGGGCGGGTGCAGGAGCTGTGCTCGCCCGATCAGTGGCAGGGTTCCGGCAGTCACTGATAGCTAGACCCCTGCTGTGAAAACACAGATGCCGACGCATTAACCCTAGATGTGCCGCGGTCAGCGTTGACCTCGGCATGTGCGATGTATGGGGAGGGAGGTTGCTGCCATCGGGTCCCCGCGCTGCTGTGACGGGGACCCGATGGCAGCGAAGGCAGTCCGATGCCTTCCTTAGGCATCGTGGCTGCCTTCCGTGACAGCCTGTGAGATCCAGCCCCCTGGATCTCACAGGCAGGAAGGCCGTAAGTGTATTACACTGTGTAATACACTTACAGCCAATGCATTACAATACAGAAGTATTGTAATGCAATAAAGGGGATCGGACCCCAAAAAGTTAAAGCCCCAGAGTGGGACAAAAAAAAATGTTAAAAAAGAAGTAAAAAAAATAACCTAACCCCTCATAATGATCTAACCCCTCAGATGAACACCGTCAAAACAATTAAATAAAAACTGTGCTAAAAAAAAATATTTTGGTCACCTAACATCACTAAAAGTGCAACACCAAGCGATCAAAAAGGCTTATGCCACCAAAAATAGTACCAATCTAACCGTTACCTCATCCCGCAAAAAATTAGCCCCTATCTAAGACAATCCCCCCAAAAATAAAAAAAACTATAGCTCTTGGACTATGGACACACTAAAACATAATTTTTTTTGTTTCAAAAATGCTTTTATTGTGTTAAATGTGAAAAAAAGACATATTAGGTATCGCCGCGTCCGTAACAGCCTGCTCTATAAAAATATCACATGAACTAAACCCTCAGATAAACACCGTAAAAAAAGAAAAAAAAAGGGGTCAAAAAAGCCATTTTTTGGCACCTTACATCACAAAAAGTGTAATAGCAAGCGATTAAAAAGTCATATGCACCCCAAAATAGTGCCAATAAAACCATCATCTCATCCCACAAAAATTATACCCTACCTAAGACAATCGCCCAAAAAATTAAAAAACTATCGCTCTCAGACTATGGAGACACTAAAACATGATTTTTCTTTGTTTTCAAAAATGATATTATTGTGTAAAACTTAAATCTATACATATGAGGTATTGCCACGTCTGTAACGACCTGCTCGATAAAAATATCACATGACCTAACCCCTCAGATGAAAAAATAAAATAAAAACGGTGTCAAAAAAGCTATTTTTTGTCACCTTACATCACAAAAAGTGTAATAACAAGCGATCAAAAATTCATTCGCACCCCAAAATCATACCAATTAAACCATCATCTCATCCCGCAAAAAATGAGACCCTACCTAAGACAGTCGCCCAAAAAAGAAAAAAACTATGGCTCTCAGAATATGGAGACACTAAAACATATGGAGACACTAAAACATGATTGTGACATGGCAACTTAAAATTATCCCAGTGAAATCTGGATTAAAATGGAAAATGCCAAAAAAGGGTTACCAAAATTTGTAATATCAGTTTTGAATTCCTTGAGGGATGTATTTTCCAAAATGGGATAACTTTTTTGGAGTTTCTACTCTAGGAGTGCTTTAGGGGGATTTTAAATGTGACATGGCAACTTAAAATTATCCCAGTGAAATCTGCCTTCCAAAAACCATTTGGCGTTCCTTCTGCGCCCTGCCGTGTGCCCGTACAGCAGTTTACAACCATATATGGGGTGTTTCCGTAAACTACAGAATCAGGGCAATAAATATTGAGTTTTGTTTGGCTGTTAACCCTTGCTTTGTTACCGGAAAAAAATGGATTAAAATGGAAAATCTGCCAAAAAGTGAAATTCGGAAACTTCATCTACATTTTCCTTTAATTCTTGTGGAACACCTAAAGGTTTAACAAAGTTTGTCAAATCAGTTTTGAATACCTTGAGAGGTGTAGTTTCCAATTTGGAGTTTCTACTCTAGGGGTGCAATACTCTCCCTCGCGAGCCCCGTGGACATTGAATAATTCCATTTTGAATAACCCTGAATATTTACCTTTATTCCGCACCGCTCTGCAGGAATATTTTACTCTTAATAACTCATCTGAGGTCTCGTTGTCCACGATCTGGTGTGCTCACAAAGCGGTCATGAGGGGAATCTTTCTAAAATACTATGCTTTGGAAAAGAGAAAGAGAAATCAAAAGATCTAACTACTCATAGGCAAGATTAGACAAGTAGAGCATGACAACCAAAAATCTCCCAAAATTACCTTTGTAACCCAATTGAAAAATTTAAGATACGATACGTACATAGTTAATGCAATCCAGATTTGAGTTCTACCTCAAATCCAAATCCATGTATTACTATTGCGGAAACAAAGCTAATAAATCTTTAGCAAACAGGATTAACGCTAAATCTGCCAAATTGTATAATCTCGCCCTAGACACTGATACTCCTCAACCCACTGAAGAGATAATTAATACCTTCCTGAATAAAATCTCTCTTCCCCAATTATCATCAGAACAATTACCGTATTTTTCGCTTTATAAGACGCACTCCCCCCCCCCCCCAAAAGTGGGGGGGGGAATAGCTGTGCGTCTTATAAAGCGGATACTTTGCTGGCCGCTATGCTGCACAGCTCGGCCAGCGAATTATCAGTGTGGAGGGAGGAGGCGGGGACACTCATGGCGGGGCCCAATGCAGTGACTCTACTCTAATACACCTGGCCCCGCAACTGTTAAATACATTCAATCTGATCTATATCTAAATGTATACGCTCTGTTCGGTACTTACTGTAGTACCGAAAGTATAGCATTAAGACGGCGCAGAGCGGCATCTCCCTCGGTCATGCGCCGCCTGCCGCAGCTCCCTCTGTAATGCGCCGCCTGCCCCAGCTCCCTCTGTCATGCGCCGCCTGCCCCAGCTCCCTCTGTCATGCGCCGCCTGCCCCAGCTCCCTCTGTCATGCGCCGCCTGCCTGTTCATTTATAAAGTTAGATAAGCAGGCAAGCGGCGCATGAGGAGGGAGCTGGGGCATGCGGCGCATCACAGAGGGACCTAGGGCAGGCGGCGCATGACCGAGGGAGCTGCCGGTCTGCGCCGTCTTAAAGAAGTTAATGCTATACTTACGGTACTACAGTAAGTACCGAACAGAGCGTATACATTTAGATATAAATCGGATTGAATGTATTTAACAGTTGCGGGGCCCGGTGTATTAGAGTAGAGTCACTGCATCGGGCCCCGCCATGAGTGTCTCCGCCTCCTCCCTCCATACTGATGCATCTGATGGGGGATCTGTAGATGACACTTATGGGGATCTGTGGATGACATAAGTGTCATCCACAGAGCCCCATCAGTGTCATCCACAGATCCCCCATCAGTGTCATCCACAGATCCCCCATCAGTGTCATCCACAGATCCCCCATCAGTGTCATCCACAGATCCCCCATCAGTGTCATCCACAGATCCCCCATCAGTGTCATCCACAGATCCCATAACAGTGCGTCATCCACAGATCCCCCATAACAGTGCGTCATCCACAGATCCCCCATAACAGTGCGTCATCCACAGATCACCCCATAACAGTGCGTCATCCACAGATCCCCATAACAGTGCGTCATCCACAGACTACCATTAGTTCAAAACCTATCAAAAGCACACCTTTTGGTTCAAAATATTTTTTTCTTATTTTCCTCCTCAAAAACCTAGGTGCGTCTTATCATCAGGTGCGTCTTATAAAGCAAAAAATACGGTAGATATATTAACCACTCTGTTGGTATTCCCGAGCGTGACTCTGGGTTAATTTTTGCTGCCAGGAGCGGTAACCCCGAGTCACGCTCGAGGCAACATTGCAGAGTCCCTTCACCTTCTGCCGGCGATCCGGCGATGTCCTCCGCTTGTGTTATGCCAGATCTCCATACCTTGCGAAAAGTCTATACCGGAAGTGATGCGGCCGCACCGGAAGTGACGCGGCCGCACAGGAATCAGCTGGAGGAGGGTGTGCCCAGTGCCCATATTTATTAAAATTTCCCACCCAGTTCCGCTCCCATCCGCAGCTGCTGCTCGCAGGGAACGGAACCAGGAAGTCAAATGCCGGCCGGTGTTCTGCCAGATCTCTATACCTTGCGAAAAGTCTATACCGGAAGTGACGCGGCCGCACAGGAATCAGCTGGAGGAGGGTGTGCCCGGCGCTGCGCAAGCGCACATCCACTGGCTTAGGAAAGAATCGTTGCAGCGCCGAGATAGAAGTACTTTGTGCACCGCGCGTGCGCACTTAGGGGTATAGAGATTTTGCAGCGCACAATGTTGCATCAGATCTCCCTACCCCTGAGTGCACACGCGCGCACAAATCATCAGTTGCAGTTCATCCTGATTTGATCTGATGATTGGTGCGCTCGTGCACACTCAGGGGTAGGGAGATCTGATGCAACATTTTGCGCTGCAAAATCTCTATACCCGTAAGTGCGCACGCGCGCTGCTCAAAGTACTTCTGCAACGATTCTTTCCTAAGCCAGTGGATGTGCGCTTGCGCAGCGCCGGGCACACCCTCCTCCAGCTGATTCCTGTGCGGCCGCGTCACTTCCGGTATAGACTTTTCGCAAGGTATAGAGATATGGCGGAACACCGGCCGGCATTTGACTTCCTGGTTCCGTTCCCTGCGAGCAGCAGCTGCGGATGGGAGTGGAACTGGGCGGGAAATTTTAATAAATATAAACATAAAAAGTGACAAACACACATAAAAGAGGTTATACATTGTAATCTGAGAGGATTACACTGTATAACCTCAGATCTGACATTTGATGACTCTGCTCCTTGCCTGCCATTTTAATGTGATTTGTGCCCATAAAATATTTATGCAAAAAATTGTACCACTTTTGGTACAAAATTCCTGATATAATCATACCGCCAGGGAGGTTAAACGCAGATACCCATATTGATTAAATTTACTAAAGTAATAACCTCTCTCAAACTAAACAAATCACCAGGGCCAGACGGGTTAACCAATGAGTACTACAAGACATTTTCCAAGATCCTCTCTCCATACCTGAAGGGATGTTTCCATAAATTCTTTGGAGGCAATCCCATTTCCAAGGAAATGCTCTCAGCCCTAATAGTCACACTTCCCAAAGCAGGCAAACCTCCTGACACGCCAGCAAATTTCCGCCCCATATCATTACTCAATTCCGACCTTAAGATCTTTTCTAAATTATTGTCCAATAGATTGGTAGATATTTTGCCTCCTTTAAAGTGAACCTGTCATCAACTTTATGCTGCACATACTAACGGCAGAATAAAGTAGAGACAGGTGAGTTGATTTCAGTGGTCTGTCATTTATAAGTTAAAAGTAAGTGGTTGCTGAGAACCAGCATCATAATTATTGCAGCACAGGCCTTGAAAAGAGTCAAATCTACCTGAGAAGAGTCATGGTTATTCATAATCTCCTGCTTTCCCGCCCATCTGCTGATGATTGGCAGTTGTCTCCTAGGGAGAAAACTAGGTAGAAGACCCAGCTTTAGCTCTTCTATCCCTTGGTATAGAACAGTTCTCCTTTTTACATTCTACTATAGTTTCTCATGCATGCATAGCTATGTCACAAAAAATTGCGGCCAATTGGAAAAGAAGAACGCCCATACACATCTTAAACATTCTATAATCCATTAATAAACAATGCTGGTATAAAAGGATGTCCGCCTCGGCTTTCAACTCATCACGTCAATGTCAATCTAAATGGGAAGTTTGGATCATTTCTATTTTTCATAAACCCCTTTGATTAATTGCTCTATCTCTTAGGCCTCATGCACACGAACGTATTTTCATTTCGTGTCCATTCCGTTTTTTTGGCGGACCGTATACGGAACCTTTCGCTTTAATGGGTCTGCAAAAAAAACTAAAAACGGAAGGTACTCTGTGTGCATTCCGTTTCCGTATGTCCGTATTTCCATTCCGCAAAAAAATAGAACATGTCCTACTATTGTCCACATTACGGACAAGAATAGTACTGTTCTATAAGGGGCCAGCTGTTCCGTTCTGCAAAATACAGAATGCACACGGATGTCATCCATATTTTTCACGGATCCGTTTTTTGCGGACCGCAAAACACATACAGTCGTGTGCATGAGGCCTTAATCAGATGCGCAGTATTGTCTGAGAAATGCCATATTAGCTATTAGTTAGCAAAGACTACAATTTATGTAAGAACTGACATCTTAATTCCCTCAGGTTATTACAGTTTTCTGTCTATTTCCTTTGCATTTTGATGTAATCTGTATAATTGAAAAGAATACAATGATACCTGCAAATCACATGTTGCCTTATGTATACTTGATGGTATTTCAATAAAAACTAATATTTAAAAATATTTCTTTCTTTTTATTGTCAGACACCAGTGGTCATCATCGTTATCCGTCTAATTAATTTTTTGTATACAATCAGACATAGCCTTTTTATTTATACCAATATTTGAACATACTGTATTTTATTTTTAAATAATTTCAATGGTTCTCCATTCTTATATGGTGATTTTATCACTCAGTCATTAACATTATGTTACCTTATAGACATTATTACTTAAGAGACAGCATTTTTCTAGAATATGTTGTATAGTTGTGGGGAAGCTGCAACTGAGGCAGGGAGATGAGAGGCAGACTGATAAGCCTGCCTCTGCATCTAACTTTAAGCCATCCTCAGCAGAAAGGATGGCATTTCCATCAATGAAAAAATCAATGCTTATTTGGAATGTTGCTAAGGGGACACTTTACAGGCTGTTATTTAATAAAAGATTACAAAACTCCATAATGAAGTACACTGCTCCAAAAAATAAAGGGAACACTTAAACAACACAATGTAACTCCAAGTCAATCACACTTCTGTGAAATCAAACTGTCCACTTAGGAAGCAACACTGAGTGACAATCAATTTCACATGCTGTTGTGCAAATGGGATAGACAACAGGTGGAAATTATAGGCAATTAGCAAGACACCCCCAATAAAGGAGTGGTTCTGCAGGTGGTGACCACAGACACTTCTCAGTTCCTATGCTTCCTGGCTGATGTTTTGGTCACTTTTGAAAGCTGGCGGTGCTTTCACTCTAGTGGTAGCATGAGACGGAGTCTACAACCCACACAAGTGGCTCAGGTAGTGCAGCTTATCCAGGATGGCACATCAATGCGAGCTGTGGCAAGAAGGTTTGCTGTGTCTGTCAGCGTAGTGTCCAGAGCATGGAGGCGCTACCAGGAGACAGGCCAGTACATCAGGAGACGTGGAGGAGGCCGTAGGAGGGCAACAACCCAGCAGCAGGACCGCTACCTCCGCCTTTGTGCAAGGAGGAACAGGAGGAGCACTGCCAGAGCCCTGCAAAATTACCTCCAGCAGGCCACAAATGTGCATGTGTCTGCTCAAACGGTCAGAAACAGACTCCATGAGGGTGATATGAGGGCCCGACGTCTACAGGTGGGGGTTGTGCTTACAGCCCAACACCGTGCAGGACGTTTTGCATTTGCCAGAGAACACCAAGATTGGCAAATTCGCCACTGGCACCCTGTGTTCTTCACAGATGAAAGCAGGTTCACATTGAGCACATGTGACAGACGTGACAGAGTCTGGAGACGCCGTGGAGAACGTTCTGCTGCCTGCAACATCCTCCAGCATGAACGGTTTCGCATTGGGTCAGTAATGGTGTGGGGTGGCATTTCTTTGGAAAGCCGCACAGCCCTCCATGTGCTCGCCAGAGGTAGCCTGACTGCCATTAGATACCGAGATGAGATCCTTAGACCCCTTGTGAGACCATATGCTGGTGCGGTTGGCCCTGGGTTCCTCCTAATGCAAGACAATGCTAGACCTCATGTGGCTGGAGTGTGTCAGCAGTTCCTGCAAGACGAAGGCATTGATGCTATGGACTGGCCCGCCTGTTCCCCAGACCTGAATCCAATTGAGCACATCTGGGACATCATGTCTCGCTCTATCCACCAACGTCACGTTGCACCACAGACTGTGCAGGAGTTGGCAGATGCTTTAGTCCAGGTCTGGGAGGAGATCCCTCAGGAGACCGTCCGCCACCTCATCAGGAGCACAGGCGTTGTAAGGAGCACAGGCGTTGTAGGGAGGTCATACAGGCACGTGGAGGCCACACACACTACTGAGCCTCATTTTGACTTGTTTTAAGGACATTACATCAAAGTTGGATCAGCCTGTAGTGTGTTTTTCCACTTTAATTTTGAGTGTGACTCCAAATCCAGACCTCCATGGATTGAAAAATTTGATTTCCATTTTTAATTTTTGTGTGATTTTGTTGTCAGCACATTCAACTATGTAAAGAACAAAGTATTTCAGAAGAATATTTAATTAACTCAGATCTAGGATGTGTTATTTTTGTGTTCCCTTTATTTTTTTGAGCAGTGTATATTACAAAGTTTTAATCACTGTCAGTACATTTTAACAAAAATGAAATGGCAATTACATTTTAAGCTTACCTGGCTTAAGCAAGAGGACAATACAAATGCAAATTTACATCTAAAAGGCTGGGGAGAAACAAACATTTAGGTTTTTGGATTTCCCTAGTCAATGTCTAACAGAGGTGCTGAGTTCCGATAGACATTAGAAGGAGCAGTTCATTCAAGAAAGTCTCCAGATATGTAAGCAAAGGCAAAGCAAGTATCTGTCAGAGTGGACAAGAACCTGTAGATGGTCCACTTCTCCATTAAGAGAAGGTTCTTGGTTTCCCTAATATCTTTAATCATGTCGCAAGGCCTCTTAAGGGGTCAGACATTAACTATAAGGTAGCTACCCCAATAGGTGGCACTACAGACACAGCTTTCTTTCTCTTGGAGGAAAATTAATTTATATACAAATGATACCATACATATGTGACATTCACGGTGACTGGCATTATGGAAATTGTCAAATAGGCTGTGCTACACTGTTTCTTTAACTACTATAAAAGTGAATGACAGCTGCAGAAACAACATTACATAGTAAGCTATACTGTTCCTGTATTTCTCACATTACCAAAGCAGCTTAGCTTGCTGTTCTTTGCTGTTTCCATAGCTCCTGTT
The DNA here is from genome assembly GCF_905171765.1 of Bufo bufo. Taxonomy (NCBI): domain Eukaryota; kingdom Metazoa; phylum Chordata; class Amphibia; order Anura; family Bufonidae; genus Bufo; species Bufo bufo. The sequence continues at coordinate 126,795,049 of NC_053394.1, forward strand.
CGCTTCTATGGGCGTTATGGATGAAAGTAGCACAAGCCGCTCACCTGTTTTCGTAACTCTGGCCAACCTCGCCACCCCATAAGCCTGGTATTCTCATCTTAGCCATGAATGGCCGAGATGGGAATACCCCTTTAATGATTTTGTCAGCACTACTTCCTCCCTGTGTGATTCTAACCAGGATCATAGTGCTAAATGACAATAATGAAACATAAATCTCAAAGGTGGTACACAATATTAACTATTCTTTCCATAGGGTAACCTACTGCAGCAACTGAAGTGTTCTCAGACAAATTACCATACATGTTTGATTCCAGGCAAATAAGACAATAAATCTGTCTTTTGCTATATTTACTGCATAATAAAACTGTGAGATTAATAACAATAAAGTAATTTCAGGTTGGCAGTAAACAACCTCACTGAATTATCTACCCTGTTGAGCGTAAGTAAATAATATCTCCCTAATAAGTGTACCATTTTCTGTCAAGGTAGAAACCAATAATGTAGAAGTCACAATTTTTATATAATTTTTTTTTACCTCATTAATGATGCAGAGAATTTTAACTTTTTTCCTCACCGCATTCTGACACCCATAAAAATATTTTAAAAAAATTGTTGACAGGATATTGCATTGAATATTGCACGGTGCATCTGTACCATTACATTAAACTTTTTTGTGCAAAAAAAATGAACAATTCCATCATTTTTTTTGTCTTATTTGCCTTTTTTCCTACAATCTCAATCCATTAAATTGTCTTATTAAAATGTATTTTTAAACTCTTTTAAACATATTTAATATTAACTTGTAATTGTATTGTAGAATGCAATAAAATACCTTCTGTATTCCAATGTATTAATGCCACTGATAGTCACCTATATAAACATGCCTGATAGGCGTTCAGTGACTGCAGCCTGTAAGTCTCTCCTAGGACTCCATCTATTCTAGCACACAACTATGGGGACCTCTGGTGGGTTAACAAGAGGAGTCTCCTACATTTGTTTACACCCTTAGTTTCAACTGTGGTTTTCATTAGTACAGTAGATTGGAGGAATTAACTGCTTACTGTGACATACTATTACCTTGAACACAGGATAAGGTTTAAATGTTCTCTAAGTTTTATTGTGGTATGAATTCTCCAAACTGTACCCAGGACCCCATATGCCAAATGATGCCATTTGAGTGGCCAATACTCAACTATTATAGACACCAGATGAGACAAACTGTTACTATCTACAGTAGGACAGTTGCACAATCTTCTGGTCAGGGCTCTCCATGCATGAACAATCAATTTCCCCTGATGACAGGGATATGGTCCACTCCAGTCCTATGAAGTTGAGATAATAACACTTTTAGAGAAATGCCGACAAACAGTAAAATTATCCATTGTAGCCAATCAAATTCTAAAGACTACTGTATCTATTATAGTTAAAAGATATACAAAAGTAAACCACAGTTTTGGCACGTCTGACCAAGGTCAAATATTTAGGGTGTCCATATTATGTATCAGTTCTTTTTGTTGCCTCCCAAAAATATGGATCTCATAGCAAAACATTTCCTTGCTCTTCTTAATTGATTCACCTCCCACACGCAGGTCCCAATGTACAATTTATAGGGTTGGGACCCCTTGTGATATCACTGTCCACCACTTCCCCATCACAAACTATTTCAGAGGCCTTCAAGGGGCATTTACACAATGTTACTAAAATTGCCCTGTCTAACATCATTACTCCTTACATCAAACCCACTCCACCATCACCTGCTATGGAGCTTTAAAGAAGACACACCACAATTTCACCACTGCCCCCACTTGCAGGTACAATCTGCCAAAAAATGCACAATTTATAGGGCCAAACCCCTTGTGATATCACCATCCACAAGATCCCCAACTGTGATGGCTGTGGCAGGCACAGCACTATGAAGTGCCTTTTGCGCTGTGGCATTAGAAGAATTTTGATATCTCTGACTTTTAGTCAAAAAAGACTGTCTATGCGCCGTTCTATGGAAACAGTAGGTTTAAAGAGCACACCAAATGCTTCAAATAACTTCTTTATTAACTTCAACTTTTCTTAATATATAACACTGCCGCCTCCACAGAAGATAGTCCATGTACAAAACACGCGTTGAAAAGATATCACAAAATGGCGGTATGCATAAGATGGTGGTTGAACTGTTCAATCTTGTCATTCAACATAAAATGGTGGATATATTTCTCTCTTGAGTATCTGTACTCTCACTTTAAGTTAATTAAGCACTTTATGATCTCTCCTAGAGGTATATCTGAGGTCTAACTAATAGTTCTGCTTGCTCAACTTGGTTTGCAGTTTGCAGGATGCAATTGCTTATGATCTGGTATGAGCAGTTTGCAGTTTGTATGCAATTTGTATGGAATCTGGTTTGTATGCTTGCAATTTGTATTTGCTTGCAATTTGTAGCTTGCAATTTGTATTTGTATGGTTGCAATTGGTGGAACTGTAAGTAAACACATATATATCTAGTTCAGTATACAGTTATAAACACAATACTAACAATATGAACATCATATACAGTGGGATGCGAAAGTTTGGGCAACCTTTTTAATCGTCATGATTTTCCTGTATAAATCGTTGGTTGTTACGATAAAAAATGTCAGTTAAATATATCATATAGGAGACACACACAGTGATATTTGAGAAGTGAAATGAAGTTTATTGGATTTACAGAAAGTGTGCTATAATTGTTTAAACAAAATTAGACAGGTGCATAAATTTGGGCACCACAAAAAAGAAATTAAATCAATATTTAGTAGATCATCCTTTTGCAGAAATTACAGCCTCTAAACGCTTCCTGTAGGTTCCAATGAGAGTCTGGATTCTGGTTGAAGGTATTTTGGACCATTCCTCTTTACAAAACATCTTTAGTTCATTCAGTTTTGATGGCTTCCGAGCATGGACAGCTCTCTTTAAGTCACACCACAGATTTTCAATTATATTCAGGTCTGGGGACTGAGATGGCCATTCCAGAACGTTGTACTTGTTCCTCTGCATAAATGCCTTAGTGGATTTTGAGCAGTGTTTAGGGTCGTTGTCTTGTTGAAAGATCCAGCCCCGGCACAGCTTCAGCTTTGTCACTGATTCCTGGACATTGGTCTCCAGAATCTGCTGATGCTGAGTGGAATCCATGCGTCCCTCAACTTTGACAAGATTCCCAGTCCCTGTACTGGCCACACAGCCCCACAGCATGATGGAACCACCACCATATTTTACTGTAGTTAGCAGGTGTTTTTCTTGGAATGCTGTGTTCTTTTTCCTCCATGCATAACACCCCTTGTTATGGCCAAATAACTCAATTTTAGTTTCATCAGTCCACAGCACCTTATTCCAAAATGAAGCTGGCTTGTCCAAATGTGCTTTAGCCCACCTCAAGCGGCACTTTTTGTGCTGTGGGCGGAGAAAATGCTTCCTCTCCTTCCTTGCATACAGCATCTCCTTGTGTAAAGTGCGCCGAATGGTTGAACGATGCACAGTGACTCCATCTGCAGCAGGATGATGTTGTAGGTCTTTGGTGCTGGTCTGTGGGTTGACTCTGACTGTTCTCACCATCCGTCGCTTCTGTCTATCCGAGATTTTTCTTGGTCTGCCACTTTGAGCCTTAACTTGAACTGAGCCTGTGGTCTTCCATTTCCTCAATATGTTCCTAACTGTGGAAACAGACAGCTGAAATCTCTGAGACAGCTTTCTGTATCCTTCCCCTAAACCATGATGGTGAACAATCTTTGTCTTCAGGTCATTTGAGAGTTGTTTTGAGACCCCCATGTTGCTACTCTTCAGAGAAAATTAAAAGAGGAGGGAAACTTACAATTGACCCCCTTAAATACTCTTTCTCATAACTGGATTCACCTGTGTATGTAGATCAGGGGTCATTGAGCTTACCAAGCCAATTTGAGTTCCAATAATTAGTTCTAAAGGTTTTGGAATCAATAAAATGACAACAGTGCCCAAATTTAGGCACCTGCCTAATTTTGTTTAAACAATTATAGCACACTTTCTGTAAATCCAATAAACTTCATTTCACTTCTCAAATATCACTGTGTGTGTCTCCTATATGATATATTCAACTGACATTTTTTATCGTAACAACCAACGATTTATACAGGAAAATCATGACGATTAACAAGGTTGCCAAAACTTTCGCATCCCACTGTAACTGTTTTAACTACCTATTTTGGCCTCTTGTTCCCATAAAACTCAGCTCTCAGTCTAGTGAATGTCTATTTAGCTCCTGTCTCTGGTGAATAATGATTCTAGCAGCTCCTGCTAGGGGAATTCCCAGACAGACTGTGTGTGAGGCTGGCTGTGATTGGTGAAAACTCTTGCTGTCTGAGAAGCTGGCTGTAATTAGTCTAGACTTCTGCCCAGCAACAACAGATTAACACTATGCTTTCTGTTGTTTCTGCTGTGTCACTGAGCTTACCTGTCACCGCCAGCTCTGTGAGAAGATCTGGCAGACGTTCTTCTCTACCTGTTGTATGATGTTCTTTGTTTTGGTTTCACTTTCTATCTCCTTTCCTTCTCACAGCTGTCCCCTATTTGCACTGATTGTCTCCCTTTATATTCCCTCCCATACTGCCTCACTTTGCGGTTTATACTTCTTCCTGGATTGTCTTCACTGCTGGAGGCTGCTTCTCCTGATTCCTCAGATAAGTCTGTTTTCTTTATTTGTGTTTTCTTGCTGGCTTGATTGTAGGTGACCCTGACTTTGTCCGTATTAAGTGCAGGGACGCCTGTGGTCGTGTCCCCTCACTATTGTAGGGTTTTCAGGTGTCACATAGTATAAGGTACGAGGCTACGTTTAATTTTGTTGTTACGTTCCGCCCTGGGGTTAAAAATGTGAAGGCAGATGCCCTGTCATGTTGTTTTCCTGGAGGGGGGAACTTTGAAGACCCGGGTCCCATTTTGGCTGAAGGGGTGGTCGTCTCTGCTCTTTATCCTGATTTGGAGGCAGAAGTTCAGGCAGCCCAGGCAGAGGCTCCTGATCTTTGTCCCCCTGGGAGGTTGTTTGTGCCTCTCGCTGTCACAGCCAGACAGCTGAGAAGCGCTCACAGGAGCTTCTCAGATCCTCCTCCTTGAATTTCTTTGTTTTGGTTTAGTTTCTCATCTCGTTAGTCTTTCTCAGCTGTCATGCAGTCAGACTGATCGCTACCCTTTAAGTTCCTCCCCAGAATGCAGTAGTGTGCGGCTGATACAACTTCCTGGAGTGTGTGTGCATGCAGTTCCCAGTTCCCAGTTCCCAGTTCCCAGTCCTCAGTCGTCAGTCGTCTGCAGATAAGTGCTGTTTATGTATTTATGTTTTTGTCTTTTCTGGATCCAGGTGACCCTGACTCCCTCCGTGTCAGTGTAGGGAGCCGGTGGTCGTGTCCCTTCACTATTGTAGGGTCTTCAGGTAATAGATAGCCGAGGAACGTGGATATGCGGCCATCCACCTTTGGGGTGTTCGCATAGGCTGAGCAGTGAGGGAGAGCGGCAGGTCTATTGCAGGGGTCTCCCTTTGTTCCTTAGTTGTGGATCCAGAGAGACATTGTTTACATGGTTTTGTCTTGTTTCCTGTACACCATCCGTGACATTTTCAGCCGCCAAAACCGTCTCAAGCATGGATCCGGTTTCACTTTTGGCTGAACGCCTCCAGGGTCTTTCATTGGAGGTAGCTGATCTCCGTAGGATTTTTTCTCAGTTTCAAGTGACCGGTTCAGCTTGCGTTCATGGAGTTTGTGCTGAGCCCAAGGTCTCGCTCCCGGATACGTTCTCTGGGGGTAGTGAGAATTTTGTGCGTTTTAAAGAGGCTTGCAAACTCCATTTTCGCCTTCTTCCCCATTCTTCTGGTGATGAAGAACGGAGGGTGGGGATCATTGTATCGCTGCTCAGGGGTAACGCTCAGTCTTGGGCCTTTTCGCTACCGGAGGGGGCACGGCCCCTCCGCTCAGTGGATGAATTCTTTTTAGCCCTGGGTCAGATATATGATGATCCGGATCGTATTGCTCTGGCTGAGTCTAGACTACGTCTGTTATGCCAGGGTAAACAATCCGCAGAGATATACTGCTCCGAATTTCGGAGATGGGCAGCTGATACTGGTTGGAATGATGCTGCACTCCGAAGTCAATTTTGCCATGGTCTTTCAGAGGGATTGAAAGATGCATTTTCCTTTCATGAGAGGCCTATCTCCTTGGACTCTGCTATGTCTCAGGCTGTTCGTATTGACAGGCGTCTTAGAGAAAGACGAGAGATCTCTCCTTCCTGTCCTACTCAGTCTCGGAACAGTGCAGCGGTCTCATTCTGTGGGCAGGAGTCTCAGTCGCTGTCAGCCCCTTCTGAGCAGGAGCCCATGCAGCTGGGGTTGATTGCCTCTGACAATAGAAGATTCAGCCCGCATGGGAGGGTTTGTTTTTGTTGTGGAGGTATAAATCATTTGGCAAATGTTTGTCCCTTAAGGAGATTCAGGCAGTTTTCTGGGAGTAATAAAGAGACAAAAAGGAAAAAATCTTTTAAAAATGTTCCGTCTGTTACTATTGGCAGGGTTGAGGCGGAAATTGAAGGTTTTCCGTATGCTTGTAGTTCCCGTTTTGTCCTGCCTGCTAGGGTGGCGCTAGAGAGCAAGAGCATTTTTTGTGAGATTTTTGTGGATAGTGGAGCAGCTGTCAACCTCATTGATAACCAATTTGCAATAACTTATGGTTTCCAGGTATGCACTTTGGGAAGGGATATTCCTGTTTTTGCTATTGATTCAGCTCCACTTTCTCAGAAATCATTAAAGGGCATAGTTCACAATATCCGTTTAATTGTGAGTGATGCTCATGTTGAGGATGTGTCATGTTTCGTCCTTAGCGGTTTGCCTACTCCTCTAGTGTTGGGGCTACCCTGGCTCACTAAACATAACCCCACCATTGATTGGCAAGCGAGGCAAATAAATGGTTGGAGTGACTTTTGCAGAGAGAATTGCCTCATAACATCTGTTTCTGAGGTTTCTACTAAGACTGTACCACCTTTCCTCTCTGAATTTTTGGATGTCTTCTCTGAGAGTGGAGTTCAGGGTTTGCCTCCGCACTGGGAGTATGATTGCCCTATTAATCTCATCCCAGGCGCCAAGCTGCCTAAATCTCGTTTATACAATCTCTCCCAACCTGAGAGGGTCGCTATGCGGGCTTATATCTCTGAGAGTTTGAGAAAAGGACACATACGACCCTCGAAGTCACCTGTTGCCGCTGGTTTTTTCTTTGTTAAGAAAAAAGATGGTTCTTTAAGACCTTGTCTGGATTTCAGGGAGCTGAACAGTATCACTATTCGTGATCCTTATCCGCTTCCTCTGATCCCGGACCTGTTTAACCAGGTTGTTGGGGCTAAAGTCTTTTCCAAATTAGACCTAAGAGGGGCATACAACCTGGTTAGGGTCAGAGAGGGAGACGAATGGAAGACGGCTTTCAATACCCCTGAGGGCCATTTTGAGAATTTGGTTATGCCTTTTGGTTTGATGAATGCCCCAGCCGTTTTTCAGCATTTCGTCAACAGCATTTTTTATCATTTAATGGGAAAATTTGTATTAGTGTATTTGGATGACATTTTGATTTTTTCTCCTGATTTCAAGACTCATAAGGAACACTTACGTCAGGTCTTGCTCATTCTGCGGGAGAATAAATTATATGCGAAACTGGAAAAATGTGTGTTTGCGGTTCCAGAAATCCAATTTCTGGGGTTTCTTGTCTCCGCTTCTGGTTTTCGCATGGACCCCGAGAAGGTCCGCGCTGTGCTTGAGTGGGAGCTTCCTGAGAACCAGAAGGCGCTGATGCGTTTTTTGGGCTTTGCCAATTATTACAGGAAATTTATTTTGAATTATTCCTCTGTTGTTAAACCACTCACTGATATGACCAGAAAGGGGGTAGATTTTTCTTCCTGGTCGGTAGAGGCGCGTAAGGCCTTTTCTAATATCAAGGAGAGTTTTGCTTCTGCTCCCATCCTAGTACAACCTGATATTTCGTTACCCTTCATAGTTGAGGTTGATGCTTCTGAGGTAGGGGTGGGTGCGGTCTTGTCTCAGGGTTCCTCTCCTGCCAAATGGCAACCGTGTGCCTTTTTCTCAAAGAAACTCTCCTCCGCAGAGAGAAATTATGATGTGGGAGATAGGGAATTGTTGGCCATCAAGTTGGCTTTTGAGGAATGGCGCCATTGGCTAGAGGGAGCCAGACACCCTATTACCGTGTTTACTGACCATAAAAATCTGGCCTATTTGGAGTCAGCCAAGCGTCTGAACCCGAGACAGGCCAGATGGTCTTTGTTCTTTTCAAGGTTTAATTTTGTTGTTACGTTCCGCCCTGGGGTTAAGAATGTGAAGGCAGATGCCCTGTCACGTTGTTTTCCAGGAGGTGGGAATTTTGAAGACCCGGGTCCCATTTTGGCTGAAGGTGTGGTGGTCTCTGCTCTTTTTCCTGAATTGGAGGCAGAGGTGCAGGCAGCCCAGTCAGAAGCTCCTGATCTTTGTCCTCCTGGGAGGTTGTTTGTGCCTCTCGCTTTGAGACACAAGATTTTTAAAGAACACCACGACATGGTCCTTGCTGGGCACCCGGGGGCAAGAGCCACACTGGATCTCATCGCTCGGAGATTCTGGTGGCCTGCGCTTCGTAAGTCGGTTGAGGGTTTTGTGGCAGCTTGCGAGACTTGCGCTCGTGCCAAGGTCCCTCATTCACGGCCATCAGGTCCTCTCCTTCCTTTGCCCATTCCTTCCCGTCCTTGGACACATCTGTCCATGGACTTCATAACGGACTTGCCTCGTTCCTCGGGGAAGTCTGTGATTCTGGTGGTGGTGGACCGTTTTAGCAAAATGGTGCATTTTATCCCTTTCCCTGGTTTGCCCAATGCTAAGACGCTGGCGCAGGCATTTATTGACCACATTGTCAAATTGCATGGGATTCCTTCAGACATAGTCTCTGATAGGGGCACGCAGTTTGTTTCCAGATTCTGGAAGGCTTTCTGTTCTCGCTTGGGGGTTCGGTTGTCATTCTCTTCTGCTTTCCATCCGCAGTCGAATGGCCAGACAGAGCGCGTCAATCAGAATCTGGAGACATATCTGCGCTGTTTTGTGGCGGAGAATCAGGAGGATTGGTGTTCTTTTTTGTCCCTTGCTGAGTTTGCTTTAATTAACCGTCATCAGGAGTCCTCTGATAAGTCACCATTTTTTGGTGCATATGGGTTCCATCCGCAGTTTGGGACTTTCTCGGGAGAGGGCTCTTCTGGTTTGCCTGATGAGGACAGATTCTCCTCGTCTTTGTCATCTATTTGGCAAAAGAGTCAGGATAATCTAAAGAGCATGAGTGAGAGATATAAGCGTGTGGCGGATAAGAGACGTGTGCCTGGTCCGGACCTGAATGTTGGTGATCTGGTGTGGTTGTCTACCAAGAATATCAAATTGAAGGTTCCCTCCTGGAAGTTGGGTCCTAGGTTTATTGGGCTTTACAAGATCCTGTCTGTCATCAATCCTGTTGCCTACCGTCTTGATCTTCCTCAGACTTGGAAGATCCATAATGTTTTTCATAAGTCCTTATTGAAACCTTATGTTCAACCTATTGTACCCTCGCCTTTGCCTCCTCCTCCGATTATGGTTGATGGAAATCTTGAATTTCAGGTCTCTAGGATTGTGGATTCTCGTCTTGTCCGCGGTTCCCTCCAGTACCTCGTTCATTGGGAGGGTTATGGTCCTGAGGAGAGGATGTGGGTCCCAGTGACGGACATTAAGGCCTCTCGTCTCATCAGGGCTTTCCATAGGTCCCATCCTGAGTAGGTCGGCCCTGAGTGTCTGGAGTCCACTCCTAGAGGGAGGGGTACTGTCACAGCCAGACAGCTGAGAAGCGCTCACAGGAGCTTCTCAGATCCTCCTCCTTGAATTTCTTTGTTTTGGTTTAGTTTCTCATCTCGTTAGTCTATCTCAGCTGTCATGCAGTCAGACTGATCGCTACCCTTTAAGTTCCTCCCCAGAATGCAGTAGTGTGCGGCTGATACAACTTCCTGGAGTGTGTGTGCATGCAGTTCCCAGTTCCCAGTTCCCAGTCCTCAGTCCTCAGTCCTCAGTCGTCAGTCGTCTGCAGATAAGTGCTGTTTATGTATTTATGTTTTTGTCTTTTCTGGATCCAGGTGACCCTGACTCCCTCCGTGTCAGTGTAGGGAGCCGGTGGTCGTGTCCCTTCACTATTGTAGGGTCTTCAGGTAATAGATAGCCGAGGAACGTGGATATGCGGCCATCCACCTTTGGGGTGTTCGCATAGGCTGAGCAGTGAGGGAGAGCGGCAGGTCTATTGCAGGGGTCTCCCTTTGTTCCTTAGTTGTGGATCCAGAGAGACATTGTTTATATGGTTTTGTCTTGTTTCCTGTACACCATCCGTGACACTCGCTTTACGACACAAGGTTTTTAAGGAGCACCACGATACTGTCCTTGCTGGGCACCCGGGGAGCAGAGCCACAGTGGATCTCATTGCTCGGAGATTCTGGTGGCCGGCTCTTCGTAAGACGGTTGAGGGTTTTGTGGCAGCCTGCGAGACCTGCGCTGGTGCCAAGGTCCCTCATTCACGGCCATCGGGTTCTCTCCTCCCGTTACCCATTCCTTCCCGTCCTTAGACGCATCTGTCCATGGACTTCATTACGGACATGCCTCGTTCCTCGGGGAAGACTGTGATTCTGGTAGTAGTGGACCGTTTTAGCAAAATGGCGCATTTCATTCCCTTTCCTGGGTTACCCAATTCTAAAACGCTGGCGCAAGCGTTTGTTGATTACATTGTTAAATTGCATGGCATTCCTTCAGACATCGTTTCTGATAGGGGCACGCAATTTGTTTCTAGATTCTGGAAGGCCTTCTGTTCTCGCTTGGGGGTTCGGTTGTCGTTCTCTTCTGCTTTTCACCAGCAGTCGAATGGTCAGACCGAACCCGTCAATCAGAATCTGGAGACATATCTGCGCTGTTTTGTGGCGGAGAATCAGGAGGATTGGTGTTCTTTTTTGTCCCTTGCTGAGTTTGCTTTAATTAACCGTCGTCAGGAGTCCTCTGATAAGTCACCATTTTTTGGTGCATATGGGTTCCATCCGCAGTTTGGGACTTTCTCGGGAGAGGGCTCTTCTGGTTTGCCTGATGAGGACAGATTCTCCTCGTCTTTGTCATCTATTTGGCAAAAGATTCAGGATAATCTAAAGAGCATGAGTGAGAGATATAAGCGTGTGGCGGATAAGAGACGTGTGCCTGGTCCGGACCTGAATGTTGGTGATCTGGTGTGGTTGTCTACCAAGAATATCAAATTGAAGGTTCCCTCCTGGAAGTTGGGTCCTAGGTTTATTGGGCCTTACAAGATCCTGTCTGTCATCAATCCTGTTGCCTACCGTCTTGATCTTCCTCAGACTTGGAAGATCCATAATGTTTTTCATAAGTCCTTATTGAAACCTTATGTTCAACCTATTGTACCCTCGCCTTTGCCTCCTCCTCCGATTATGGTTGATGGAAATCTTGAATTTCAGGTCTCTAGGATTGTGGATTCTCGTCTTGTCCGCGGTTCCCTCCAGTACCTCGTTCATTGGGAGGGTTATGGTCCTGAGGAGAGGATGTGGGTCCCAGTGACGGACATTAAGGCCTCTCGTCTCATCAGGGCTTTCCATAGGTCCCATCCTGAGTAGGTGGGCCCTGAGTGTCTGGAGTCCACTCCTAGAGGGAGGGGTACTGTCACAGCCAGACAGCTGAGAAGCGCTCACAGGAGCTTCTCAGATCCTCCTCCTTGAATTTCTTTGTTTTGGTTTAGTTTCTCATCTCGTTAGTCTATCTCAGCTGTCATGCAGTCAGACTGATCGCTACCCTTTAAGTTCCTCCCCAGAATGCAGTAGTGTGCGGCTGATACAACTTCCTGGAGTGTGTGTGCATGCAGTTCCCAGTTCCCAGTTCCCAGTCCTCAGTCCTCAGTCGTCAGTCGTCTGCAGATAAGTGCTGTTTATGTATTTATGTTTTTGTCTTTTCTGGATCCAGGTGACCCTGACTCCCTCCGTGTCAGTGTAGGGAGCCGGTGGTCGTGTCCCTTCACTATTGTAGGGTCTTCAGGTAATAGATAGCCGAGGAACGTGGATATGCGGCCATCCACCTTTGGGGTGTTCGCATAGGCTGAGCAGTGAGGGAGAGCGGCAGGTCTATTGCAGGGGTCTCCCTTTGTTCCTTAGTTGTGGATCCAGAGAGACATTGTTTATATGGTTTTGTCTTGTTTCCTGTACACCATCCGTGACACTCGCTTTACGACACAAGGTTTTTAAGGAGCACCACGATACTGTCCTTGCTGGGCACCCGGGGAGCAGAGCCACAGTGGATCTCATTGCTCGGAGATTCTGGTGGCCGGCTCTTCGTAAGACGGTTGAGGGTTTTGTGGCAGCCTGCGAGACCTGCGCTGGTGCCAAGGTCCCTCATTCACGGCCATCGGGTTCTCTCCTCCCGTTACCCATTCCTTCCCGTCCTTAGACGCATCTGTCCATGGACTTCATTACGGACCTGCCTCGTTCCTCGGGGAAGACTGTGATTCTGGTAGTAGTGGACCGTTTTAGCAAAATGGCGCATTTCATTCCCTTTCCTGGGTTACCCAATTCTAAAACGCTGGCGCAAGCGTTTGTTGATTACATTGTTAAATTGCATGGCATTCCTTCAGACATCGTTTCTGATAGGGGCACGCAATTTGTTTCTAGATTCTGGAAGGCCTTCTGTTCTCGCTTGGGGGTTCGGTTGTCGTTCTCTTCTGCTTTTCACCAGCAGTCGAATGGTCAGACTGAACCCGTCAATCAGAATCTGGAGACATATCTGCGCTGTTTTGTGGCGGAGAATCAGGAGGATTGGTGTTCTTTTTTGTCCCTTGCTGAGTTTGCTTTAAATAACCGTCGCCAGGAGTCCTCTGATAAGTCACCATTTTTTGGTGCATATGGGTTTCATCCGCAGTTTGGGACATTCTCTGGAGAGGGGTCTTCTGGTTTACCTGATGAGGAGAGATTTTCCTCGTCTTTGTCATTTATTTGGCAAAAGATTCAGGGTAATCTGAAGAGGATGAGTGAGAGATATAAGCGTGTGGCGGATAAGAGACGTGTGCCTGGTCCGGACCTGAATGTGGGGGATCTGGTGTGATTGTCTACAAAGAATATCAAACTGAAGGTTCCCTCCTGGAAGTTGGGTCCTTGGTTTATTGGGCCTTACAAGATCTTGTCCGTCATCAATCCCGTTGCCTTCCGTCTTGATCTTCCTCAGACTTGGAAGATCCATAATGTTTTTCACAGGTCCCTATTAAAACCTTATGTCCAACCCACTGTACCCTCCTCTTTGCCTCCTCCTCCGATTGTTGTGGATGGTAATCTTGAATTTCAGTTCTCTAGGATTGTGGATTCACGCATTATCCGCGGTTCTCTCCAGTACCTCGTTCATTGGGAGGGTTATGGTCCTGAGGAGAGGATGTGGGTCCCAGTGGCGGAAATTAAGGCCACTCGTTTCATCAGGGCTTTCCATAGGTCTCATCATGAGAAGGTGGGCTCTGAGTCTCCGGAGTCCACCTGTAGAGGGAGGGGTACTGTCACCCCCAGCTCTGTGATAAGATCTGGCAGACGTTCTTCTCTACCTGTTGTATGATGTTCTTTGTTTTGGTTTCACTTTCTATCTCCTTTCCTTCTCACAGCTATCACCTATTTGCACTGATTGTCTCCCTTTATATTCCCTCCCATACTGCCTCACTTTGCGGTTTATACTTCTTCCTGGATTGTCTTCACTGCTGGAGGCTGCTTCTCCTGATTCCTCAGATAAGTCTGTTTCCTTTATTTGTGTTTTCTTGCTGGCTTGATTGTAGGTTACCCTAACTCCGTCCGTATTAAGTGCAGGGAGCCGGTGGTCGTGTCCCCTCACTATTGTAGGGTTTTCAGGTGTCACATAGTATAAGGTACGAGGGCATGCAATCTTCTACCATAAAGATCTTTGCATGGGCATAGCAGTCAGGGAGAGCTCTAGGGGTTTTATAGGGCTCACCCATATGCTCCTTATTTGGGGATCTAAGTTCCAGCTTTCTGCAACACCATCCGTGACATTACCTTACACTATAAATGAATCTTAAAGGCATATTATCTTTTCTGATTCTGTGAACACAAAATATAACAGTTATATGACATCCAAAACGTGATGTCTCAGTAAATAACTCTGCTTTGGTCTTTACCACATAAGCATAGGAACTGTATTAAGGCTATTGGCAGGTCTAGCTGTATACACATATAAGCTATACTAGCAACCTAGGACAGGTCCTAGCTGGCCAGCTATAATGGCATCTCCCGTGACATCACAACCCCTTCCAGGACCCTTAAAGCAAAACAATAGCTGATCTTAGGGACACCAGCTACAGAAAACACCTTGGAGCCTCATTTAAGAGTCTCAACACAGCAATCCAAAGTGCAAAGCTCCCTTCTTATTAGGACCCTTAAAGGGAATCTGTCACCAGTTTTATGCTGCTCTAACTTTTAAATCCTAACAGCGCCATTACATGCCAATGACTCCTTTTCCCGCTCCTCTGCTCCTGATTGTTTCTGACTAAAGTGGACCGATAGACAGTGGGTTGAATCGGCCCACTTTAGTCAGAAAAAAGTAAAAAATTGGAGAGTGAGACATCAGCGAAGGATATTTAAGTTGGATACTATGGTTCCTAAAGGGTTGACTATTGAGTTAAATATTAATTTCATTATTCGGAGAACCTAGAAGATATGCAATAGATTGATGAATAATGAGGGATTTGTGAATTTATTTATTTTTTATTAATATAATGCTCCAAGAGAGGTTCATTTGGTGGATAGGATTAAAATTAATCCATCCTCAAAAGCTGCACTGATGCTTAGGAAATTGTTCAGATGCTGTGTTTTTTGGATATGTAATTTTTTTAGTGTATGTTGGGTAACTAAAGAGTTAACTGGGTGGGGGGTAGAGAATGGGTTAGGTGGATATTGGAAAGTGTGGTAAATGTCGGTATACCCCTGGCGAAGATGTACTCTGATTAAACTGGTCAGGTATCAACATATAATTTGTTCATTTATTGACCTATGTGGATTTGTTATGGATAAATTGTTTACATTTACGGTTTTATAGTTTTTAAGTTTTTATTATTTTCACTTAAAGATTTGTCATTAAAGGGTTTCTGTCACCCTGCAAAACTCTTTTTTTTTTTTTTTGGATAGTTAGATTGCTCATAGTGCGATATAGCAGAATATAATGCTCTTACTTACATTCATGCGGCCGATTCTTTATAAAACAAACTTTTATAATATGTAAATTCGGGCTCTACCAGCAAGTAGGGCGTCTACTTGCTGGTAGCTGCTGCAGAAATCCGCCCCCTCGCCGTGTTGATTGACAGGGCCAGCCGTGATCTCCTCCTCCGGCCGGCCCTGTCAGTAATTCAAAAATCGCGCGCCTCGCATCATTCGGCGCAGGCGCTCTGAGATGAGGAGGCTCGTATCCTCAGCACTCCCTCAGTGCGCCTGCGCCGATGACGTCTTCTCTTTCGGTGATGTCATCGGCGCAGGCGCACTGAGGGAGTGCTGAGGAGACGAGCCTCCTCATCTCAGAGCGCCTGCGCCGAATGACGCGAGGCGCGCGATTTTTGAATTACTGACAGGGCCGGCTGGAGGAGGAGATCACGGCTGGCCCTGTCAATCAACACGGCGAGGGGGCGGATTTCTGCAGCAGCTACCAGCAAGTAGACGCCCTACTTGCTGGTAGAGCCCGAATTTACATATTATAAAAGTTCGTTTTATAAAGAATCGGCCGCATGAATGTAAGTAAGAGCATTATATTCTGCTATATCGCACTATGAGCAATCTAACTATCCAAAAAAAATAATAATGAGTTTTGCAGGGTGACAGAAACCCTTTAAAGATTTTTGTGGTTTAAAAATAGGGAGCTACCATGCTACAGCCATTTGTTCACAGGATGCCAGAAATGGCAAGCAGTACCAGGAGAAGAATGCTGCAGCCAACTGTTGTCCTCAGTGGTAACATGTAATTGTAATGACACCTGTTCTCTTCAAGACTGCAGAATTGAACTTTACATATAGCAATTGCCTTTTACTCTCCTGTTACTCAAATACACTCAGGATTACGGTCAGGCTGAACTTTATAACAACCAGACGGGCACAAGAATAATACTATGAAGCATGCATCAAGTCTGGAAGGTAACATATATAAAGAAGTAAACTCACCGACAGATGACAGGAACTGAATGATGATGGCAAACGGATGACAGAACAAATGGAAGAAGATGTCAGTCAGGTAAAGGAGCAGGGGTGATGGTATACAAATTGAGAGCGATTAATGACCGTGAATAGAAATATTGAAATTACTTGTAAATTGTGGATTGGCACTCTGTATGTGTGGCTTCAAATTAATACACAATGATTATGGTGATCACACTCAAATTTAATAAATGAAAAACAATCGTAATGACACTATAAAACTATAAAAAATTTATGAAAACATCAAACAAACATATGCATGCTCACACATATTAAATATTGTAGGAAAAATACGTCATAAATCGTATATGCAAGTAGTTCATAAAATTAATGAGGGTGGTTTTCTGATGAGACTGAACTAAATCTTTATATTTGATTTAAAAGTTTGCATAAAGTGCATTCAGCTGTTATTGCGGCTTGCAGGCCAAGATGTTCTTAAAGGGGATGAAAAGCAATCCTGAATACTGTTCACCAGTTACTGCTTGCTTATAGTTTGTTTGCGGTTTAAATGTCCAGACCTTAGTTTATGTCTATGATGGAAAAACAAGTACTGGTATGTACTATAATCACCGCCTATACAGGTCTTACCTGCTTCTAGGTGGATATGAATATTCGTGTTCCAAGATATGGCATTACATACCCAACCTAAGAGTTGCTGCTGTGTTTGTTTCTCCACGCTATTCAGGCAGACGCCGGCATATCACGTGGTCTGTATCAGGAAACAGGTTTGTATCTCGCAGCAAGGTATCGCAGGAACTTGGTGTTGAAAATGGTATCCAAAAAATTTTTGGGGATCCGATTTTTTTTTTCTTATTTGGAGCGCTCCAATTTTTAGTAAGATTGATTTTAATAGATCATCTGTATAAAGGCATTTTCTTAGTCCAGTGGGAGTTCTCAGCTGGTTACGCCAGACCCGTTTCGGGGACCTCTTACCCCTTCCTCAGTGGCAGCTGATCTCCCATTTTTGGACTGGCTACTTATAGGCTGCCCAGGATAGCCCACAGGTGTAGGGCGGATTGGGCTGCTCAGGATAGCCCACAGGTGTAGGGCGGATTAGGCTGCCCAGGATAGCCCACAGATGTAGGGTGGATTTAGCAATCAAAAATTCAAAGGTTTAGCTCTGTTATTAGATATGCGGTTTTACTTGTGGGTCTGTTGCCATTTTTTCACTACTGGTGCGTTTTTTTGTTATAATGTGTGTTGTGATGTAATCTCTCTATTTAATAAAGAAAAATATTGCAACATGTTGCAATGCATTAAAAATTTAAAATATTATTAAAATATCACATATGATGACATAAAAATTTAAAAATGTACATATAATAACTTGATAAAAATCATGAAAAATCCCATATGATGAACATAAAAAACCAAATGGGACATAGATATTGCAGTGGATACATGTATATAAGACATCCTGATCAATTCTTGATATAATAAATATATTCTTTTATATCATCATTCCTTGCTTTATTTTATTTTGTCTGGTGGTAAAGGAGTGCGTGAATAGAAATAAATGGCACTGAGAGAGACTGACCCTAATCTACAATACTACACCAACAAGACAAAAAAAAGTCTAGGATCCAGAGACAAATCAAAAAAACTAACTCTGCAAGCATTCATTTAACAGAATACACAGGAAAACAGCAAACATCAAACTTTAATGCCAGCAGCTATAAAGCGGCTAGAAAGACTACAGATACCAAACTACACAAAACAAAGCTGGGCTAGGAACAGGATACAAGGAATACTAAGGAATCTGGATACAAATGCACAGAGCTCATGCTATACTGGCAACTACAGAACAAAGAGAATTACCCATTTAAGGCCGAACTGGATGGACAAATGTCTTTTTTTGGCCTTATGTACTATGTTACTATGTTACTATGTTACTATGTAAAGGCAGGTTAACCAATCAAGTACTCCTCCATGATTTAACTAAGCTGAGGAAGGTGATCGTCTGACCCAGATATCGGGTGTAAGGCATAGCAACTTCCCCAAACAATGTGAGTAAACAGGAGAAGACAAGAGGGTAATCCATGCTGCTCAGAACAGTGGTATAATGTTCACGAACCACGCGTTTGCGGCGGGCCCCATTGACTTTGATGGCAGGTGAACCTGAAAAACCTTCAGGTCATATTTGCAGCCACCGAATACTTACTAGAAGTGCTCAAATAGTCCCACAACATGGACAATGACATACCAGAGGGGGATCATTGGCAAAGATTCCAACAAAAAATATGTATTTTAGGGGCCCTTTTAGGGGCCATTTTTATGCGTCTTAAAGGGAAACTCTCAAAAATGTGCCCTGCTGGAGCCTAGAAGTTTTTTATTTTAGGCCACAGGAGTACAGGCCCCAACAATTAGGCATTCACCTGACGGAAAAGAACTTGTGATTATTTGGCTGCAGGTACATTAGGCGGTCACTGGATAAAAATTTTACTGTAGGCCACTGGAGTACAGGCCCCAACAATTAGGCATTCCCCGGACAGAAAAGAACTTGTGATGATGTGGCTGGAGGTACATTAAGCGGTCACTGGATAAGAATTTTACTGTAGGCCACTGGAGTACAGGCCCCAACAATTAGGCATTCACCGGACAGAAAAGAACTTGTGATTATATGGCTGCAGGTACATTAGGCGGTCACTGGATAAAGATTTTACTGTAGGCCACTGGAGTACAGGCCGAAACAATTAGGCATTCACCGGACAGAAAAGAACTTGTGATTATGTGGCTCGAGGTACATTAGGCGGTCACTGGATAAAGATTTTACTGTAGGGCACTGGAGTACAGGCCCCAACAATTAGGCATTCACCGGACATAAAAGAACTTGTGATTATATGGCTGCAGGTACATTAGGCGGTCACTGGATAAAGATTTTACTGTAGGCCACAGGAGTACAGACCCCAAAAATTAGGCATTCACCGGACAGAAAATAACTTTTCACCTTCACCACCACTGACATTTGAGATCTCGGAGTAGGTAGCAAAAGCAGGGACCTCTCTCCCTGGGCTGATCTGGGTACTGTCGTCAGACCACTGGGTGGTGGCCGTTGCTACCTCCTCTACCTCATCCGATGTCAAGAATGGCTGCGCATCGGTAAGGTCTGGGAATGGATGGAAAAATTATTCCTCTGAGTTTAGGGGCAATGGTGTTGGTGGTGTCTTTGGGGGTGCACACAGCAGAGAGTGAGGAGGGTGCAGAAGCGGAAGGGTGAGTGAGCCACTCAACCAACTCTGGAGTGCCCTTTAAAGTAATCTCACACGCCTTCTCCAACTTCCCACTTAGGCTCCGGCCTGGTGCACCTGCCCGACCCCTACCGCCCCTGCGGAACGGTCTGCCTCTTCCTCTGCCTGTCATTTTCAAAATGACCCTGTGCCTAAGTCCCTAGAGAAGAGCAGTATTTGTGGAAGCAGGTATATCGCAGCCCTCAATCAGTATTTTGTGGAAGCATGTATGTCGTACCCCTCAAACAGTATTTTGTGGAAGCAGGTATATCAAACCCCTCAATCAGTATTTTGTGGAAGCAGGTATATCAAACCCCTCAATCAGTATTTTGTGAAATCAGGTATGTCGCACCCCTCAATCAGTATTTTGTGGAAGCAGGTATATTAAAACCCTTAATCAGTATTTTGTAGAAGCAGGTATGTTGCACCCCTCAATCAGTATTTTGTGAAAGCAGGTATATGAAACCCCACAATCAGTATTTTGTGAAGCAGGTATGTCGCACACCTCAATCAGTATTTTGTGGAAGCAGGTATATCAAATCCCTTAATCAGTATTTTGTGGAAGCAGGTATGTCGCAGCCCTTAATCAGTATTTTGTGGAAGCAGATATATCAAACCCCTCAATCAGTATTTTGTGGAAGCAGGTATATCAAACTCCTTACTCAGTATTTTGTGGAAGCAGGTATGTCGCAGCCCTCAATCAGTATTCTGTGGAAGCAGGTATGCCACAGCCGTTGCAATTAGTTGTTCCAATAGCGTTTGTCCCTCTATATAGCTGTGGTATCGCAGCAGGACCGCACACAACTGCTGCACAATACAAATGCACTATAATATACTTTCCATGTTAGAAAGTATATTATAAGTATATAACACCCCTCAGTATATCACACCTATTGATAGTACACCTGTACCAGTCCTTGATAGGGCTTTTGTGGCCCTATTAGCTAGCGTTTGGTGTCCCTAACAGCCTGTCCCTGCTCCACAAAGCAACATCTCCCTACACTGGCAAAAGACAGAATGTAAAATGGCTGCCAGATAAGGTTCTTTTGATAGGGTGGGGGTGTGTCCGTGTGCTGGAACGTCTCAATTGGCTGTCCTGTCCCACCTGATAGATGTGTCATGGGTCAAAGTTCGGCGCAATGCAAAAGAATATGGCCCCGGCAGACATCGCCATATGTTCGCATGTTCGTCGAATCGCGAACGCACAAAGTTCGCCACGAAACGACCGCCGGGCAAACCGCTAGGCCATCTCTGCAGTGGTACTTACTGGCATCCCCCCACTCAGCAGGGGATTGCAAAGGTGTGTACTGATCATTCATTTATTTACTTTTTTTTAAACTCTTGAACTTGGACAACCACTTAAGCATGAGACATTATCACCTGATGACCGGCCAGCTCATGTTTCTGGAAACCCCTCCCAAGAACCCAGATATGGATGCAGTTGTCTATTGTACTCTGCAATTGTCAGTTTGACAGCAAATCAGAGAATACAGGCTTCACTCTGGTATACCGCCTTGTCGGGGATATAAAGTGAATGCTTTATATAAAACTACAAGAAAATTTAGACTACAACATTCAGAATCACAGGTGCATATCCATCAAGCAAACATGATTAATAAAAAAAAAAATGGCTGCACACCATTATACATACAAACAATAGAGCTAAGAAATGGGCATCATTTTAAATAAAAGTGGTATCATACCTACAATAAATGAGTCAATGGAAGCTCTTAGCGCACATATTTGATCAAATGTGTGTCGGGCCCTTCTACCAGCCTGATAGAGCTTCTATAAGGAGACAAGAATGACTCTTCTCAAAATGGTACATCTATAGAGAAGAATTTATACGAACTGTGTCCTTTCCATGAACCTCTTTTTTAAAATACATACGAAATGGTGAATATAACACACTATGGCCTATTATATATAATCAACCCCTATAATTATGATATTTAGATACACTGCCCGTCCCCCAAAAAGTCGCCACCAAAAATATTTTGTTGGACCGCCTTTAGCTTTGATTACGGCACACATTCGCTGTGGCATTGTTTCGATAAGCTTCTGCAATGTCACAAGATTTATTTCCATGCAGTGTTACATTAATTTTTCACCAAGATCTTGCATTGATGATGGTAGAGTCTGACTGCTGCGCAAAGCCTTCTCCAGCACATCCCAAAGATTCTCAATGGGGTTAAGGTTTGGACACTGTGGTGGCCAATCCATGTGTGAAAATGATATCTCATGCTACCTCAACCACTCTTTCACAATTTGAGCCCGATGAATCTTGGCATTGTCATCTTGGAATATGCCCGTGCCATCAGGGACTTCATTCTTGGAGCACATACTGTTGCTGAATCTAGACCTGACCAACTGCAGCAACCCCAGATCATAGCACTGCCCGCACAGGCTTGTACAGTAGGCACTAGGCATGATGGGTGCATCACTTCATCTGCGTTTCTTCTTACCCTGATGCACCCATCACTCTGGAACAGGGTAAATCTTCACTCATCAGATCACATGACCTTCTTCCATTGCTGCAGAGTCCAATCTTTATGCTCCCTAGCAAATTGAAGCCTTTTTTTCTGGTTTGCCTCACTGATTAGTGGTTTTCTTACGGCCACACAGCTGTTCAGTCCCAATCCCTTGAGTTCCCTTCGCATTGTGCGTGTGGAAATGCTCTCACTATTAAACATAGCCCTGAGTTCTACTGTTGTTTTTCTTCGATTTGATTTTAGCAAACGTTTAAGTGATCGCCGATCACGATCATTCAGGATTTTTTTCCCGCCACATTTCTTCCTCGAATACGATGGGTCCCCACTATCCTTCCAGTTTTTTATAATGCGTTGGACAGTTCTTAACCCAATTTTAGTAGTTTTTGCAATCTCCTTAGATGTTTTCTCTGCTTGATGTATGCCAATGATTTGATCCTTCTCAAACAGACTAGCATCTTTTCCATGACCTTGAGATGTGTCTTTCGACATGGTTGTTTAAGAAATGAGAAGCAACTCATTGCATCAGTTGGGGTTAAATAACTTATTGCCAGCTGAAAAATAATCGCCCATGCAGTAATTATCCAATAGGAGGCTCATAACTATTTGCTTAGTTAAATCCAGGTGGCGACTATGAACAGTGATGGATGAACATCGGCTGGGACGATTCGCAAACAAATGTTTGGGAACCACAAGTTCACGGCGGGCTTCATTCACTTTAATGGCAGGCGAACCTGAAAAACCTTCAGGTCATATTTGCAGCCACCAAATACTTACTAGATCAATGGCAAAAATTCCCACAAAAAATATGTATTTTAATCAGGGGCCATTTTTATGCATCTTAAAGGGAAACTGTCAAAATGTGCCCTGCTGGAGCCTAGAATTTTATTTTCGGAGTATAGGCCCCAAACATTAGGTATTCACCGTACAGAAAACATCAAGTGATTATGTGGCTGGAGGTATATTAGACGGTCATTGGATAACAATTTTACTTCAGACCAGTGGAGTACAGGCCCCAAAAATTATTTATTCAACATACAGAAAAGAACATCTGATTATGTGGCTGGAGGTATATTAGACGGAGGCCAGTACAAATACATGTCAAATACATATGTTTAAAAGAAATAAAAATATTAAATTGGATTAAAAATATGGCTAACGAAATCTCCCCTCTTGAAAAAAACCCAAATGATCATAGTTGAAATTCGATAACACGTGGTCGTCACAGGTGTTGAATTCCTCCATGGCCCCAAACATTAGGCATTCACCGGACAGGAAAAGGCCTTTTATGCCGCTGTATTTACATAAGACAGGGACCATTATTTGTAATGGGGGATGGCGGATATGTGTGGGCTGGCATGAGGAAATTCAATTAAACGTGGTCGTCACAGGTGTTGAATTCCTCAGAGCCATGCCTCATTCATTTTTAGAAATTTCAGGTAGTCCACAATGTCGTGAGCTAGGTAAGTGCGCTTATCGGTCACAATCTTCTCTGCTGCGCTGAACGTCCTTCTGGACAGGACACTCGATGCGGGGCAAGCCAACAGTTCCATGGCAAATTGTGCCAGCTCTGGCCACAGGTCAAGCCTGCACACCCAGTAGTCAAGGGGTTCATCGCTTCTCAGAGCGTCCACATCGGCCGTTAACCCGATGTAGTCAGACACCTGTGGTATAGGCGTTCCATGAGGCTAGATCCGGAGGGCGGCTGTTGATGGGTTGGCTGCAAGAATGATCTCATATCCGAAGTGACCAACACATCTTCAAACTGCCCTTTTCTTGCATGCACTGTAGGATTGGTACCTGCAAATGTTTCTCTGTGGGTGGAATTTCCTCAACCAGCGCTCGCAACAGAAGAATGCAGCATCTCTCGAAGCAAGGCCTGTAAATGCTGTATTCTGACAGCCCTTTGTGATGCTGGTAACATGTCCACCATTTTGTGTTTGTACCGGGGGTCTAAGTACGTTGCCACCCAGTACTGGTCCTTGTCCTTTATGCTTTTATACAGGGGTCCCTCTTCAAACACTGGAGCATGAAGGCCCCCATTTGCACTAAATTGGAAGCGGTGGAGCGGCCTGGCTCCTGCTCATTGACCAGGAGAATGTTGTCCTCGGTCTCCTTCCCCCAGCCACGGACAACACCAGGGATCCCAGAAAAGTTTAAAGCCTGCTCTTCTTGCTCCTCCTCCTCCCCCCAGGCACCATCCTCCTCTGACTCCTCTTCAGACTCCTGCTGACTTGTCTCAGATGGAGTAGCCCCCCTGGGAATTCATTCAGCATTGCAACTTCCTCATCTTCCTGCTCCAGCTCCTCGACGGCTTGATCAATGACACGATGCAATGCACGCTCCAGAAAGAAGGCGTAAGGTTCGATGTCACTGATGGCACCCTGACTGCGACTGACCAGTTTGGTGATCTCATCAAATGGCCACAGAAGTCTGCATGCGTCGTGCATGAGCAGCCACTGGCGCGGTGAAATAAAACCAAGTTCTGGAGAACCTGTCCTGCCGCAGAGCTCGTACAGGTAGTCGTTAATGGCACGTTTTTCTGCTGGAGCAGCATATAAGGCATATACAAGGTGGAGTTCCAGGGCGTCGGGCAGTCACAAATCAGACGTCTGACGGGCAAGTGGCGAGCCATGGGCGTGTAAGATCTTCTAAAATGGCCAGAGATTTTTCTGGGCTGCCGCAAGACGTCCTGGACCCCGGGGTATTTGGCAACGAATCGCTGCACGACTTAGTTCAGGACGTGTGCCATGCACGGCACGTGTGTCCTTTTGCTCTGTTTCAGTGAGCTCAGAAGATTGGCACCATTGTCGCACACCACTTTACCAACTGTCAAATTGAGCGGGGTTAGCCACTAATCGGCCTGTGACCGCAGAGCTGAAAGGAGTGCAGGACCGGTGTGGCTCTTGGCTTCCAGGCACAACAGCCGCAGCACAGCATGGCAATGTCTCACCTGGCACGTCAAATAGGTTCTGGGGAGCTGGGGGGGTGCAGCAGAAGAGGCGGTAGCAGTGGAAAAGAGGGAGTCAGCCAAGGAGACGGAGGATGGAGTAGGAGGAGAAGAGGAAGAGACCGGCCTGCATGCAATCCGTGGCGGTAACACCAAATCCACACGGGTGCCGCAGGTTGCATGCTTGACAGCCGTCAGAAGGTTCACCCAGTGGAAAGTAAAGGTTATGTACATTCACTTGCCGCTGAACATGGCCATATAGCTCTGGGATGCTCTTCTGGGAGAAATATTTCCTTCCGGCGACCTTCCATTGCGGTGTGCCAATGGCCTCAAATTTTCGAAAGGCCTCCGAGTCCACCAGTTTATATGGCAGTAGTTGGCGGGCTAGCAGTTCTGACAAGCCGGCGGTCAGCTGTTGGGCAAGAGGGTTATCCGACTTCATCAACTTTTTACGCTTGAACATTTGGGCCACTGAAGCCTGCATTTTGTCAGATGAACGTGATGACGGCATGGTGGAAGGTGGAGTGGAGGACAAATGGGAGGAGAGAGGAGAAGGAGAAAATGCAGGACGTTGAGCGCCGGGAGTGTGGCTTTGTGGGTTCTGACGATGTTGTTCCTACTGGGCTCAGTGATGGGAGGCCAGGTACCTTCTTAAGGCTGTCATCCCTAGGGGAGTGTTGGGCTTACCGCGACTTATGCGTTGATAGCACAAGCTGCAGATGGCAACACTATAATCAGCAGCTGACACGTTAAAAAAGCCCACACTGCGGAGCCATGTGCCGGCGTCCTGGGAGCGCCGATGTGACCTTGCAGGGTGGATGGCTTGCTCCAGATACATTTGCAGTCTGCTTTTTGCCTCCTGTGCACTGCGAGTTCTGTCTGCTTCTCCTCCTTCTTCTCCCTATCTGCTGCTCCGTCTCTCCCTCTGAACTCCCCTCCTCTTCCTCTCTTGTGGGCACCCACGTGACGTCCATCGACACGTCATCATCGTCACCTTCACCACCACTGACATTAGAGATCTCGGAGTAGGCAGCAACAGCGGGGACCACCCTCCTTGGGCTGATCTGGGTACTGTCGTCAGACCACTGGGTGGCAGCCGTTGCTACCTCCTCTTCCTCATCCGTTACCAAGAATGGCTGCGCATCGGTAAGGTCTGGGAATGTATGGGAAAATAATTCCTCTGACTCGAGTGGAGGGGCTATGGTGGTGGTGGTGGTAGTGTCTTTGGGGGTGCACACAGCAGAGAGTGAGGAGGGTGCAGATACAGAGGATGAGGAGGGTTCAGAAGCCGAAGGCTTAGTGAGCCACTCAACCAACTCTGGTGCGTCCTTTGACGTAATCGCACGCACCTTCTCCAATTTCCAACTTCCTTGCTCTGGCCAGGTGCACCTGCCCGACCCCTTCCACCCCTGCAGAATGGCCTGCCTCTTCCTCTGCCTGTCATTTATCTATATTTGGTGGAAGCCGGTGTATCACACCCCTCAATCAATATTTTGTGGAAGCCGGTATATTGCACCTCTTAATCAGTTTTTTTGGGGGCAACAAGTATATCACACCAGTTCCATTAGTTATTCGAATAGCGTTTGTCCCTCTATATAGCTGCGGTATCTTAGCAGAACCGCACACAATTGCTGCATAATACAAATGCACTATAATATACTTTCTATGTTAGAAAGTATATTATAAGTATATCACACCCCTCTGTATGTCACACCTATCAATAGCACACCTATACCAGTCCTTAAAAGGACTTTTGTGGCCCTATTAGCTAGCATTTGGTGTCCCTAACAGTCTGTCCCTGCTCTACACAGAAACCTCTCCCTACACTGGCAAAACACAGAATGTAAAATAGCTGCCAGATCGGGTTTATTTATAGAGTAGGGGGTATGTCCATGTGCTGAAACGTCTCAATTGGCAGTCTGATGGATGTGTCATGGGTCAAAGGTTTGCACAATGCAAAGAATATGGTGACGGCGGACATCGCCATATGTTCGCCTGTTTGGCGAACCGCGAACAAGCAAAGTTCGCCGCGAAACGACCGCCGGGCGAACTACAAGGGCATCTCTACCTTTGAAAAAGCACAACAACTTACAGCCACAGCCAGCAGACCACCGCATGGGACATTGCTGTTTATTTCATTGAGACCTCCTATGGAGTGAATAAACAGTTTTAGGCATGCAGTTATGGGGGCTGATGTGCAGCTGGAGCTCCAAGAGTATAGAAGTCTGTAGAAACGTTACACTAAATGTCTGTTGGAAACACATCCCTAGTAGCCTTTGACTATTGCTGTGTATTTTGAGGTATAGCCATGTTCATATATTGGGTGGTCCTTATTAACTATTAGACTATGAGAATAAGACCTTAATCTACTGATTTCCATGCGGTGTGGTAATTAAATCTACATATGGCTACAGAAAAATATAATACATTTTCTGCAACGTGTGGAGAACTAACAGGCCTTGTAGGAATGCACGTAGGCACTTCACTGAACATGGAAATATAGTAATGTCATCCTAAGAATTCTCACTGCAGTAAACAGTGTGAATATGTCTACTGTAACTCTATATATTACAATGATGCAGTAATGGAACAAAAAAGACAAGATGTGGGAGGTGTCTGCATTCCTCTATTTCTCATCACTAATCTTCCACTTAGCACTCTTCACCTTCTTCTCATCTTTCACCATATTCTTTATGCAGCCGTGAAGATATGTGACCTCTGTCCACAGTCATGGAACTAGAGCCTCTATCAGGGGCACGTATCATATACTGTGGGAGAGACAGCTTTAAAGAGATGGATTAGTCTGCAGATGACCAAATTATTAAAGGGAATGTCTCAGAAAGAAAACCCCTATATGTATGTCTTAGTATAGCAGATAAATGTCATAAAGGGAGGTCCCCCACATGGATCCCCTTCTAAGAGTTGCTAACAAACAGAATTGCCCTGTTGCTCTGAAGGAGTCATTGCATGATTGTCTTCTAATCTCAATGGCTACATGTACGGTTATATTTTCATAGCAGCAGTTGTGGCAGGGGTAATGTATAGTCTGGATCATGAAGGAGAGGAAAGCCACGGAGCAGCAGTGCTGAAGCAGTGCAGGCTGATGACTTGGCCACTAAAGCTGCAAATCCATGAATGCATG
This sequence comes from Bufo bufo, assembly GCF_905171765.1. Classification (NCBI taxonomy): domain Eukaryota; kingdom Metazoa; phylum Chordata; class Amphibia; order Anura; family Bufonidae; genus Bufo; species Bufo bufo. The sequence goes on from NC_053394.1 coordinate 126,823,128, forward strand.
TCAGCTTAGAGGTATTTTTATGTATTACGTTGTGCAGAGTGGATACCACCAAACTGAGTTAGTGCTGATGGACAACCTTCCTTTATCCAATCCCCTTAACTCTGGTCTGCTCTTCTTGGCAGCCAATCACAGACAGACAACCTGCTTTCTTCCATTCTTCACATTCATACCTACCTACATTTTAAAAAAGTGCTTTGGGCAGTGACATACAAAGAGAAAACTGTTTAGATATTCAAACAGCATGCCAACAACTAGACCTCGGCACCCAAGCTTCGGCAGACCCCAGACTTTGACTCCCCTGCTAGGCATGCAGGGGTATATAATTCAATTAGACCGTGAGTAACTGTATGCAGGGCATTTAGACTCATCATCACATGTGTAATTGGAATGTGCCCTCTAATATTGCAGAACAACCAGAATGTTTTTGTCCAGATCAATGAAGTTGTGCTTTAAAGCAAATCTGTCAGCTCCGAAACACTCCCCAAAATTGAGTAAGCAATGTATAGTTTAAATGGTGCTGAGTTTGGTTATGTAATCTTTATCTTCATACTCACTTGCATTCTGATGCTGTGCTCCCACAAACCAGCAGTAAAACGCATTGAGAGGACTCCTTTTTGAGTACTCTCCATTATGTGCGTGAATCCTTTTAGAGTCCTCTCAATGCATTTTACTGCTGGTCTGTTGAGCACAGAGTCAGAATGCAAGTGAGTACGAAAATAAAAATTACATAATCGGACTTGGTGTCACCTAAACTATACACTATTTACTCTAGTTTGGGGAGGGGTGTCTTGGGGGTATTTCTCTTTATAAATTGAGTATTGTTGGCAAAATGTTTGTGCCTAAACATTAACAGTCCATTCTGCTTGCCTGCAAAGTAGTACGATCACTATAACATCAGTAAATCACCTATTGCTTTCCGTTCCGGACTGAGTTTATCTGTGTGACCGTGTGTCACTGTAACAATAGCATCCTAACTCATGTATTAATGTATTGTGAAGCCAACGATTTACTCTGCCCAGAACAAATTCTCAGTGGTATTCATTATATTGTAAAATTGAAAGAAAAGGGGTTCAAGGTGCAGCTGGTGCGACAGAACATGATAAATCCATCTCCATATATTTAAAATCATTTAATGGCATTGTCTATTACCACGTAACTGACATATGAATGGAAAAAGATACAGTTGCATGGAGGGAAATTCTTATACCGAAATTATGAGGAATTATGTACGTACAGTCAACATTTGCCACTGATCAGGAGTACATGTAAATATATGAAGCTTTGTAATATGAGGGGGCTTAAGGGTGAAGATGGGGATGCTGCTGCAGGTTCTGTGAGGCTCCATGCTGTGAGAGGGAATAAAGAGCAGCATGGTAGATGTCTTATTGGTTAAGAAGCACATAGCACAGCTTCTTTATTTACATCTTACATATATACATCTTAAATACAGTGGTTCCTCAAGTTACAGTATTAATTGATTCCAGGACAACCATTGTATGTTGAAATCATTATCACTTCAGTTCATAACTCTATGGAAAACTGGTAATTGGTTCCAAAACCCCAAAATGTCATCCCAAGGAAAAAGGAAATAAAGTTTTAAGAAAAGTAAGGGGATTATTAAGACAAATAAATCAAGTCCTTACATATAACAGTCATAATTAGCTTAAGTAAACTATAAATCACTTTCTATGATAAGGACAGGGCTTCTTTACAGTACTGTATAGCACACAGTGTACCAGAAAAATGGATGAAGGAGTCATCTGACATCCAAAGGAGCAGCTCATCCTGACATAGATAAAGGATAGTACAGGGCATGTACCACACTATACTGTAGAAGAGCTACTGGGCTACCAATATAGGTGTTTTACCAGAAAAATGTTGATTGGACCTAGGTCTGAGACATTGTATGTTGAGTCTAGTTTCAACTTATGATGGCCCAAGAAAGACCATTGAGGGATCACTGTACACTTAAAGTAATTAAGTCACAAGGAGTAAAAATCACATTTTTTTTCTACAAACCGGATTCCAAAAAAGTTGGGACACTAAACAAATTGTGAATAAAAACTGAATGCAATGATGTGGAGATGGCAAATGTCAATATTTTATTTGTAATAGAACGTAGATGACAGATCAAACGTTTAATCCGAGTAAATGTATCATTTTAAAGGAAAAATACGTTGATTCCAATTTTCACGGTGTCAACAAATCCCCAAAAAGTTGGGACAAGTAGCAATAAGAGGCTGGAAAAAGTCAATTTGAACATAACGAAGCGCTGGAAGACCAATTAACACTAATTAGGTCAATTGGCAACATGATTGGGTATAAAAAGAGCTTCTCAGAGTGGCAGTGTCTCTCAGAAGCCAAGATGAGTAGAGGATAACCAATTCCCACAATGTTGCGCAGAAAGATAGTGAAGCAATATCAGAAAGGTGTTACCCAGCGAAAAATTGCAAAGACTTTGCATCTATAATCATCAACTGTGCATAACATCATCCGAAGATTCAGAGAATCTGGAACAATCTCTGTGCGTAAGGGTCAAGGCCATAAAACCATACTGGATGCCCGTGATCTCCGGGCCCTTAAACGACACTGCACCACAAACAGGAATGCTACTGTAAAGGAAATCACAGAATGGGCTCAGGAATACTTCCAGAAACCATTGTCAGTGAACACAATCCACCGTGCCATCCGCCGTTGCCAGATGAAACTCTACAGTGCAAAGAAGAAGCCATTTCTAAGCAAGATCCACAAGCTCAGGCGTTTTCACTGGGCCAGGGATCATTTAAAATGGAGTGTGGCAAAATGGAAGACTGTTCTGTGGTCAGACGAGTCACGATTCGAAGTTCTTTTTGGAAATCTGAGACGCCATGTCATCCGGACCAAAGAGGACAAGGACAACCCAAGTTGTTATCAATGCTCAGTTCAGAAGCCTGCATCTCTGATGGTATGGGGTTGCATGAGTGTGTGTGGCATGGGCAGCTTGCATGTCTGGAAAGGCACCATCAATGCAGAAAAATATATTCATGTTCTAGAACAACATATGCTCCCATCCAGACGTCATCTCTTTCAGGGAAGACCCTGCATTTTTCAACAAGATAATGCCAGACCACATTCTGCATCAATCACAACATCATGGCTGCGTAGGAGAAGGATCCGGGTACTGAAATGGCCAGTCTGCAGTCCAGATCTTTCACCTATAGAGAACATTTGGCGCATCATAAAGAGGAAGGTGCAACAAAGAAGGCCCAGAACGATTGAACAGTTAGAGGCCTGTATTAGACAAGAATGGGAGAGCATTCCTATTTCTGACCTCCGGGCACCCAGGACCGACCTTATCCGGGTGAGACCTGTGAAAAGCTTTCACCAAACGACTGGCATTCACGTCAGATGCCGGTATCTACATCCTCTCCTCTAGTCCATAACCCTTCCAGTGACCAAGATACTGAAGAGATCTACGGAGAATTAGAGAGTCAATTATCTTGGCGATCTGAAATTCCAAACTACCGTCCACTATGACAGGAGCGGGTGGCAAGGAAGACAGCTCCAAAGGTTCAATATATCTCTTCAACAAAGATTTATGAAACACATTATGAATTTTCAGGGCCTGAGGAAGTTCAGAACGAAAAGCTACAGTATTAATAATGGCTGTGATCTTATATGGACCAATAAACCTTGGACCCAACTTCCAAGAAGGTACCTTCAACTTGATGTTTCTTGTGGACAGCCACACAGAATCACCCACTCTTAGGTCCGGACCATTCATACATTTCCTGTCAGCCACACGTTTATACTTGTTGCCCATATTCATCAAGTTATCTTGAATTTTCCGCCATAAAGATGACAATGATGACGAAAAACATTCCTCCTCAGGGATACCAAAAGTATCTGAACCAGAAAATGTGCCAAACTGCGGTTGAAGCCCATATTCCCCAAAAAACGGCGACTTCCCAGTGGACTCCTGTCTATGATTATTTATGACAAACTCTGCCAAAGGAAATAACGAAGACCACTCCTCCTGGTTCTCAGAGACAAAACATCTCAAGTAAGTCTCCAGACTCTGATTAGTGCGCTCCATCTGTCTGTTCGACTGAGGATGAAAAGACAAAGAAAAGGACAGTTGTACCCCCAGTCGAGAAACAAACTGAGTCCCATGATCCGAGACCACGTCAGAGGGAATGCCATGGAGTTTCACAATGTTGTCAACAGACACTTGTGCGAGTGTTTTAGCATTAGGTAGGCTATAAAGTACACAATTTTACTAACGCGATCAACTACCACCAGAATAACTGTCTTTCCTGAAGAATTATGAAGATCAGTGATAAAATCCATGGCTAAGCGAGTCCATGGTCTGGACGGGATGGGCAACGAAAGTAGAGATCTAGGAAAGGCCAAGTATGTGTCACCTTAGCGCGTGCACAGGTACTACAGGCTGACACATAGTTCTCAACACACTTGTGCAAACCATGGCCACCAGAATCTACGAGAGATGAGGTCGGCAGTAGATCTGCTCCCAGGGTGTCTCGTAAGAACCGTACTGTGATGTTCCTCAAACACCTTGTGACGCAATTACGATGGCACAAACTGTTTCCCAGAGGGACAAGAACTCGGATTTTCAGAAAAAGGCACATGGACGCTATTTACCAGGTGACGGGCCCTGCAATAAAACTGCTCCTACCCCCACCGGACTCGTCCACTTCCACAATAAAAGGTTGTGATACATCCAGCTGCACCAATATAGGCGCAGAAGAGAAGCATTCCTTAATCGCAGAAAAGGCTTGCAACGCCGAATCAGACCACACTGAAACATCTGTCCCTTTCTTAGTCATGTCAGTTAAGGGTTTTACTATTGTCGAATAGTTCTGAATACATTTTCTGTTATAGTTGGTGAACCCCAAAAAACGCATAAGAGCCTTCAGATTTTCGGGTCGATCCTACTCCAATACAGCAGGGACTTTCTCTGGATCCATTCAAAAACCCAAAGATGACAGCAGGTAGCCCAAAAACTGCACCTCGTGTACTGCAAAAACACACTTCTCTAATTTTGCGTACAATTTATTATCTCTTAGGATGTGTGACACCTGTCTACCGTGATCCTGATGTATCTCCACGTCTGGAGAATAAATTTGAATGTCATCCAAATACACGACTACAAACCTCCCCACAAGATGATGAAAAATGTCAATCACAAAATGCTGGAAAACTGCAGGAGCATTGGTCAACCCAAAAGGCATGACCAGGTTCTCAAAGCTGTCTTCCATTCATCCCCTTCCTTGATGCTAACCAGATTATATGTCCCCCTTAAGTCCAACTTGGAGAACACCTTGGCACCAACAATCTGGTTAAACAAATCGGTAATCAAAGGAAGAGGATAAGGATCATGGACAGTAATCTGATTGAGTTCACAAAAATCCAGACATGGCCGAAGACCTCCGTCCTTTTTTTTAACAAAAAAGAAATCTGCTGCCACTGGAGACTTGGAAGGTCTTATGTGTCTATTAGCCAAACTCTTGGCAATATATTCTCTCACGGACAGTCTTTCAGGTCCAGAAAGGTTATACAATCTATATTTTGGCAATTTAGCTTCGGGAATAAGGTTGATAGGACAATCATATTCCCGATGCGGAGTTAAATCCTGGCATCCACTCTCAGAAAATACATACAAATTAGATATAAAAGAGGGTTATGTCTTAGTAGTTAAAACAGAAAAAGATGTATTCAGACTATTGTCAATGCAATAATCACCCCAATTCAGGATCTGTCTAGCTTGCTAATCGATGGTTGGATTGTGCTTGCTTAACCACGGTAAACCCAGGACCACCAGAGCAGGGAGACCCTCCAACACAAAACACAAGATAAATTCTTGATGAAAGTCACCCACTCTTAATCTGATATAATGCACCACTTGAGATAAACACTTCTGAGTTAGAGGTGCAGAATCAATAGCTAAAATGGAAATGTTTTTTTTTCTAATGCACTCGGTGACAACCCGTGCATACAGACGAACTGAGCATCAATAAAGTTCATCCCGGCCCCGCTGTCGATAAACACCTCAATCCCCACAGTTTAACGCCACCTCAGCAGTCAGGAGAAATTGGGTACTACCAGTCAAAGACAAATGCAAATTTTTTGACTCTCCTCTCACACCTCCAAGAGTCAGATGGGAATTAAATGTCCCTCTTTTTTCTTTTTACTCTGATAAAATGTCCCTTCTGTCCGCAGAAAAAACACACTCCCTTCCTATTACCAGTATGCTTAAAAGTGGATCCAGGAGTAGCTCCCCCTAATTGCATGGGTTCGTTCCCAGACATAAATCTAGGAGTGGGGGCCCCTAGATCTTTCTCTCAGGCATCTTTCTATGCATATAGCCAGAGACATAGCAGCCTCCAGAGACACTGGGGTTTCATGAAAGGCCAAATCGTCCTCCAACCTCTCTGATAACCCTTGACAAAACTGGCTACAGAGGGCAGGATCGTTGGACTTCGTATCCATAGCCCATCCCCTAAACTCAGAGCAATAAATCTCAGTGTTCCGATCACCCTGACGAAGGCCGCGCAGCATGGTTTCGGCTAGAGAGGTCCGATTCGGATTATCATAGATAAGACCCAAAGCTTCGAACAATTCATCTACCGACCGGATAAACTGTGATCCGGTCGGCAGAGAAAAAGCCCATGACTGCGCATCCCCCTTAAGCAAGGAAATAACCACACCAACTCGCTGTTTCTCATCCCCAGATGAGTGTGGACGTAGCCTAAAATACAGTTTGCACGCCTCCCTAAACAAAATTAAATTATTACGTCCCCCAGAGAATCTGTCTGGGAGGGCAACTTTAGGCTCCAGACAGGCCTGGTTTCCACCACTACCACCAGGACCAACAGCCTGTGATCTCTGCATCTGCGAGACGGTCATGCGGAGGTCAGCTACCTCCAAAGACAGCCCTTGCAGCTGACCTGACAGTGCAGCAATAGGATCCATGGCTGCACACAAACAAACAAAAAATGACGGTTAAGGCGGTTTATAATGTCACGCTTCGGTGTTGGAGAGAAACACCACACCGAGCATAGGAGAGAAGGGGGAAACAGGGAATCAGGCCTGAGAACTAGGGAAGGAAGATGGACACCTCCTAGTGAAAACCCTAACCAAAATCCTGACTGACTACCAGCATGAACAGACCCCAAAAGGTAGGTGAGTTCATACGCAGTAATACCTAGAGTCCTATCTAGCCCTATAGGACCCTGGTACTAATGGCAGGGACGAGACTACCTGTTCCTCCAAAAGGAAGGACGAACAGGAGTCTACTTTAGGCCTAATACAAACAATAGGGAAATGCAACACACAGAACCCAAACAAAATACAAAAGGGAAAAGAAAGACTTAACTTCAAAGAGGCTATGGAAGCATCATGAACTCAGCTGAGATCCAACCACAAACAATCCACAGGCACAGAAGCTATAAACCGCACAGCATAGTGGGAGATGCAACTATAAATGAGGAAGGTTAAATGACCACATAAGCAACACCTGGAGGCAAGGGGTGTGGCCATTACCAGAAACAACACAGACACCTATTGATCCACAAGGAAAACCTGTCAGATCAAACCACGTGTTGCCAGTCTCACAGCTCTCCTGCCACTCACTGTCGCCGGTACGTCCATATTTCTCGGTACGTCCGTGACACTAAGAAGCATAAATACGTTTTCATGTTTTGGAATGTAGTAAACATATCTGTATTTGGTCACTCAATATAGAGCAGAAAGGTTGATGATAAACATAACCATCATGTCTGCCCCTACTGTCTACAAGGGATATCTGCTAGGTCCTCTTGTCAGCACTCCTGGATGGGAAATGTTTTTCGGTTAACCGATACAGTTGAATAAAATGCAAAGGAGAAAGGGCTGACATAGTCCTCTTTAGGGGGGGGGGAATCATAAGATCAAAAGCAAAATGTGTTAAATTGTGGTGTTCATATTGACCATTACTAGAAAGATGTGTTCTGTGGGAAGTGATACTGTATATTATACTATTATACTCCTTATCAGACATATTTCTGCTTCAATAAATTTACCTAAACTTTTGGACAATGTAAATATTGGACTTGGAAATAATATATGTGTATATGGTAGTGTCTATTGTTTTTAACGTTTAATTAAAAAAAACTACTTAAAGGGTTTGTAAATAAACAAAAGTAACAAAAAATACATATATGTAGTGGGAACTGCTGTCAATTCCATGCAAAATTACTATGTTTGTCACAAACCAGCGGGTGTGAACCCACTGTGCCATGTGTCCTACCTCCTCTAAGGGCGTTGTCTAAGTGAACCCCTTGATCTTCACAGTACCCCTGATGGTGAGGATAGACTTTCCCGAGGGGAACACCAGGTCGCTACCTCTTGAAGAGGATAGGCACACAAAGCAGCTGGTCCAGTCGTTACCAGGAGCAACAGTGAAGGACCAAAGTATGAGGCAGAGGCGAAGTCAGACAGGCAATAGGTCAGGGCAGGCGGCAAAGGTACAGGTCAGGCAATCCGGGTCGGCAACAGGAGAGTCAAAGCAAGCAGGCAGGTAACAAACAGGTAGCAGAGTCCAGAAACACAAGTATGAGTCAGGAACACAGGCAACTATCAGGAACCTTAGCAGGACACAAGGACCTTGACACTGAGGCATCTGGGAAGGGGGACGATCCACTTATATATGTGCAGGAGGGCTAGGGTTGGTTGGCGAGGTCACATGATCCAACCCATAAAACACAGGAAGTGACGCGCGCAGGCCCTTAAGGAAATGCTGCAGGAAACAAGCAGCAAGCATGCTGTGGCCAGGGCTGAAAGGAAACACTGGCAGCAGATCACCACTGAACACGGCACCCGAGACTGCGGTGGTAAGCAGGGGAACAGCGGTGCCCCCTCTTCTTGAGTCCACGACGAGACAGAAACCTTTTTATCAAGTTCGGAGCATGAATGTTCTCTTCTGGTTCGCAAGACCTCTCCTCAGGACTAAAGCCATTCCAGTCTACAGGATAGTAGGTATTCTTGCCACGCTTCTTGATGTCCAGAATGTTTTTGACCTCAAATATTTTGTCAGAATCTTCAGATACCGGAGTTGGAGTAGAAGGAACCGTTGAGAAGCGATTAAAGGGTTTCTATCACTTCGTTTCACCTATTTAGCTTTCAGACACTAGCGATCCGCTAGTGTCTGCTTTATCTAACCATCCTAATATAAGAGTTTATTGTCCTGCCGTTTAGCTAAAAAAATAACTTATATAGATATGCAAATGAGCCTCTAGGTGCTATGGGGGCGTGATTAGCACCTAGAGGCTCCGTCTACCTTAACAAACTGCTGCCGCCCAGCGCGTCCCTCCAGCCTGCCCATCTCCAGCTGAAGCGATCCTCTCCGTGCGCGTCTCTGTTCTGCGCATGCGCAGTGAATGTCTGATCGCTTCCCTGCTCAGACATCTCCACTGCGCCTGCGCAGATGACGTCATAGTGCTCCGAGGAACAGGCGCAGTGGAGATGTCTGAGCAGGGAAGCGATCAGACATTCACTGCGCATGCGCCGAATACGAGGAGCATCGCATTCCGGAGGAGATGGGCGGGCTGGAGGGACGCGCTGGGCGGCGGCAGTTTGTTAAGGTAGACGGAGCCTCTAGGTGCTAATAACGCCCCCATAGCACCTAGAGGCTCATTTGCATATCTATATAAGTTATTTTTTTAGCTAAACGGCAGGACAATAAGCTCTTATATTAGGATGGTTAGATAGAGCAGACACTAGCGGATCGCTAGTGTCTGAAAGCTAAATAGGTGAAACGAAGTGATAGAAACCCTTTAAGAACTACTGGTTTTAGTAAGGACACGTGGAAGGCATTAGGAATATGAAGAGAGAGAGAGAGGCAGACGTAACTTATATGTCACTTCATTGATCCTCCTCAATACCTCAAAGGGTCCAAGGAACCTAGGAGCAAACCTGAAACTGGGAACCGTTAAGCGGATGTTTTTAGAGGAGAGCTATACCTTATCTCCAGATGAGAACTGTAGAAGCGGTTTTCTTCTTCTCTTGTCTGCATCCATTTTCATGCGAGTCACCACCAGATGTAGGAACAGGGAGAGGAGTACGAGGGTGTTGTCCATAAACGACAAAGAATGGAGAGGTAGACTCACTAGAGTGGTTGCCATAGGAGAATTCAGCCCAAGGTAGCAATTGTACCCAGTTGTCGTGTTGGGCTGAAACAAAATGCTGGAGATAGTTCTCTAATATTTTATTGACCCGCTCTACTTGCCCGTTGGTCTGGGGATGATAACCGGAAGAGAAGTCCAGCTCAATTTCGAGCAGCCGGCAAAGTGCTCTCCAGAGCTTGGAGGTAAACTGGACTCTGCGATCGGAAACAATATGCCAAGGTAGACCATGCAAGCGGAATATGTGTCTCACGAACAGTTTAGCAAGTTCAGCAGCCAAAGGCAGTCCAGCCAAAAGAACAAAGTGTGCCATCTTGGAGAACCGGTCCACGACCACCCAGATAGCTGTACATCGGCAGAAGAGGGCAGATCTGTAACAAAGTCTATTGCAATGTGTTGCCATGGGGCATCAGGAACAGGAAGAGGTAACAACAGCCCGGGTGCTTTGGTCCTGGAGACTTTATTCTGAGCACAGACTGTGCAGGCAGACACATAATCACACACATCCTTAGACAGTGTGGGCCACCAGTAGTGGCGAGTCAAAAGTTCTGTGGTCTTGCGGATCCCTGGGTGACCAGCCAGTTTGGAGTTGTGCCCCCAAGCTAAAATACGTTTTCTCTTGGCAGATGGCACAAATGTCTTCCCGGGAGGGATGTCTTTTACCAGGACAGGAGCCACTGTAATCAAGCGAGCAGGATCTACAATGTACTAGGGCTACTTCTGCTGGTCGGAGAAGTCAAATGACCAAGACAGAGCATCCGCCTTGATGTTATTCTTGGCAGGGCGAAAGTGAAGCTCAAAATCTAAACAGGAGAAGGAGTGCCTATCTGGCTTGGCGAGGGTTCAGACGCTGGTCCGTCTGCAGATATGCAAGGTTCTTGTGGTCGATGAAGATTATCACTGGATGCTGGGCCCCCTCCAATAGACAATGCCACTCCTCCATGGTAAGTTTTATGGCCAGAAGCTCTCTGTTTCCTATACAGTAATTCCTCTCAGCAGGGGAGAAGAGCTTGGAGAAAAATCAACATGTAAACATCTTGCCCTTGGAACCTTTCTGTAGTAAAACAGCACCGGAGGAGGCGTCCACTTCTAAAAAGAATTGGCAGGAGACATTGGGATGACGCAAAACAGGTGCAGAAGCAAAAATTGGATGAAGGCATTCTTCACCTCAGGAGTCCAGACTCTGGCATTCACCCCTTCCTTAGTAAGAGCGGAGATTGGAGATGTAAGAGATAAAAAATTTGTGATGAACTGACGATAGAAATTATCAAATCCAAGGAAACGCTGTATAGCACGAAGACCCTGTGGGCGGGACCAGTCCATTACTGCATTAAATTTTTCAGGATCTATCTGCAACCCGGCATCCGAGATTATGTATTCGAGGAATGGTACAGTAGATTTTTCAAAGATGCATTTCTCGAGTTTGGCATAAAGTCGATTCTCTCTCAACCGCTGTAAAACCAAACGTACATGCTTCCGGTGAGCGGTCAAATCTGGAGAATAGATCAGTATATCGTCCAGGTCATGCAGACATAGAGCAGGTCCCGGAAGACATCGTTTACTAACTCCTGGAATACTGCGGGAGCATTGTACAGACCGAAGTGCATGACGAGATACTCTTAGTGTCCATCACGAGTGTTGAAAGCAGTATTCCACTCATCGCCCTTTCAAATGCGGATAAGGTTGTATGCGCCATGCAGGTCTTATTTTGTAAAGACCTTAGCTCCCCAGATCCTGTCAAAGAGTTCAGAGATTAGCGGAATAGGGTATTGATTCTTGACTGTGACCTTAGTCAGACCTCGAAAGTGGATACAGGGCCGTAAGGATCCATATTTTTTCTGCACAAAGAAGAACCCAGACCGGCTGGTGAAGTATATTTCCGGATAAACCCTGTCTCAAGATTCTCCTTGATGTAATCAGACATCACTTGGGTCTCAGGAAGTGAGAGTGGGTAGACTCGACCACGAGCAGGAGTGGCACCAGGCAGAAGGTCAATCAGACAATCATAAGGATGATGAGGAGGCAGGGTTTCGGCCTCTTTCTTACTGAAGACATCCGCAAAACTGTCATACTGCTGCGGAAGTCCAGGCAGGTCTATAGGTATAATAGGCGAGGAAGCAGGTTGGACCTCTAATAAGCAGGTGGACTGGCAGGATGATCCCCAACTCAGAATCTGACCGGAGTGCCAGTCCAGAACTGGACTGTGCTGATGTAGCCAGGGAAGACCAAGGATAACCGGATTCACAGACGCATAACAGCACATGGAAGGAGATCATCTCTAAATGCAGAACCCCTATTTGCAACTTAAGGGGCATAGTAACAGAAAGCACAGGTTCGGGACGTGGCAGTTAATTTACGGAAGCCACTGACAGATGAATTTCTAGACGGATGGTAGGAATCCGATACTGATGGACCAGAGCTTGCTGGTTACCGGCTGACCCACAGTGCAAGAATGCAGGCACAGACAGTGTGACTCCCTTGTAAGAGAGAGTCACAGAACTGACAGTTTCGGAGAGGACTTGTCTAGGACCACCTCTCCAACTGACCCTAGACATTGGCGTTTCCCGGGTTCTGTGGACAATTACACACAAAGTGGGCCTTGCCTCCACAATACAGGCACAGGTTCTCTGTTTTGCGGCGTAAACGTTTCTCATCAGACAATTGAAGGCGCTCTATTTGCATGGGCTCTTCAGATGGGATGGACACTAGAGGAAGAACCGGCCTCTGGAAGGATGGAGCCAACGGGGTGGTCTTCTGGTGCCTGCGACCTCCCTAGAACATTTCCAGAAACGCATATCTATCCTTGTAACAATGGAAAAATGGGCGAGCACTCATACACTTGGCAACCAAATTGACATATGCAGAAAATATTTATTGTTAAATCCCCATAAAATTCAAGTAATAAAAATAATAAAAACAGTGTATTATAGCAATGACATACAAAAACTACAATCACATAAACTATAGTAGATATAATAGTATAGTCGATATTGTATTGAATGCTAAAATATATGATAATAAAATATTCGATACTAGTCTATAGTCGATAAATTCACTGATATAAATCACACACCAAAAAATCATATCTATCCTTGGGGCCAAGGTGATCAGGTCATTCAGAGTAGACGGACAGTCGCGACCAGCTACTTCATCCTTAATCCGGTCAGAAAGGCCCTCCCAGAACACCGCCAGTTGAGCCTCATTGTTCCATGCAGGTTCGGCAGCCAGGGTATGAAACTGGATGGCGTACTGACCCACAGACGAGGAACCCTGTCGTAGACACAGCAGAGCTGATGCAGTGGAGGACGTGCGGCCAGGCTCTTCAACGACCAGCCAGAAAGTAGCCAGGAAAGACTGCAGATTAGTGGTCTCTGGACCTCCATGTTCCCAAATAGGATTTGCCTAAGCAGGGGCCTCATCAGACATCAGGGATACAATGAAGGCAACCTTGGACTGCTCAGTGGGAAACTTCTGCCCATGCAACTCAAAGTGGATCACACACTGGTTCAGGAATCCATGACAGCTTTTTGGATCTCCACCATAGCGTGATGGCAGAGGGATTTGCACACCAGCGGCACACAAATCCGGATTCACCGGTGTGGGAATTGCAGGAGTAGCAGCGACTGGCGACCCTGCAGTTGCTGGAAAAGAGATGGCATCCAGACGAGCAGCAACATTTTGCATCATGACGTCCTGACGTTCGCTCTGACGCCTCACTTTATGTTACAATTCCTGAACGACAGGCTTGGGGTGACCAGCAGGGTCCATGGCCTCAGTGTACTGTCACGAACCAGCGGGTGTGAACCCACTGTGCCATGTGTCCTACCTCCTCTAAGGGCGTAGTCTAAGTGAACCCCTCGATCTTCACAGTACCCCTGATGGTGGGGATAGACTTTCCCGAGGGGAACACCAGGTCGCTACCTCTTGAGAAGGATAGGCACATGAGGCAGCTGGTCCAGGCGGACCAGGAGGTACCTGAGAAAGGTAAAAGAGATACAGGTGTTGTCAGCAGGCTGAGTCGTTACCAGGAACAACAGTGCAGGACCGAAGAATGAGGCAGAGGCGAAGTCAGACAGGCAATAGGTCAGGGCAGGTGGCACAGGTACAGGTCAGGCAATCCGGCTCGGCAACAGGAGAGTCAAGGCAAGCAGGCAGGGAACAAACAGGTAGCAGAGTCCAGGAACACAAGTACGAGTCAGGAATACAGGAACACAAGCAGATATCAGGAAGCTAAGCAGGACACAAGGACCTTGACACTGAGGCATATGGGAAGGGGGCTGAGTCACTTATATATGTGCAGGAGGGCTAGGGTTGGTTGGCAAGGTCACATGATTCAACCCATAAAACACAGAAAGTGACGTGCGCCGGCCCTTAAAGGGTTTCTGTTATGAGAAATAACGTTATGTAGCTGACTGACATTAGCGATGTGCTAATGTCAGCAGTACATAACAGTATGCTTTATAACTCCCTGCCTGCCGCCGTTCTCTTAAAATAAAGACTATTCAAATATGCTAATGAGCCTCTAGGTGCTATTAGGGCGTTGCTTCAGCACCTACAGGCTCGGTCTGCGCACCCTTTGGCATGCCCAGGTCCAGTTGATTGACTTTCAAGTTCTTCTCTGTGTCCCGTAAATCCCGCTCCTGCGCCGTCCTGTTTAGTATTCGGCGCAGGCGCAGTGAGTGAAGGACGCGCTCCTGCTGCCGGCTTACCTCCTTCGGCGCCTTTAAGGAAATTCTGCAGGAAACAAGCAGCAAGCATGCTGTGGCCAGGGCTGAAAGGAAACACTGGAAGCAGATCACCGCTGAACACGGCGCACAGCAGCAGCTGTTACAACGTCTTTGATTTGTAGTTAATTCTCTTTTGTCTCTACAGCACAACATTCGGCCACTGAGTTTTAATTTAAATTTTATAAAATACCATCTTCACCAATGTTTCATGGAAGACTTTGCGAAATACAACAGTTTTATTTTATTTATTTAGGTGAATGGATGATTGATTTACTAACTTCATGAGATTTGAGCTCAGGTGGTACTCTAGCACTGACAAAACACAATTCTATGTGCCCTTAACTTGCAAATAAGAAGTCAACTTTCATTACAAAGGGAAAGCTATAAATGGAGGCTGAAGGAAAGAAAATTTGTTTGGATTCCAAGACTCAAATAGGTTTACCAAAGGAAATATTAATTAATAATATTTTGTGTTAATATCAATAATTAATATGCATAAATAGGCATGAGTCGTCTATTGATGACTCCGCCTATTTATACCTCAAAAGAAACTACCTCTGTTGCACTTACACTTTTTCCCTGAACTGCGTGCGCTATATTACTACTATCGTGGCGACTACTACAAAAAATGACTACACGCTGTACTCTGAATAATAAAAGGAATTTATTCAAACAATTACACGTCTACAGTCTAATTATTGCTATAGGTATACATATTTATATCAAATAACATATAAACATATATACTTATAGTCGCACACAATAATATATTAACAACACTACAATTCACCTAAACTACGCTACACACAGTATACAATACAATATAATACACAATTCCACCCCAAACTCTACCTAAATATACACTTACACTCACACAGGTTATATCAGCAGCAGCCCACCCAACCTGGCTATGTACTGTCCCTACGAGGCATAAAGAGGTATTATGGCCAATGCAGGGGTAGATACAACAGGCGTTAAATTGCCGGAAAAGGGTACAGTAGGAAAAGAACCTCAGGGTTACAGGGAATGCAGGGGGTACAGGCTGGGATCTGTAAACCAAGGGTACAGGGCTGCAGGGGTTAATATGGTTGGGCAGTGGATCTATAGAGCAGTGGGTATTGCAGGGGTTAATGCAGAATATGGTTGGGGCAAGGGTTAATGGTGATATAGGGAGGTAATGCAGGGCAGCAGTGAAGGGGTTGGGGTAAGAGGTTACTCAGCCAGTCCAGGAATGCAGGGGCTGCATGGCTCAACCCTTCTTCCTTCATGGAGCTGCTCGGTCCATCTCTTTCTCTTCCATGTGTGACACTGTGGTCATGAAAGCCCCCTCCCCTAGTCCCAAATGCTGGACTATTTATCTATCATATGTAGGGGGGTAGATATTTGGCCATGGGGCAGAGGTGTGGATAACCCATGCTATAAAAACAGGTTTAGCATGTCTTGTTTGGGGTCTAACTAGATCTCTGGTTAGGAAGCCCCCTGCTGACAAAAGGTGCCAGATAGTCTGCAATCTCCTTTCCTGAGGTGACCAGCAAACGGGCCCATCATCGTTAGTATCTCTGTGCTAACTACCTGCCGGGAAGCAGTTTGGCTGTTTCCCAGGTACTAGGCAGACAGCTCGACTCTCTATGCAGCCTTAAATCAATTACACCCAACATGGCTGCTGGCCTTGTAACAGCTGTTATAAACCTAACAATGCAAGCCATGGCCTACAGGCTAAACGTGGGCCTGTTTAAGAGTTGATAGGGAATATTTAATACACTATCCTCTGCATATATATACAGGTGAAACTCGAAAAATGTGAATATCGTGCAAAGTTAATTTATTTCAGTAATGCAACTTAAAAGGTGAAACTAACATATGAGATAGGCTCATTACATGCAAAGCGAGATATTTTAAGTCTTTATTTGTTATAATTTGGATGATTATGGCTTGCAGTTTATGAAACCCCAAGGTTTAAATTTTAAGGTACCCTTTGCTCAGGGGGTATGGATTAATTAGCTGACTAGAGTGTGACAATTTGAGCCTAGAATATTGATCCTTTTCACAAAATTCTAATTTTAGGCTGCATTAATGCAATTCTTTTTACGGTAATTTGCATTACTGAAATAAATGGACTTTTGCAGGATATTCAAATTTTTCGAGTTTCACCTGTACATATACATATCCCACTTGGCCATTCAGGGCCAATATATATACATGTAATATCAAATATATATATATATATATATATATATATATATATATATTACACACATATAGAAAAATTGGACTGCACTCCTGTAGACTTTCAAAATTGTCAGTGAAGAAACTTTATTCACCCATAAAGTGGCACGGAGCGACGTTTCGGCTCATACATGAGCCTTTCTCAGCATTGGTACAAAGTGAACAGCAAACTTATAAAGGTGTATCAATCAAAGTGATCAGTGACATTACATAATTGATGATCAGTGAAAAAGTCATATATAAAAAACATATCATCTCCATATAATATCAAATATGGACAATACACAATAAAGTGACGAAGTGCATTCAAGGAATAAAATATAATATACAGTACATTACATAAAAACCATGCAAGTGCATAATTAAATACATCTGTATTAACCACCTCCGGACCGCCTAACGCAGATTCGCGTTCCGGAGGTGGCAGCGCTGCGCACAGTCACGCATATACGCGTCATCTCGCGATGGCCGAGATTTCCTGTGAACGCGCGCATACAGGCGCGCGCGCTCACAGGATCGGAAGGTAAGCGAGTGGATCTCCAGCCTGCCAGCGGCGATCGTTCGCTGGCAGGCTGGAGATGTGATTTTTTTAACCCCTAACAGGTATATTAGACGCTGTTATGATAACAGCGTCTAATATACCTGCTACCTGGTCCTCTGGTGGTCCCATTTGTTTGGATCGACCACCAGAGGACACAGGTAGCTCAGTAATATGTTGCACCAAGCACCACTACACTACACCCCCCCCCCCTGTCACTTATTAACCCCTTATTCACCCTTGATCACCCCTGATCACCCTATATAGACTCCCTAATCACCCCCCTGTCATTCATCACCCCCCTGTCATTCATCACCCCCCTGTATGGCTCCATTCAGAGGTCCGTATGAATTTTACGGATCCACTGATAGATGGATCGGATCCGCAAAACACATACGGACGTCTGAATGGAGCCTTACAGGGGAGTGATCAATGACGGAGGTAATCACCCCATATAGACTCCCTGATCACCCCCTGTCATTGATCACCCCCCTGTCATTGATCACCCCCCTGTAAGGCTGCATTCAGATGTCCGTATGATTTTTACGGATCCACTGATACATGGATCGGATCCGCAAAACACATACGGACATCTGAATGGAGCCTTACAGGGGGGTGATCACCCCATATAGACTCCCTGATCATCCCCCTGTCATTGATTACCCCCCTGTCATTGATCACCCCCCTGTAAGGCTGCATTCAGATGTCCGTATGATTTTTACGGATCCACTGATACATGGATCGTATCTGCAAAACACATACGGACATCTGAATGGAGCCTTACAGGGGGGTGATCACCCCATATAGACTCCCTGATCATCCCCCTGTCATTGATTACCCCCCTGTCATTGATCACCCCCCTGTAAGGCTGCATTCAGATGTCCGTATGATTTTGACGGATCCACTGATACATGGATCGTATCCGCAAAACACATACGGACATCTGAATGGAGCCTTACAGGGGAGTGATCAATGACAGGGGGGTGATCACCCCATATAGACTCCCTGATCACCCCCCCTGTTATTAATCACCCCCCTGTCATTGATCACCCCCCTGTAAGGCTCCATTCAGACATTTTTTTTGGCCCAAGTTAGCGGAAATTATATATTTTTTTCTTACAAAGTCTCATATTCCACGAACTTGTGTCAAAAAATAAAATCTCACATGAACTCACCATACCCCTCACGGAATCCAAATGCGTAAATTTTTTTTGACATTTATATTCCAGACTTCTTCTCACGCTTTAGGGCCCCTAGAATGCCAGGGCAGTATAAATACCCCACATGTGACCCCATTTCGGAAAGAAGACACCCCAAGGTATTCCGTGAGGGGCATATTGAGTCCATGAAAGATTGAAATTTTTGTCCCAAGTTAGCGGAAAGGGAGACTTTGTGAGAAAAAAAAAAATCTATTTCCGCTAACTTGTGCCAAAAAAAAAAAACTCTATGAACTCGCCATGCCCCTCATTGAATACCTTGGGGTGTCTTCTTTCCAAAATGGGGTCACATGTGGGGTATTTATACTGCCCTGGCATTCTAGGGGCCCTAAAGCGTGAGAAGAAGTCTGGGATCCAAATGTCTAAAAATGCCCTCATAAAATGAATGTGGGCCCCTTTGCGCATCTAGGCTGCAAAAAAGTGTCACACATGTGGTATCGCCGTACTCAGGAGAAGTTGGGCAATGTGTTTTGGGGTGTCATTTTACATATACCCATGCTGGGTGAGATAAATAGCTTGGTCAAATGCCAACTTTGTATAAAAAATGGGAAAAGTTGTCTTTTGCCGAGATATTTCAATCATTGTTATTCATTGTGGGCATTTCATCCAACTTCCAGGCACGATCCTTGTCCATAAAAAATCTTCTCCAAAATATGAGTGTCTAGAAAAAATTAAAATTAAATTAATGTAAATAATATACATTGTTAGTACTACAGTACAGAATTTTTTTTTTCTTTTTTTACCAATAAACTTATCTCTCGCAAGTAGGTGAAAAGCTTCACATACAATACAGGGAAATATGGGCAAGCCAACCAATACTCACACCATAGCACCATATCTGTATTCAATATTCAATCCATTAGGATGAAGACTATTCAAAGTCTGGATCCAATATAGTTCTCTTTTTTTGAGTAGAGACAAACGATCTCCACCCCTCCGCCGTGGCATTGCAATCTGATCTATGATCCAACATCTCAGATCCTTTTCTTTATCTTTGAGTGACACAAAATGTCTAGGGATGGGTAGATCCATACGACATTTTCTGATCGTATACCGATGGTTATTCAGCCTAGTCTTTAAATCTGTGGATGTCTCTCCTACATATAATAGCCCACAGGACAGTATATATACAACGAAAGATGAATCACACGTTAGATGAAATTTAATAGGATAGATACAGCCCGTGTTAGGGTGTGTAAATACCTTAGCTCTACAGATATAGCGACAATTTACACAATGTAGGCATGGGAAACATCCCATACCTGATGGTGCAAGTGTCGTTTGTCTGGAGAATTTTTTAGGGCCCACATCGGCTCTTACTAGTTGATCCCTAATATTTTTACATCTGCGATAGGAAAAGAGGGGCAGAGCCCTGAATTAAGAGACCTCTTTCAAGCAACCTCCTAATATCGCCCAATGTCTTTTAAGTATTTTGTTGATATCACTGCTTAACTCGGAATAAGTGGATACCAATGTAATCCTGCTTTGTGTGTTTTTTTTCTTTACCTCCTCGAAGTGTGGATTCCCTGTCCATTGCTAGAACTTTATGTTTTTGTTCAGCTAGTAATTTCTTGGGATACCCTCGTTGCTTAAATTTAGTAATCATCTCGTCAACAGTCTTATCCAAAGTGGCTTCATCAGTAACTATCCTTTTGGCCCTCAAAAATTGAGAATATGGTAAATGTTTCACCATACTACGTGGATGACAACTCTCATATCTTAACATCGTGTTTCTATCAGTTGGTTTGGTGTAAAGTTGTGTGGAGAGAGCCCCATTAGTGAGTAAAACGTTTGTATCCAAGAATTGCACCGCGGTATCTGAAAAGGTGATAGTAAATTGTAAATCCCCATCAATACTATTCAGATACCGGTGAAAGTTAAACAGTTGTTGTTCAGAGCCTGTCTAGATGAGGAAGACGTTGTCTATGTATCGCCACCACCCCAAAATATACTGGGAGTGGTGGGAGCCATAGACGACATCCCCCTCAAACAGGCAAATATATATATTAGCGTACGTTGGGGCCACATTGGACCCCATCGCCACGCCGCGTTTCTGGACATAATATGTATCGTGGAAAAGGAAATAATTATGTTCGAGAACAATCCTTAATAATGAAATGATGAAAGAACAAGCTTCAGATGTCATAGATGATAAATCTAGCATTCCTTTTACCGCATTAATGCCTTTCTGATGGTTAATTGAAGTGTAAAGAAATGTGACATCAAAGGAAACCAGAATAATTGATTCATGTCCCCCAATATTCACTTCCTTCAATTTCCTCAAAAAATCAGATGTGTCCCTGATATAAGACTGACCTCCTGTAGAGAAGTCGCGTAGTACCTTATCAAGGAAAATTGCTATATGTCCAAAAACAGAATCTGTACCAGAGACTATGGGACGTCCCGGTGGGTCCAACAGGGTTTTATGGACCTTGGGTAAAACGTATATCACCGGGGTGATGGGGTAGGGAACAACTAAATATTCCCTTAATTCCTCATCTATAATACCCGCTACCAAAGCATCTGATACACATTGTTCAATGATTTGCATAATATGAAACTTGAGGTAATTGTCTTAAAATCTCCATAATATATTTAGTAGTGTCCATCACTATACTTAAGAGACATTGGGCGATATTAGGAGGTTGCTTGAAAGAGGTGTCTGAATTCAGGGCTCCGCCCCTCTTTTCCTATCGCAGATGTAAAAATATTAGGGATCAACTAGTAAGAGCCGATGTGGGCCCTAAAAAAGTCTCCAGACAAACGACACTTGCACCATCAGGCATGGGATGTTTCCCATGCCTACATTGTGTAAATTGTCGCTATATCTGTAGAGCTAAGGTATTTACACACCCTAACACGGGCTGTATCTATCCTAATAAGTTTCATCTAACGTGTGATTCATCTTTCGTTGTATATATACTGTCCTGTGGGCTATTATATGTAGGAGAGACATCCACAGATTTAAAGACTAGGCTGAATAACCATCAGTATACGATCAGAAAATGTCGTATGGATCTACCCGTCCCTAGACATTTTGTGTCACTCAAACATAAAGAAAAGGATCTGAGATGTTGGATCATAGATCAGATTACAATGCCACGGAGGGGTGGAGATCGTTTGTCTCTACTCAAAAAAAGAGAACTATATTGGATCCAGACTTTGAATAGTCTTCATCCTAATGGATTGAATATTGAATACAGATATGGTGCTATGGTGTGAGTATTGGTTGGCTTGCCCATATTTCCCTGTATTGTATGTGAAGCTTCCTACTTGTGAGAGATAAGTTTATTAGTAAAAAAAAAAAAATCTGTACTGTTGTACTAACAATGTATATTATTTACATTAATTTCATTTTTATTTTTTCTAGACACTCAAACACATTTTGGAGAAGATTTTTTATGGACAAGGATCGTGCCTGGAAGTTGGATGAAATGCCCACAATGAATAACAATGCCCCTTTTTTGATAAAGGAACTCTTTTAACAAAGAGTTTTTTTACATGTCCCGATTGCATTGCAAGAGAGTTTCTCTTTTGTTCTAGGAATATGTTGTTTATTGAACATTACAAGTGAGAAAGTAGTATATACTGTACTTTTTTGGTTTTTACGCACCAGGATCCCTTGCATATTCCCTTACAGCAAAGTGCTTTTTAAAGCGTAACTGGAACAGCCTATAGAGGAGAACCCTCTTAGTCACAATATCTAGCAGTATGAGGACCCGTGGTGGTGCTGACATTGACGTGTGGGTGGGCAATTCGTTCTG
The DNA here is from genome assembly GCF_905171765.1 of Bufo bufo. NCBI lineage: Eukaryota > Metazoa > Chordata > Amphibia > Anura > Bufonidae > Bufo > Bufo bufo. Next base: position 126,845,760 of record NC_053394.1, read on the forward strand.
GAAGGGATGAATGCTCACCTGACCTGCTAAAGACTGGAATTAACCCATAGTGACAATTCTGCTTTAGCGCTTTGAATTTGTGAGCACATTTCGACCATCACGCGATTCATTTACTTAGGAAATATGTTCGAGGATGATTGGCAACGATCCCTTTTCAAATATGGCGGGTTTTGCTGAGGGAGCTGTGATGCGCATGCGTCATTCTATCTTGCCGATAGTCAATGGTTTAGGAACATGCTACGTGTGATCAATGCTGTGCGCAGGCGCCGTTCGGGTCATAGGATGGTGACCATGCGGCGCATGCGCTCTTCTATCCAGCCCTCTTTGATGATGTAATGCACCCGGGACATGCGCAATGGTAATTTCTGAACGTGCTGATTTGCGCGATGGTGTATGTGGGCGCCATCGTTCATCCAGGTACGAACATGTCTTCTCCTCCCCTTTACATGTTCACTGATGACGTATATGCACTGATTATACACCTATTTGATACAGATGAATTTAATTATGCACTTGCATGGTTTTTATGTAATGTACTGTATATTATATTTTATTCCTTGAATGCACTTTGTCCCTTTATTGTGTAGTGTCCATATTTGATATTATATGGAGATGATATGTTTTTTATATATGACTTTTTCACTGATCATCAATTATGTAATGTCACTGATCACTTTGATTGATACACCTTTATAAGTTTCCTGTTCACTTTGTACCAATGCTTGAGAAAGGCTCATGTATGAGCTGAAACGTTGCTCCGTGCCACTTTATGGGTGAATAAAGTTTCTTCACTGACAATTTTGAAAGTCTAGAGGAGTGCAGTCCAATTTTTCTTTCTATACTAGTGGGTAAGCACCTATTCCCATACTTGGGCTCTGCACCCGTTTCCCCCTTCTTTGGATGGTGCTGCTGGTGATTTTTTCATTTGTATATACATATATATATGCAGTATATACACGCCTACCTGGCACTTCCCTCTACAGCGGCCATAGTGGAGAAAAAGGTCGCCAGTTCTGGAACTCTTAAATAATATTTATTTCCTGTTTTTGTTATATGAGACTATTAGATTTCACACTTAGTTTCTCACTTCATGCACCAAGTGGAGCTACCAATCTACTTTTCCTACCTCTGACACATAATCAACTGGAGAACATAAAACCTTCAGGTAGCTGTTGCTCTTGACAGACATGAAACCAACACAATTGGTGCCATTTCTAGCCATATATGGAAAGTGTGACCAATGCAGATTATCTTTCATGAGGGGAATTGAGAGGCCTAAACATGGCATACAGTGCATAGAGGACTTTTTCATGGCTGAGATTGATTCCATTAATGAGGACATGAACATTATTAATGTACACCTAGATAGACTGTTGGAGGTACATTTAGTAACATAGTAACATAGTACATAAGGCCGAAAAAAGACCTTTGTCCATCCAGTTCGGCCTGTCATCCTGCATTTTTGAGGACTTTGTTCCAGTTAGTTAGGCCAATGGCATCTCTTAGTTGGCTAAATTTAGCTTTTTTAAAGTTTGGTATTTTTGTTCCTCCCTGTAGAAACGCTCTTTTGAATGATAATTGGAAGGTTATTACTTTATGGTCACTATTTCCCAGGTGTCCCCCAACCTGCACATCTGTTGTTCTGTCAGGCCTATTGGTTAATACTAAGTCCAGTCTAGTCGGGTCCTGAACCAGTTGGGAGAGGTAATTGTCTTTGGTTATTGCCAAGAACCTGTTTCCTTTATGAGATATACAAGTTTCAGTTTCCCAGTCTATATCTGGGTAGTTGAAGTCCCCCATAATAACCACCTCATTATGATTTGCCGCCTTGTCTATCACATTTAGTAGTAGATTTTCTGTGCATTCTGGTATATTAGGTGGTTTATAGTAAACTCCTATTAGTAATTTATTATTGTTTTTAGCTCCATGTATCTCTACCCACAGTGACTCCACATGTTCATGTCCCTCACTTATATCTTCCCGGAGTGTGGGCTTTAGACAGGACTTTACATAAAGGCAGACCCCTCACCTGTTAGATGATTCACCTGGTAGATGGCCAAAATGACAAGCGCTGCTTACTTAATGTTAAACTACAAGGTTTGGAGCCACCAGTGCCTTACAGCACACACTATCCAATGTGTGCCAACTCCATTATAACCATGCCATTCTTAAACCTCCTTTAGCACACAAGTAGAACAGAATACTCTACACATGGGGCTGCTTCCAGGTACACTAGGCTGGAAGCAACATGTCTCTACCATGTCAAGCCTAACCTCTCACATTTTTGAGGATAGAACAACTCTTGTCAACCACTTCTATTACTGTCACTTGAGTACCACAGTCATCTGCCATTCCTCAACCTCCTAGAGCAGGGGTCAGTAAACTCCGGCACTCCAGCTGTTGCGAAGCTACAATTACTAGCATGCACACTTTCTTGTCTGTTCTATAACTAAATGGATAAAAAAATCAGACAGCACATTAGGTCAATATGTATGGTCTATTTTAAATAGCCATTTTGTCTCCGTTTATATTGGAAATACATATTATTCCTACTTTCCAGTAAGCATTTCTTGGTTCCCAGAGGGGCAAATGTATTATCTATGTTTCTATGAACGCCAGTGTGAAAGTAGCCTAAGGCTGAGTTCACACGGGCGAGTATTCCGCGCGGGTGCAATGCGGGAGGTGAACGCATTGCACCCGCACTGAATCTGGACCCATTAATTTCTATGGGGCTGTGCACATGAGCTGTGATTTTCACGCATCACTTATGCGTTGCGTGAAAATCGCAGCATGCTCTATATTGTGCGTTTTCCACGCAACGCAGGCCCCATAGAAGTGAATTGGGCTGCGTGAAAATCGCAAGCATCCGCAAGCAAGTGCGGATGCGGTGCGATTTTCACGCACGGTTGCTAGGAGACGATCGGGATGGAGACCCGATCATTAATATTTTCCCTTATAACATGGTTATAAGGGAAAATAATAGCATTCTGAATACAGAATGCATAGTAAAATAGCGCTGGAGGGGTTAAAAAAAAATTAAAAAAAATTCACTCACCTTAATCCACTTGCTCGCGCAGCCCGGCATCTCTTCTGTCTTTATCTTAGCTGTGAGCAGGAAAAGGACCTGTGGTGACGTCACTCCGGTCATCACATGATCCATCACTGTGGCGAAACCAAAGTCGCCACTGGGTTTTGGAGGGGCCTGGTTGCCTCTTGTAGCCTCTGGTAGCCTCTTGCCCCAGGATTATGGCCCATACTAACTTTGAAGGAGAAGGCAGACTGGCCGCACAGCTTAAATCTGTGGAACTGTTTTGGGCAGGAAAGCCATGCTTGCGGCCGGCCAAATGTGACTTCCATTGAATTCGGGAACCCCTCCTCGGATCTGGGTGACTTTTGGATATGTTGTTCACCCAGAACAGAGCTATCCATGGATGTATATATGTGAGGTTTTGAGGTGTGTGACAGAACCATCTGTCTTTGGAATTGTATTGCATGTTATGTGAGGGTACCCAGATAGCTAATTTTATTGTATTCGTGTAGTCTGAGTGTCATTCACCTAATAATATGCACTCAAACTTGAGCTATCTGGGGATATGTTAAATGTCTGTGTTTACTGTAAGGGTTGTGACATTGTATGTTTAAATGGTGATTTCTGTCCTGTTGTCCGCACATGTGTATTGGCGATTTCCCTTTGTCCTGAGAGATAATTGAATTACTCCTCGGTTGTCTCCAGGGCAGAGAGGAGGAAACCATGATGCATTGTGGGGATGTATTGTGTCTGTGTATCCTGAATTGCTGCATATCTGTCCTGTGTCACAGTCTTCCATTTGGTCCCCTAGGGGAGTGTCCACCAGATGGGGACCTGCATAAATGCGGGCGGGTAGCCCTCTATAAAGAGTTCCTGTTTTATCCTTCATCATGTTGAGGCTGGTGTTTGGGTAACTGATCGACACTGGGGGATTGCTATACGGTGAAGATTTGCTATACTCCCCTGACTATAACTACTAGCTCTTGTAAGAGCTGTTCCTGCTCTCGGGATTTGGGAGAGGTTTACCCACTGGAGCCTGGAGCCTTGTCGTAGGTCCAGGGTGGGTAGGAGACGGTGAGGCCTCAACCAAGCTTCGGCGGTTCGTGGGTTCTGCAGCGCTTACGGTGTCAAGTGGAGTGCTTGGGGACCTTGGGAAGCGCTAGGAGCATTATCGACGGAGGTACCCGGTCAGGGTGCTAGGAGATTCGTAACATTGGTGGCAAGCAGTGGGATGGCGTCCTAGTGCGAGGAGAAGCAGCTCAGAGACACCGGTAACGTGTGGAGTTACAAATTGAGGGCAATGCTAGCACTCGTGCAGCACCCCTGGGAGCAGAGGTATCCAGCGATTTGGAGCAGACAAGTATGGAAGGCTCTGAAGATGACTGGCTGGCCGAGGTGAGGCAGCGAGTGGCCCAGTATGGAGATAATGTGTCCATGGATATATTCCAGGCCATCTGGAACCAGGTCACAGTCAAGCGACATGCAAGGATGGAACGAGAATTCCGACTGGCGAAAGAGAGAGAAATTGCCCAGTGGAAGGAGTGTTATAGCAGCCGAGCAGAGGCTGCATCCGAGGAGGTAAGCAGTCTCCCCCTGAGTCGGCCAGAGGAACCCGAAGTAGGGGTCCTCATAGACTGGTCCTGTGAGGAACCACAACAGGCAGGTGGAGACGGGACTGAGGTCTCTCCACCGGGATGCTGGGCAGCTGGCCCAGACCCTCAGCAGCAACCGGAGTTGCCAGGTGTGGACGCAGGTGGTCCTTACTCGCAAATGTTGAGGGACCTCACAGACTGGTCCTGGGAAGACCCACAGATGGCAGACGGAGATGGGACAGAGATCTCTCCACCGGCCCTACAGGGATGCTGGGCAGCTGGCCCAGATATCCAACTCCAGATGGGGGTAATACAGGGAGAGAAGTGTGTCGTCCTCCCTCCCCAGCGGCAGTGTACTTTGAAGGGAGAGGAGACAACCGGTCTCTCTCCCCAACCACAGGGGGACAGCACCCCTAACTCCAATGATGCAGATGGGACCGCAGTCTCTGCACCAGGCCTACCGGGATGCTGGACGGCCGGTACAGAGTCCCCACCAACCCCACAGGAATGCCAGGAGGAGGAGGTAAGCGATCCCTCCTGTCCACAGCTGATACGCAACAAGGTTCTGGGGGTAGGATTCCCTGACCCCATCCCAGCGGAAGAGCTGCCATCTGGGCAGAGCACAGTTGGCCTCTGCCCTCCTCTATCCTCTTCTCCAGAGGCTGACTCCACACAGGCTTCCCCAGCGGAAGAGCTGGCATCGGGGCAGAACACAGTTGGCCTCTGCCCTCCCCTATCCTCTTCTCCAGAGCCGGACTTCCCACAGGCTACCCCAGCGGAAGAGCTGGCATCTGGGCAGAGCGCAGTCGGCCTCTGCCCACCAAGTACCTACAGCTCCAAGCTAGAGAACCACAAGGAAGCAAGGAGTAGCAGATGCCCACTCAACAGCTGGGGACATACAGAACAGAGCCAGGCCCCAAAATTTAACAGGTCCAGTATTGGGTTGTGGGTGGACTGCCAGACTAACTCAGGTACTGACCGGCGTGAGGTCAGGTATCTGGTTAGTCTTCCCTGGGAGGGGGAGATGTGTGGCGAAACCAACCTCGCCACTGGGTTTTGGAGGGGCCTGGTTGCCAGCCTCTTGCCCCAGGATTATGGCCAATACTAACTTTGAAGGAGAAGACAGACTGGCCTCACAGCTTAAATCTGTGGAACTGTTTTGGGCAGGAAAGCCATGCTTGCGGCCGGTCAAATGTGACTTCCATGGAATTCGGGAACCCCTCCTCGGATCTGGGTGACTTTTGGATATGTTGTTTACCCAGATCAGAGCTATCCATGGATGTATACATATGCACTCAGACTTGAGCTATCTGGGGATATGTTAAATGTCTGTGTTTACTGTAAGGGTTGTGACATTGTATGCTTAAATGGTGATTTCTGTCCTGTTGTCCCCACATGTGTATTGGCGATTTCCCTTTGTCCTGAGAGATAATTGAATTACTCCTCGGTTGTCTCCAGGGCAGAGAGGAGGAAACCATGATGCATTGTCGGGATGTATTGTGTCTGTGTATCCTGAATTGCTGCATATCTGTCCTGTGTCACAGTCTTCCATTTGGTCCCCTAGGGGAGTGTCCACCAGATGGGGACCTGCATAAATACGGGCGGGTAGCCCTCAATAAAGAGTTCCTGTTTTATCCTTCATCATGTTGAGGCTGGTGTTTGGGTAACTGATCGACACTGGGGGATTGCTATACGCTGAAGATTTGCTATACTCCCCTGGCTATAACTACTAGCTCTTGTAAGAGCTGTTCCTGCTCTTGGGATTTGGGAGAGGTTTACCCACTGGAGCCTGGAGCCTTGTCGTAGGTCCAGGGTGGGTAGGAGACGGTGAGGCCTCAACCAAGCTTCAGCGCCTCGTGGGGTCTGCAGCGCTTACGGTGTCAAGTGGAGTGCTTGGGGACCTTGGGAAGCGCTAGGAGCAACTATCGACGGAGGTACCCGGTCGGGGTGCTAGGAGATCCGTTACAATCACCATGGTAAAAGATCATGTGACGGACCATGTGATGACCGGAGTGACGTCACCACAGGTCCTTTTCCTGCACACAGCTAAGATGAAGACAGAAGAGATGCCGGCTGCGCGATCAAGTGGATTAAGGGGAGTTAAATAATTTTTTATTTTTTTTTACCCCTCCAGCGCTATTTTACTATGCATTCTGTATTCAGAATGCTATTATTTTCCCTTATAACCATGTTATAAGGGGAAATAATACAATCTACAGAACACCTATCCCAAGCCCGAACTTCTGTGAAGAAGTTCGGGTTTGGGTACCAAACATGCGCGATTTTTCTCACGCGAGTGCAAAACGCATTACAATGTTTTGCACTCGCGCGGAAAAATTGTGCATGTTCCTGCAACGCACCCGCATCTTTTCCCGCAACGCCCGTGTGAACTCAGCCTAACACTTTCCCCTAACTTGAGGCAAACCGAGGTGTAGATGCTGGGCTCATGACTTTGGGGATAAATACAGGGCTGAAATGTTCATGCAGGGTAAGAAGCCTAAAAGCTACATTACCTATTGGCCATATAAAACCTAATCTCCCGTGTTATGCTGACAGCATAGGTGAGAAAAAAAACCATGTTTAGTTAGCTCCCAGACGGGCAAGGACTTTTGTTTTGTTGTTTCTGTTCTGTTTTGGGGCTGTGCATTCACTCAGTTGACTGTATAACTTGGATGGAAATTAAACAATATTGGACTTTTAACCCCCTCAGGACCCAGCCATTTTTCACCTTAGGGACCAGGCCATTTTTAGCAAATCTGACATGTGTCACTTTATGCGGTAATAACTTTAAAACGCTTTTACTCATCCAGGCCATTCTAAGATTGTTTTCTCGTCACATATTGTACTTCATGGCAGTGGTAAAATTGAGTCAAAATATTTAATTTCTGTTTATAAAAAAAATGCCAAATTTCTATTTCTCTACTTTTATAATAGATAGTAATAACTCCAAAAATAGTTATTACTTTACATTCCCCATGTCTTCTTCATGGGGAACGAAGATGGTGCGTTCGTGCAAAATTCTAAACTGACACTAACTGAAATTTATATACATATATATATATATAGGCTTGAGAAAGGCTCACATACTGAGCCGAAACGTCGCTTGTCCCATATGGGTAAATAAAGTATTTTTTAATTTTTTACTTCCTGGAGTGCTGCCCTTTTTGTTATTTTTTTTCATATATATATATATATATATATATATATATATATATATATATATATATATATATATAAAACTAAGGGTACTTTCACACTAGCGTTATAGGTATCCGTTCAGGCAGTTCAGTTGCAAACGGATACCATTTGTTTCCGGATCCAGATGCGGATCCGTTTGACAAATCCATTGAAATACTAGATACGTCTTTTCGGTGTCATCCGGAAAAACGGATCCGGTATTTATTTTTTTTCACATTTTTAAAGGTCTGCGGATCCGTCAATGCGGCATCCGGCACTAATACATTTCAATGGAAATAAATGGAAGTATTCAGGAATTTTGGCCGGCGAAAATACCGCAACATGCTGCAGTATTTTCTCTGGCCAAATATCGTAAAAGTGACTGAACTGAAGACAGCCTAAAGCTTACTGAACGGAATGCTTTCCAGTCAGAATGCATTAGGACAAAACTGCAGCGTTTTTTTCCAGTATTGAGCCCCTAGGACGGAACTCAGTACCGGAAAACTTTAACGCTAGTGTGAAAGTACCTTAACTACCACTAACTGCAAGTCTTTTTTAGCAAAAAAAAAGTATAAAAAAAAAATATAACGAAAATGTGCAGATGCAAATGAGCACACTACTAATCGGTACTCTGCAGCACGCACGCACACAGATCGTGTGTGCGTGCAAAAACTGTAGTATAAAAATTCACTACAGTGCTCTGCAAAATGCACACACACAGAGAGTGTGTTCAATGGCGGATACAGAGCCTGGTCTCGGGAGTGGCACTTCCCCGGGCAATAGGAGATTATGGGGCCCCTGTGTCCCCGCCCACCCTCAAGCCACCCCCACACACAGCCCCACCCATATATCGCGCCCATACCTCTTACATCCAGTGACGTCTCCTTTGATGTAGATGTTCTCTTTCTTTATCTTCTCCATTCAAACCAGACCACTATGATGATTTCTTTCAGCCATCTCTCATCTGTGCAGGGTTTGACAGACAGACAGACAGACATCTTAGTTTCCTACTTTTCCTCCCACCTTCTCAGCATCCCATCATGCACCCCCAATACTGAGACGCTGTGCCCCCCAAAACTATACTGTAGAAACAGATAAACCCCCTGAAAATACTAGTTACACACAGATAGTGCCCCCTTCAATAATTATTGGAACACAATGCCCTTAAAAATAACTGCACCCAGCAAATAGTGCCCCTGACACTAATAGCATAACCATAATGTTCCCCAAAAATAACTGTGCTAAGCTGATTCTGTGCCAGGGTGCCCCCAGAGTAATAGTGCTCCCCAAAATTCCAGCAATAGTAATAATTGTGTGCCAGAGTGCACTTAGTAGTAATAGTGCTCCTACAGTGCCCCCAACAGTAATTGTGTCCCAGAATTAATAATGCTCCCATAGTCCCACAGTTGTAATAAAGCCCCCTTATAATGTGCACCAGTACAAAAAATGCTCCGTTGTGTGGCAGTAAAAAAAAAAAAAAAAAAACTCCTCTTAGTGCCCCTAGTAGAGTCAATGTCCCCAGAGTGCCCTCATGTGAATAAATGACCCGTACTGTGTGCCACTACAGCCTGCATCGGCCTCTGATAGGCTGCCCTTACCCGGCATGGCTGCCATGGTGCCCCGATTCCCCCACGATCGTTCCCCATTGCGGGTCCTTATGGAGTTAAACTGCAGAATCCTGTGAAATCTGTCATCAACTACCCCCATTCACACATGGATCCCAACTCTCCATAGTATACTGATTGTTGTGCATTGGACCATATGATGTTTGTCTTTTGTATAGCTTGATGCTGTGCTGTAACAAATTGTACTTACATTCATTTGCAGTTATGTTACCTTATGTTACCCCTTATGTTATGAGGTATGAATATCTCCAATCTTTGTGTTTTCTGGTAGAAAATATCTTAATAGGCTGACATGTGTGGTAACCATCTGAAAAGACAGTACATTCACATTTCCTCATAGTGAGTATAATAATATCAAATCTGGACAAATTAACTAACCATGTCAGCATCGGACTGCAGTTACTTGGACTCACCAGCGACAAAAATTCGGAGGTACTAGTGGTGTACCTCCAATAGAGGAAGACCACGCAGCTGCCATGGGGCCCATGGGGAAAGGGGGCCCACAGTGAACCAAAGGCCCCACCGCCTAGTTACACTCATTACTGTTCAGCTCCAGTATAGTATCCTTATCATCAGTGAAGAAAGCTAAAGGACCTGTGATGATGTCATCACAGGTTCTGTACATATGGTAAATGAACTGCACAGAGCTTGGTGTAGTTCCCAGGTTAGATAGGAGCATCTGCTAGGACCTGTCATGACATCATCATTATCATCATCACAGGTCCTATACATCTAGTAAAGGAACTGCACAGAGCATCATCACTGGTCCTTCAACCCCTAAAGCATTGAGAAGAACTGTAGGATGCGCTCTCCACTAAGACGAGAATGGAGTGGTAAGAGGAGGTCCTCCTCCTTTCTCTTCATTTGCCCCCCCAATTCCCTATTTTTACTCATTGCTCACTCATATTTACTGTATTTAGTACTATAGACAGGTACAACCACTATTACCTCATGTACCTCACATAGTGACCATTATATATAACTGACCCCGTATATCTGTATACACTTCACTATTATAACTTGTACTTCTCACATCAGTACACTGCTCTATATATTATATGTGTGTGTATATATAAATATATATATATATATATATATACACAGTATAATAGATGTAGTGGACACAGGTATGTAATGTAGTATACCCAGGGCCTGACTGGCCTGCCGGGATACCGGGAAATTTCCCGGTGGGCCGGCAAGCCTGAGTGCCGCAAGGTCGCGGCCCTGGTGACAAGTGGGGGCGGCCGCGGCCGGCGGCAGGGCAGAGCAGGAGATGAGCGCCTCCATTGCGGAAGCGCTCATCTCCATAGTCATCTGTATTGCCGTCCTCAGGACGGCAATACAGATGCCTGTGCTGCGGCAGAGGAGGGAGAGGTGTGTCCCCTCCTGTTCCTCTGATAGGCTGCCAGCACTAAGCCGGCAGCCTATCAGAGGCCGGTGCAGGCGGCGCGATGACGTCATCGCGTCGCCTGAGCCGTATAGCGAGGGACACAGACGGAAGAGGCGGCCTGTATCGCATCGCATTGCTGGAGGTAAGTATAAGTGTATTCTTTTTTTTTTTTTTTTTTTATATAGGTACAATACTGGGCTGGCACATGATAAGGGGGGCTACTGGGCTGGCACATGATAAGGGGGGCTACTGGGCTGGCACATGATAAGGGGGGCTACTGGGCTGGCACATGATAAGGGGGGACTACTGGGCTGGCACATGATAAGGGGGGACTACTGGGCTGGCACATGATAAGGGGGGACTACTGGGCTGGCACATGATAAGGGGGGCTACTGGCACATGATATGGGGGGCTACTGGCACATGATATGGGGGCACTCTGGCTACTGGCACATGATATGGGGGCACTCTGGCTACTGGCACATGATAATGGGGGGGATCTGGCTACTGGCACATGATAATGGGGGGGGGATCTGGCTACTGGCACATGATAATGGGGGGGGGGGATCTAGCTACTGGCACATGATATGGGGGGGGCTCTGGCTACTGGCACATGATATGGGGGGGCTCTGGCTACTGGCACATGATATGGGGGGCTCTGGCTACTGGCACATGATGGTGGGGGGGCTCTTATTTCTGGCACATGATTGGGGGCACTCTGGCTACTGGCACATGATATGGGGGGCTCTGGCTACTGACACATGATATGGGGGGGCTCTGGCTACTGACACATGATATGGGGGGGCTCTGGCTACTGGCACATGATGGTGGGGGGGGCTCTTATTGCTGGCACATGATTGGGGGCATCTATGGGGGCACATCTTACTGCAGATTATTGGGGGGCACTATAGGGGCATCTACTGAGGCTAAAAAAGAAGATATTTTATATGGGGGCTCTGTATAGGGGCATTTTATACTGGGACACATTATGGTGGGTACTATGGGGAAGGGGGGGCACTATGGGGGTCATCTACGGGGGCACTGAGAAGGGGTATTTTATATTGGCACATTATGGGAACATTAGCTCAACTGGGGGCATTACAAAGGGGTATGTTTTGCCTATTATAAGGAGAATTATTACTACTGGGGGGGCATTATGGTGGGCTTTATTACTCCCCCATGGTATGACCCCCTAGTAGCAGCACCAGCCTCTCCCTGCTCTGCTATCCCTCTGCCCTTTCTCCAAATCCTTATTATGAAATCTTTCTCATTAGGTTAAAGCACAACATCAGCTCCGCCGAGCCCCCGGCCAAAGTGTTGAAGTGGCGTCCGAGATCCCCAAGGGCCAAGTCAAGTAACTGTAAGTTTTTATGGGGGTTCTACAAAAGAGCTATCGTAGGGCAAAGTTCATATTCGTGTTTACACACGTGTTTTAAAATGAATGCTTTCTCCTATTATAAACAAGTAAATAATGACGCAATGCTGTGGGGCTGGTGTGCAACTTTTTCCAGGGCTGGTTTTTATCCCCAGTCCGGCCCTGAGTATACCCAGCAGTGTACTGATATGTGAGGTACAAGGTATAATAGATGCAGTTACAGATATAGTATATACAATAGTGTACTGATATACAAGGTACAAAAGATGCAGTGTGTTAAGATATATAGCATATATAGCAGTGTACTGACATGTGCGGTACAAGGTATAATAGATGCAGTGTGTACAGATATGTGTTAAGGCTGGCCGCAGGCTAGCCTGGATTTGTGGGAGGGGCCGTTACCTGTCTTAAGCAGTCCGGCTCTCCCAGGCAGCACGTCGGCATTCGGACGTCAGCTACTTCCGGGTGTGACGTCATCAGCAAGCGTCCTGCACGAGTCGGATCTCAGAGAAGCCGGGTGTACCTTTCCCTTCAGTCTGCAAGCTGTTCAGATCGTTTTCCAAGATAACTGGTTTGTTTGGGGAGCGTGGCAACGTGGAGGAGGGTAGGAGGGTGTGTAGAGAGGGGGAAGTGTGCCGGAGGATCGCTTCTCCTCACTGCGTTCAGGCACATGCAATTCAAGTTTTGGCACCAGGGGGCAGCATTGTCACATAGTTGGAGCTCATTGCCTGTTCAGCACTCTCAGCATAACCTGTATCTAAGTTCATACAGGGGCTGCGAGTCATCTGAGCTCAGCAGGTTAAACTCTGGCAGCTGGGTCCTGGTGCCATTACTGAGTTGATTACTTACAAGGTTGCTGCTTGTGCACATGTTTGACACTCATCACATACACTACATACATACATACCTTAGACACATAGTTCGCACATCAGGCAGTTTGACGAATAAAAAAAAAAAAAAAGGGTACAAGTGGATTGTTAAATAAAGTAAAAAAAAAAAAAAAAAAAAAGAGTGGGTTGTTCAAATACACACCCCGTTTCATCTCGTAGACTAGTGTCATACGTCATACGGTCTGTTTTCCACAAATCCTATACATACATACAATCATCACCTACCATGTCTGTAGGTTCGTTAGCCCGCAGTATTCGTTTGTAATTAATCTGCCACGTCACAGATTCACATAAACTCGGGCTCGCTTCATACGTCAGTGGAAACGACTATCATACTCCCTGTCAGCCTCGAAGGCTTTTCGTTCAATCGTTTCACGCTGCTGGGGAGGGGAAAGGGGAGGGGCTTAGATTCCATCATCTTGTCTGTCAGCTTACGGGCAGCAGGTCGTAGGGTTAACAGGTTGTTTTGTTTTTGTTTTCTCTTTTTCTTTCTTCGTTTTTTTTTTTTGTTGTTGTTTAGTGGTGTTTGTTGTGTTGTTTGCAGTGGTCATGTCTCAGCCTTCAGACATTGAGGAATTTGTGTCCTTGCCTCCGTCTCCAAGAGGGTCCGAACACGGCAGTACTCCATCCCTTAGGTCTTGGACAGTGCCTAAACTGACGGCCGAACTGCTCAGGAGAGGAATTCCGTTCGCGGCTACAGCCAGAAAGGCGGAACTCTTCAGGCTTCTGTTCCCCGCTACTCCACAGGCCAGGCCTGCTGCTACCAGCGACAATACCACCATCACTAATTCGCTGGTGCAGATTCACACGGTGCTGAACACACTCACGAGTTCCATCCAGGATTTACAAGCCCGGATGGAGGTGATGGAACAGCGTCGCGACCCCCCCCCCTAGTAGTTGGGCCAGCCAGTGGCGCGGCACCTCCGGCTGTTGTAGCAGGTACTGGGCCTACTCTACTGTCTACAGCTAACCTGTCACAGGGCGTGGGAGTACCTTCAGTGGCACCAGTGTATTTTGTAAGGCCTAGCATAAAGAAGGACATCCTGGAGGGCAAGGATGTCAACTTGGCATCCTTGTTAATTACGTCCCACGACGTTACAGAGAATAAGTCCTTTGGCTGTAGCGAGTTGTCGGTGGTACTTAAGTCCAAGGACCCCAGGCTCAGTCGCAAACTGTCTCTGGCCGAGTTCGTCCTGGCCTTCAGCCTGTTCAGAGATGTTTTGTGTTCTGCCAGCCCTAACAGGAGAGAAGAGTTGGACATTTATCTCTACAGGGTGGTAGATTTGGCGCACAAGTACGGGGGTTCGGCGTTCTATGATTATCATAGGTCCTTCTGGGCCAAAGCGGCAGCCATTTGGGCCCAGTTCCAGGTAGTCACAGACTGGAGCAATATCGACAGTGAACTATTTTGCAGGCACTTCGCCAGTTTGAAGTCCCCGGTGTGCGCTACATGTCAGTCTCCTGCTCATACTACCGCTTGGTGCCCATTGGCTGACCTCACAGCCGCCCCCAGTACCTCCAGAGGTGGGATCAACCCGGGTCCTAGCCAGCAGTCAACCCAGTTTGACAAGCTAGGGAGACCCATTCATTATCTAGGCAAAGCCCAGCTCTGCAATAACTTTAATTACGCCATCTGCAACTTCAGCAAGTGCAGGCTCCTGCATGTCTGTGCCACATGTTTTAGGGCACATCCGGTCACGATCTGCACATTGAAGCCAGCGTGACTGAGCCGGGTGAATGTGGAGGCACTAGACCAGCTGCTGCGGCTTCATCCGGTTCAGCCGTTCCGTACATTTCTGGTGGAAGGGTTTTCACGGGGGTTTCACACTGGGCTCATCACCTTGCCCCAGCAGACTCATGAATGCCCCAACTTGCAGTCGGCTTCTAAACATGCTGGTCTGGTGGATTCACTCTTGGCAGTTGAGCTGGACAAGGGTTTCATCATTGGTCCTTTTCAGTCCCCTCCTTTCTGCACTTGGAGGGTGAGCCCGGTGGGGGTGGTGCAGGGAAAATATTCCAATAAATTTAGTTTGATTTATGATTTGTCTGCTCCACATTCTTCCCACGTTCCAAGTCTCAACTCGTTGATTCCGTCCGAGGAATTTTCCTTGAAGTATACTTCCGTAGACCAGGCTATCCAGGTCATTCTTCAGACAGGCATGGGGGCTTGGCTGTCCAAAGCAGATGTCTCTGATGCGTTCAAACTGCTGCCCATTAGCCCATCTCTCTGGCAGTGGCATGGCATCAAATGGAGAGATGCGTACTATTTCGCCACCAAGTTGACGTTTGGTTCCAAGAGCAGCCCCAGTCTGTTTGACAAGTTAGCGCAGGCACTGGAATGGATTTTGTTGGAACAGGGTTGCCAGAATGTCATTCACTACCTGGATGATTTTCTGTTGATCGAAGAACCCTCACAGGCGCCTGTTGACTTGCAGGTTCTCTTGCAGGTCTTCAAGGAGTTAAACATTCCAGTGGCCGAACATAAAACAGAAGGGCCTGCGCAGGTTGTCACGTTCTTGGGGATCTCTCTGGATTCACGCGCCATGTCAGCCAGTCTGCCACAAGACAAACTCGACAGAATCAAATCAGGTGTCCGTTCCTTGCTCATGTCTCAGGTTTGCACCAAGAGAGAATTGCAGTCTCTGTTGGGCATGTTAAACTTTGCCATGAGGATCATTCCTCAGGGTAGATCATTCATTTCAAGATTGCTAGTCTTATTACAACAGACCAGTGATTTGGACGCATCAGTGCATCTTAATGCGAACGCCCGAGCAGATCTGTTCATGTGGGACAGATTTCTCAGCGGGTGGAACGGCATTTCCATGTTTATTCCGAGGGCCACTTCTGATTCTCCACACGTATTTTCAGACGCGGCTGCCTCGGTAGGTTTCGCGGCCATATTTGGCTCACATTGGTTCGCCGGCTCATGGCCCACACACGTGCTACAGTTGCCGGGGTTTTCTCAGACGTCGGCATTGTTCGAGATCTATCCTATCGTAGCAGCTGCTATAGTCTGGGGGCATAGGTGGTCGGGTCACACGGTGGTTTTCCACACTGACAACATGGCGACCGCAGAGATCATTAACAAGGGCAGATCTAAATCGTTACTCATCATGTCTTTCATGCGTAGATTGACCTGGATAGCTCTGGAACAGGGGTTTCATTTTCATGCCCTGTTTTTGGATGGGGTCAGCAACGTTGCAGCTGATGCTTTATCTCGTTTTGATTTTTCTCGCTTTTTCTTACAGAACCCAGAAGCAGACTCAGTGGGCACCCCGGTACCGGACTGGCGGCTGCTGGTCTTGGATTAGACTCTCTGATGGTGGTCGCCAGTTCACTCATTACCAAGTCTTTGTCGGCCAGTACGTTGCGGTCGTACCGCCGAGCGTGGGTGGTTTTTTCGAACTTTCAGTTGGCATATCCTAGAGGTGACACAGGTCAGGTCAAGTATATGGTGGCTTTCGTGTCTTATTGTCATTCGGTATTGGCTTTATCCTACAACACCATTAGGCTATATTTGGCTGGGGTGCAGCATTTTTTGGCACTTCAAGAGCCAGACAGACCCTCTATATTTTCAGCTCACCCGATCAAGGCCATCCTCAGAGGCATTCAAAAAAGCCAGGTCACGGTCAAGTCGGTCCGTCGACCTATTACGGGGGACACGTTTCATAGCCTGTCGGAAGTTCTCACATTGTCACCATTCGGAGTCCTTCCCAGCTTGGTGATCAAGGCGGCAATGTACTTGGCGTTTTACGGGTTTTTAAGACCAGGTGAAGTGACACAGGCCAGACAAGGGGCGGTGGCTCTCTGCAAGGGAGATTTAGTCAGGATGGGCAGTAACTTTCATTTGCAGTTGCCTCACAACAAAACAAGGCAGGTAGGTCCCGGCCATGTAGTTAAGTTCTTCCAGACCACAAACGCATGGTGTCCAGTGACAGTCTTGGACAACCTCTTGCTGGCCCTTAGTCTTCACAGCCCCACCGACCCATTACTTCCATTCCCTGTTGGTCCACTGACGTCCAGCCAGTTCATCAAACATATTTGCATCCTGTTGACCAGGGTAGGATTGAATCCGGCTCAATTCTCGGTGCATTCTTTCCGCATCGGTGCGGCATCCGCAGCGTCCAAGCATGGAGTCCCTGTGCATATCATCAAACACTTGGGGCGCTGGCGCTCGGGGTGCTTTGTACGGTATATCCCGGAGCCACAAGCGGAGCTGGTCCAAGCATTCAGTACATTGGCAGAGTAGCACCTCAGGCCAATCCTTCCCTCACTGGTGGGTTTTGCCCCCTTTTTCAGGCATACCGACCTAGTGAGGCCAAGGCACACCTCAGGCCAATTAGGTAGGGGGGTGGTGGTTGGGCATCTTCCACTCGTTTAGGTCCTGACCACAAGTGTTAAGGCTGGCCGCAGGCTAGCCTGGATTTGTGGGAGGGGTCGTTACCTGTCTTAAGCAGTCCGGCTCTCCCAGGCAGCACGTCGGCATTCGGACGTCCCCTGCCCACCCATTCCCATTCTTCATTCAGTCATTCAACCATCACATTCAGGGTATGCCCCCTTTTTCAGGCATACCGACCTAGTGAGGCCAAGGCACACCTCAAGCCAATTAGGTAGGGGGGTGGTGGTTGGGCATCTTCCACTCGTTTAGGTCCTGGCCACAAATAGTATATAAAGCAGTGTACTGATATGTGAGGTACGAGCTATAATTTATACCTCATACCTCACATATTAGTAAACTGCTATATATACTGGCCAGGAAAGGGTAGTGGGAGAGGCTATGAATGGGGCATGGGGGCCCAATTTAGATTCTTGCTATGTGGTTGAGTGATTTCTATGTACGCCCCTGCACGCAACGTTTCAGCCCAGCACAATGAGGCCTTAACAATGTGTGCAACTAAAAAAGAGAATGTGTGTAATTGAATAGATTTACATGGGCGTAGCAGCACATTGGATATAGGTGTGGCAGTACAGATGCTGTGATCTGTTCAGCTAAACTTTTCACAATATTCTTCACTAAATATTTTGTTTTCAAACATTCCTATGATAGGTTTGGCTGACATGAAAAAATAAACAATATTCAAAATACCAATACAGTATTCAGTGTTATAATGTATATTTGTAACTGTACAATATACTATTACCAGAGTGACAATATGTGGCTTATAAGCTTCTTTCTTGGTTCTCCTAACAAAGGTCTAAGGGCTCCCATTCAACCCCTATCTAAGGGCTTGTTCATATCTGCACTGAATTTTGTGGGTGCATTCACACGACCATATGTATTTTGCAGGCAGCAAAAAATACAGATCTCGTCCGTGTTGCATTTGTTTTTTTTGCGGACCCTTTGTAACAGTGCCTATTCTTGTCTGCAAAACGGACAAGAATTTGACATGTTCTATCTTTTTTTGCGGGACTGCGGAACAGACTTACGGATGCGGACAGCAAATGGGGGCTGCCTGCATTTTTTGCAACCCCGCATCCGCTCCGCAAAAAAATGTGGATTGAATACGGAGCAAAAATATGGTCATGTGAATGGGGCCTTATTCTATTAACCCTTAGAATACCGGAGGTTTTTTCATTTTTGCGTTTTCATTTTTCTTCCCTGTTTTCCTTGAGCCATAGCTTTTTTATATTTCTGGTCACATAGCTGTATAAGGCTTTTTTTTTTTGCGGGACAGGTTGTACTTTCTAATGCCACCATTAATTATGGCATAAAATGTAGTGGGAAGCGGTAAAAAAATTCCAAATGGGGTGGAATTGGAAAAAAACGCAATTCCTCCACCGTTTTACGGGTTTTGTTCCCACGGTGTTTCATTTATGGCAAAACTGACCCATGCCCTTCATTCTCTGGGTCAGTATGATTACAACGATACCCCATATGTATAGGTTCTTTATGTCTAAATAGTGTAAAAATAAATGTAAACTTTGATAAAAAAAAAATTTTACATCACCATATTCTGACCCCCAGAACTTTTTTATACTTATGTCTACTGAGCTGTTTAGGGGCTCATTTTTTGCGGAACAATCTGTAGTTTTTATTGATACCATTTTGGAGTGTGCGTGACTTTTTGATCACATTTTATTCAAAGAGAAGCAATGAAAAAATTTTAAATTGACCATTTTGACCCTTTTTTTCGTTACGCCATTCGCTGTATTGGATTTTTTTTTTCTATTTTAATAGTATGTGCGTTTTTGGTCACAGTTACACCCATAATGTTTATATTCATTGTTATTTAGGTATTTATTTTTTAATTATATGGAATATATTTTTTATCATTTTAAAATATTTTTTTTGTGATGATTTTGAGGCTCATATAAATTATGTTTTTACATTTTTCATTTTGTTCTATCAGGGATTTTTAAAATGTTATTTAAACTCAATATTGCTCATTTCTTATCCTGGCCTGCCATCTGGTGACCAAAATAAGAATTGCAGCATGAACACTTTCAGCCTCGTCAGCGAGGCCGAAAGTGTTCAGCGCAACTAGCTAGGCCCCAATTGGCCACACGGGGCATCGGTAGGAAGCCCGGAAGCGCGGGTTTTTGGGCAATTAGATACTGTGATCTCACTTGGTCACGGCATCTAAAGCATTTCATTACCGCGATCGGCATTATTGCCAGTCATGGTAATTAGCCGCAGGTCTCTGCTGTTTGAAACAGCAGAGATCTGCCGGCCATGGCGCCTGCTGCACGAGCGAGCAGGCGCCATGTATACACATCGCTCCAGCGATGATGGTCACAAACAGAACACCTTTGTTTCTATCCATCCTCCATTGTCTATATAAAAAAAACAAGCCAATCCCTGACTGACAGTTCACCGCTTCGGCCAATGGCTGGTTGAGTGGTCACATTTCCCGTGTCAAGAGCGACCAGGAATAAAGAGACTGGCAGTGGACCAGAAGGCCCCGAAATGGGATCAGTGAAGTGGGAATTAGGCCTCCTGCACACGACCGTTTTTTTTTTAAGGTCCGCAAAAACGGGGTCCGTAGGTCCGTGATCCGTGACCGTTTTTTCGTCCGTGGGTCTTCTTCGATTTTTGGAGGATCCACGGACATGAAAAAAAAGTCGTTTTGGTGTCCGCCTGGCCGTGCGGAGCCAAACAGATCTGTCCTGACTTACAATGCAAGTCAATGGGGACGGATCCGTTTGACGTTGTCACAATATGGTGCAATTGCAAACGGATCCGTCCCCCATTGACTTTCAATGTAAAGTCAGGAGTTAATATACCATAGGATCGGAGTTTTCTCCAATCCGATGGTATATTTTAACTTGAAGCGTTCCCATCACCATGGGAACGCCTCTATGTTAGAATATACCAACGGATTTGAGTTACATCGTGAAACTCATATCCGACAGTATATTCTAACACAGAGGTGTTCCCATGGTCATGGGGACGCTTCAAGTTACAATATACTACGAACTGTGTACATGACTGCCCCCTGCTGCCTGGCAGCCCCTGATCTCTTACAGGGGGCTGTGATCAGCACAATTAACCCCTCAGGTGCCTGCCCCCCCGGCCCCCCCTCCCTCTATTGTATTATCATTGGTGGCCAGTGTGCGGCCCCCCCTCGGCCCCCCCTCCCTCCCTCTATTGTATTATCATTGGTGGCCAGTGTGCGGCCTCCCCCGGCCCCCCCTCCCTCCCTCTATTGTATTATCATTGGTGGCCAGTGTGCGGCCTCCCCCGGCCCCCCCTCCCCCCCTCTATTGTATTATCATTGGTGGCCAGTGTGCGGCCTCCCCTCTCCCCCCCCCCCCCCCGATCATTGGTGGCAGCGGAGAGTTTAATCGCTGGGGCTCCGATCAGTAACCATGGCAACCAGGACGCTACTGCAGGCCTGGTTGCCATGGTTACTTAGCAATATTACAATATTAGAAGCATCATACTTACCTGCTGCGCAGTCTGTGTCCGGCCGGGAGCTCCTCCTACTGGTAAGTGACAGGTCTGTGCGGCGCATTGCTTAATGATCTGTCACTTACCAGTAGGAGGAGCTCCCGGCCGGTCACAGACAGCGCAGCAGGTAAGTACACTGCTCAAAAAAATAAAGGGAACACAAAAATAACACATCCTAGATCTGAGTTAATTAAATATTCTTCTGAAATACTTTGTTCTTTACATAGTTGAATGTGCTGACAACAAAATCACACAAAAATTAAAAATGGAAATCAAACTTTTCAACCCATGAAGGTCTGGATTTGGAGTCACACTCAAAATTAAAGTGGAAAAACACACTACAGGCTGATCCAACTTTGATGTAATGTCCTTAAAACAAATCAAAATGAGGCTCAGTAGTGTGTGTGGCCTCCACGTGCCTGTATGACCTCCCTACAACGCCTGTGCATGCTCCTGATGAGGTGGCGGACGGTCTCCTGAGGGATCTCCTCCCAGACCTGGACTAAAGCATCTGCCAACTCCTGGACAGTCTGTTGTGCAACGTGACGTTGGTGGATAGAGCGAGACATGATGTCCCAGATGTGCTCAATTGGATTCAGGTCTGGGGAACGGGCGGGCCAGTCCATAGCATCAATGCCTTCGTCTTGCAGGAACTGCTGACACACTCCAGCCACATGAGGTCTAGCATTGTCTTGCATTAGGAGGAACCCAGGGCCAACCGCACCAGAATATAGTCTCACAAGGGGTCTGAGGATCTCATCTCGGTACCTAATGGCAGTCAGGCTACCTCTGGCGAGCACATGGAGGGCTGTGCGGCCCTCCAAAGAAATGCCACCCCACACCATTACTGACCCAATGCCAAACTGGTCATGCTGGAGGATGTTGTAGGCAGCAGAACGTTCTCCACGGCGTCTCCAGACTCTGTCACGTCTGTCACATGTGCTCAGTGTGAACCTGCTTTCATCTGTGAAGAGCACAGGGCGCCAGTGGCGAATTTGCCAATCTTGGTGTTCTCTGGCAAATGCCAAACGTCCTGCACGGTGTTGGGCTGTAAGCACAACCCCCACCTGTGGACGTCGGGCCCCCATATCACCCTCATGGAGTCTGTTTCTGACCGTTTGAGCAGACACATGCACATTTGTGGCCTGCTGGAGGTCATTTTGCAGGGCTCTGGCAGTGCTCATCCTGTTCCTCCTTGCACAAAGGTGGAGGTAGCGGTCCTGCTGCTGGGTTGTTGCCCTCCTACGGCCTCCTCCACGTCTCCTGATGTACTGGCCTGTCTCCTGGTAGCGCCTCCATGCTCTGGACACTACGCTGACAGACACAGCAAACCTTCTTGCCACAGCTCGCATTGATGTGCCATCCTGGATAAGCTGCACTACCTGAGCCACTTGTGTGGGTTGTAGACTCCGTCTCATGCTACCACTAGAGTGAAAGCACCGCCAGCATTCAAAAGTGACCAAAACATCAGCCAGGAAGCATAGGAACTGAGAAGAGGTCTGTGGTCACCACCTGCAGAACCACTCCTTTATTGGGGGTGTCTTGCTAATTGCCTATAATTTCCACCTGTTGTCTATCCCATTTGCACAACAGCATGTGAAATTGATTGTCACTCAGTGTTGCTTCCTAAGTGGACAGTTTGATTTCACAGAAGTGTGATTGACTTGGAGTTACATTGTGTTGTTTAAGTGTTCCCTTTATTTTTTTGAGCAGTGTATGATGCTTCTAATATTGTAATATTGCTAAGTAACCATGGCAACCAGGCCTGCAGTAGCGTCCTGGTTGCCATGGTTACTGATCGGAGCCCCAGCGATTAAACTGGGACTCCGATCGGAACTCTCCGCTGCCACCAATGATCCGGGGGGGGGGGGGGGAGAGGGGAGGCCGCACACTGGCCACCAATGATAATACAATAGAGGGAGGGAGGGGGGGCGGGGGAGGCCGTACACTGTGCCACCAATGATATTACAATAGAGGGAGGGAAGGGGGGCCGGGGGGGCCGCACACTGGCCACCAATGAAAATAATACAATTGTCACGACCGCTACCCCAGCAGCAGTCATGTCGCACCAGACGGAGGGGAAGGGGGACCCTTATCTATGGATGGGAATAGTATGGCCACCCCTGATTAACCCTAAGCTGGCACCTGTCTGCCCTGATACCCTAGATGGGGTGTGAACCCGTGCGGCGAGCAGGATGCCTAAACCCTCCGTCACCCTAACAAAAGCCTAGAGTGGGGAAAGGCCGATGGGAGCACTAGTCACCATCACTCATGTCTAGGAGAACAGCAGGGGAAGAGAACAAAAAACAAACTATATAAGAGATAGACTTATCCAGTCACGAGCAGAGAAGGCGATCCCAATCACGACAGTCCACGCCGGACAAGAGCTCCACAGCAACACCATCAAACGATCTCCTTCCAAGGTCAGAGTAGCACTGGAAGTAAGGACTATATCTGGCAATGACTGCAAGTGAAAGTGAAACTAATATAGTAGCTGGGAGTGGCAGACAGGACTCACCTGAGAAAGATGCCTACAAACTCCCAGTCAGGACAAAAAGGTTCACAAGGCAAAACCCAGATGACATACCCTGAACCACGGAGCAAACTCACAAGCTATCGCGAGTAGCAAGTCGCTGCGACCTTCTCCTCCCAGACCTGTCTGGATCAGTCACAGTCGGGACAGTACCCCCCTTTCTACGAGGGGCCCCTGGACCCTCAAGACCAGGCCTCTCCGGATGGGAGCTATGAAAAGCCCGAATGAGTCTGTCCGCTTTTATCTCTGATGCTGGAACCCACATTCTCTCTTCGGAACCATAACCTTTCCAGTGCGTGCACCAGGTACTGAAGAGAGCGGCGAACATATCGTGAATCAACAATCTTTTCTACCTGAAACTCAAGACTGCCATCAACAACCACCGGTGGAGGCGGTAGTGGCAATGGTTCAGGAGGTTCTACATATCTCTTAAGCAGAGATCTGTGGAAGACATTATGGATCCTTAGAGTCTGAGGTAGCTCCAGACGAAAAGCCACCGGGTTAATGATCTTAATTACCCTATAAGGACCAATAAATCTCGGACCTAATTTCCACGAGGGAACCTTCAACTTGATATTTCTGGTAGACAACCACACCAAGTCATTCACCCCAAGGTCCGGACCTTCAGAGCGCTTCCTATCAGCCGCACGTTTGTATCTACCACCAATTCTCTTCAAACTTTCTTGCACACTCTGCCACACTGAAGAAAGTGAAGACGCAAATCGTTCCTCCTCGGGAATCCCAGACGGCCCCCCCTCACTAAACGTACAAAACTGAGGATGGAAACCATACGCACCAAAAAATGGTGACTTATCGGTGGATTCTTGACGACGATTATTAATGGCAAACTCGGCTAACGGTAAATAAGATGACCATTCCTCCTGATTTTCGGAAACAAAGCATCTCAAATATGTCTCTAGGTTTTGATTGGTACGTTCAGTCTGACCGTTGGACTGTGGATGGAAAGATGAAGAAAACGACAGATGAACCCCTAAACGAGAACAAAAAGCTTTCCAAAATTTAGAAACGAATTGGGTACCACTATCCGAAACAATATCGGAAGGGACCCCGTGAAGCTTCACGATGTGGTCAATAGAAACCTGAGCCAGTGTGTTAGCATTAGGCAATGCGGCAAGAGCAATAAAGTGCACCATTTTACTGAATCTGTCAACAACTACCAGAATAACAGTCTTCCCCGCTGATACTGGTAGATCCGTAATGAAATCCATTGACAGGTGCGTCCAAGGCCTGTTGGGGATGGCCAGAGGTAAAAGACGCCCTGCCGGACGAGTATGATCTACCTTAGAACGAGCACAGGTAGCACATGCAGACACAAAATTCAACACCTCCTGGCGCCATTTAGGCCACCAGAACCGACGAGACACTAACTCAGAGGTTGCCCTACTACCTGGGTGTCCTGCCAGTGTGGAGTTATGGTGTTCTTTTAGTATCTCCAGTCGTAAATTTTCTGGCACAAACAGTTTACCCGAGGGGCAGGAGGCCGGGGTATCCCCCTGAGCTTCCAACACCCTCCCCTCCAAACCTGAGTGTAATGCAGAGACCACCACCCCCTTTTGCAAAATGGGCTCTGGTACCTCAACATCACCCCCTCCAGGAAAACTTTGAGACAATGCATCGGCCTTAGTATTTTTTGCCCCCGGGCGATAGGTTATTACAAAATTAAACCTAGTAAAAAATAACGACCACCGAGCCTGTCTAGGGGTGAGACGTTTAGCAGACTCCAGATATAATACGTTTTTGTGATCAGTAATCACCGTGACGGGATGAACCGCCCCCTCCAAAAAATGACGCCACTCCTCAAAAGCCAACTTAATAGCCAAAAGTTCCCTGTTGCCAATATCATAGTTCCTTTCAGCAGTAGACAATTTCTTCGAAAAGTAAGCACACGGACGCCATTCACCAGGGGACGGGCCCTGAGATAGTACCGCTCCCACCCCCACCTCTGATGCGTCAACCTCTACAACAAAAGGAAGAGAGACATCTGGCTGTACGAGAATAGGGGCCGAGGTGAATCTCTCCTTCAGAGATGCAAAGGCAGTTTTGGCTGCATGTGACCATTTGGAAAAATCGGATCCCTTTCGGGTCATGTCCGTCAGTGGTTTGACCACCAAGGAATAGTTTTTTATAAACTTTCTATAAAAATTGGCAAACCCCAGGAAGCGTTGCAATGCCTTCAGGTTCTCAGGCAGATCCCAGTCTATAATCGCCCGGACTTTCTCTGGATCCATGCGGAAACCTGAATCTGACAACACATACCCTAGAAATGGCAGTTCTTTTACGGCGAACACACATTTTTCTAACTTAGCAAACAATTTGTTGGCCCTTAATATCTGCAGCACTTGTCTCACATGGATCTTATGTGTATCCAGATCCGGGGAATAGACCAGGATGTCATCAAGATATATCACAACAAATCTCCCGATAAGGTGACTAAAAATATCGTTGACAAAATGTTGGAATACCGCAGGCGCATTAGTAAGACCAAATGGCATGACCAGATTTTCATAATGCCCTTCCGGAGTATTAAAAGCTGTCTTCCACTCATCCCCCTCTTTGATGCGAACCAGGTTATAGGCTCCTCTGAGATCCATTTTGGAGAACCATTTAGCACCAGCAACCTGATTAAAGAGGTCGGGAATGAGAGGAAGAGGATAGGGATCTCGGATAGTTATCCGGTTTAATTCCCGGAAATCCAGGCAAGGACGTAGGCCCCCATCTTTCTTTTTAACGAAAAAGAACCCTGCAGCCACAGGTGAAGAAGAGGGTCTGATGTGTCCCTTAGCCAAACTCTCCGAAATATAATCTTTCATAGCCTTCCTCTCCGGGCCGGAAAGATTGTATAACCGGGTTTTAGGTAGTTTGGCCCCAGGTAGTAGATTAATCGGGCAATCATATGGACGATGAGGTGGTAACCCCTGACAACCCTTCTCAGAGAACACATCCATAAAATCTGACAGAAATGCAGGTAAAGATGTTACAGAGAGTGTAGAGCACCTACTACTCAAGCAGTTGTCCTTACAATGTTCACTCCACTCCACAATCTCCCCGGCCTGCCAATCCACCACTGGATTGTGAGTCACCAGCCAGGGAAGCCCCAATACCATAGGAGCCGGAAGACCGTCCAGGACATAACACAAGATATGCTCTTTATGGAGGTCCCCTACCTGCAGATTGATATTATGAATGATCTGAGTTAACTCTTTCTGAGTAAGAGGGGAGGAGTCGATGGCAAACACAGGAATAGTTCTGCGTATCGGTTCTGGAGTAAAACCCAGAGCCTGAGCAAACCGTGAATCCACCAAGTTGACCCCCGCCCCACTGTCCAAAAAGACGGAACAGATCTCAGTCTTATTGCCCGCCTCAACGGTAGCGGACAACAAAAACTGAGACAAGCGTATGGAGGAAACGAATACGCCCAGACTGTTATCCTCCGCACAATCTGGGGACTCTAGTTTTCCCGGCGGCTCCTTTGTTTGTGGTCTCTTGGGTTCTGAGGGACAAACCTTTACAAAATGACCTCTCCCCCCACAACGAAAACAAACCTCTGACCTACAGTGGAACTTAGGAGGATTCACCCGTCTAGTGGCGCCCCCTATTTGCATTGGTTCGACTGGATCATAACAAACCGATCCCTGCCCTATAGAGGCCTCCGTAAAATTTAATAGTCTCTCCCTGAGTCGTCTGTCGATTCTTATGGACAGAGACATAGCAGCCTCCAGAGACCCAGGGACCTCGTATACCGCCAGCGCGTCTTTTAATTTTCCAGACAACCCCTGGCAGAACTGACTCCTAAGGGCCGAGTCGTTCCATAACGTATCAGTAGCCCACCTACGGAATTCGGAACAATATAGTTCAGCAGACCGGTTCTCTTGCCGAAGTCTACGTAGCTTAGACTCAGCCAGTGAGACCCTGTCCGGGTCATCATATACGAGACCCAGGGCTTCAAAAAACTCCTCCACTGATCGTAAGGCCAGAGAGTCTGATGGTAGGGAGAAAGCCCAATCCTGCGGATCTCCTTGCAGGAGAAAAATTACAATACCCACTCGTTGTTCCTCACCGCCGGAGGATCTAGGGCGTAACCTGAAGAACAATTTGCAAGCTTCTCTGAAGGTTACAAATTGGTCTCTCCCTCCTGAGAACCTATCAGGTAAAACCACTTTTGGCTCAGGAGTACCTTGGTTTCCCGTAGCAACGGTGGAACCCAAGAATGGCAGCTGCTGCTGTAGCACAGTTGCTTTTAATCCTGCCACTTCAAGGGATAATCCCTGTAATTGTTTCGCCAAAACCGTAACCGGATCCATAGTGGAACAGAAAAATACAAAGCAAAACAGCAAGCAAAAAAAAAAAAAGAAATGTCACTTTTTTTTTTTTTTAAAGGCCAGATATACTGTCACGACCGCTACCCCAGCTGCAGTCGTGTCGCACCAGACGGAGGGGAAGGGGGACCCTTATCTACGGATGGGAATAGTATGGCCACCCCTGATTAACCCTAAGCTGGCACCTGTCTGCCCTGATACCCTAGACGGGGTGTGAACCCGTGCGGCGAGCAGGATGCCTAAACCCTCCGTCACCCTAACAAAAGCCTAGAGTGGGGAAAGGCCGATGGGAGCACTAGTCACCATGACTCATGTCTAGGAGAACAGCAGGGGAAGAGAGCAACAAACAAACTATATAAGAGATAGACTTATCCAGTCACGAGCAGAGAAGGCGATCCCAATCACGACAGTCCACGCCGGACAAGAGCTCCACAGCAACACCATCAAACGATCTCCTTCCAAGGTCAGAGTAGCACTGGAAGTAAGGACTATATCTGGCAATGACTGCAAGTGAAAGTGAAACTAATATAGTAGCTGGGAGTGGCAGACAGGACTCACCTGAGAAGGATGCCTACAAACTCCCAGTCAGGACAAAAAGGTTCACAAGGCAAAACCCAGATGACATACCCTGAACCACAGAGCAAACTCACAAGTTATCGCGAGTAGCAAGTCGCTGCGACCTTCTCCTCCCAGACCTGTCTGGATCAGTCACAGTCGTGACAACAATAGAGGGAGGGAGGGGGGGCCGGGGGGGGCCGCACTGGCCACCAATGAAATTAAAACTGGGGAGGGAGGGGGGTCTGCCCCCTCCTGCCTGGCAGCCCCTGATCTCTTATAGGTGCAGCACCTGAGGGGTTAATTGTGCGGATCACAGCCCCCTGTAAGAGATCGGGTGCTGCCAGGAAGCAGGGGGCAGTCATGTACACAGTTCGTAGTATATTCTAACTAGAAGCGTCCCCATCACTATGGGAACGCCTCTGTGTTAGAATATACTGTCGGTTCTGAGTTTTCACGAAGTGAAAACTCAGCTCTGAAAAAGCTTTTATGCAGACGGATCTTCGGATCAGTCAGTATGAAAGTAACCTACGGCCACGGATCACGGACGTGAATGCCAATCTTGTGTGCATCCGTGTTCTTTCACGGACCCATTGACTTGAATGGGTCCGTGAACCGTTGTCCGTCAAAAAAATAGGACAGGTGATATTTTTTTGACGGACAGGAAACACGGATCACGGATGCGGCTGCAAAACGTGGCATTTTCCGATTTTTCCACGGACCCATTGAAAGTCAATGGGTCCGCGAAAAAAAACAGAAAACGGCACAATGGCCACGGGTGCACACAACGGTCGTGTGCAGGAGGCCTTACTTTTATTTACTTTTTCAAGCCATTTGGACTTCTTTTTGTAAAATACGTAAACAACCAACCTGATACACCCTTTAACCCCCATAGTTTTAAAGAGCAAACCTTATCACAATGGCATTATCTAAGAGCCTTTTACAAAGGCCAATAGAGCGGGCAGTGATCAGGAATGAGGAGGTTCATTCTAAATTATTGCCCATTATTGCATTTAAGTGCAGCAATTATCGCTGCTGCATGGGGATGAATGATCAGTACTACGATTGTTTGTCTTTATACAGTGCCATTGATTGTCAGCAGCACACTACTGTTTATAAAGGTTGATGTATTTCTGACAAACAGATTTTCGGTGCATGAAAGATGCGATCACAGCGCTACCTCCAATAGAAGACCACTCAGCTGCTATGGGGCCCATTGGGGAAGGGCAGTAAAGGAAAGGCCTGCCCCTAATTACACTCGCATAGCTGGCAGTGCAGTGGACAAGATGGGATTAGGAAAAGGTCCTGTGATTATTTAATCACCATGTGACCAGTGCAGAAAGCCAGAGCATATAGCAGTGCAGAGTTGAAGTCTGAAGGACCTGTGATGATGTCATCATTATGTGACCAGTGCAGAGAAATAATGAAAGACCTGGGATGTCCATGTGAGGGGGCGGAGCTTCTGTGCTGTGAGGTTAGTAGTGTCCTGGGATAACCCATAATAACATCCTAGAAAAGCTGGGAGTTGTAGTTCTGTCCTATTATATGATGTCCTACAACAACAGTCTGGTAATGACGGGAGTTGTAGTCGCTCCTATTATACCCCTCTCTCTATAATGTATTCTGAGGTCTGTAATAACATTCTGGACATGATGGTAGTTGTAGTTCTCTCCTCTTATTGCCCTCTCCCTGTAATGTATATTGATGCCCAATAACAACGGTCAGGACATGCTGGAGGCTATAGTTCTCTCCCCTTAAAACCCTCACCCAGTAATAAAAATGCCCTGTAATAATAAACTGGACATGCTGGGAGCTGTAGTTCCCTCCTCGTATACCTCTCACTGTAATGTGCACAGGTGTCCAATAATAACAACCTGGTGAGGTTGAGACTTGTAGTTCTCTTGCCACTCTCATGATGTTCTGCAGCATCTGATGTGTATATTAGGCTTTATTCACATCTGCGCTAGTGACTTTCGCTGTTCCGCTATGTCATAGGAGCACAACAATGAAAATCATGTTGGTGCCGGATCTGGCACATTACGGACAACAACACCTGACGGATCCCACTGACTGTGAGGAGATCTGATGGTTTCCATCATGGAGCCTAGCAGGCTGCAAAATTGTGTCCAGCATTCGTGACCTGTTTTGCGGCTGAGGCCCCAACATAGATGTGATCAAAGCCTTATGTGTTCTGTAGCATCAGATAATCATATTCTGTAGCAGCTGAGCTGTGTATTTTGACATTCTTCAGCAACTGAGGTGCGTATTATCATGTTCTTAAGCAGCTGAGGTGTGTAATATGAGGTTCTGCAGCATCTGAGGTTTGCATTATGAATTTCTGCAGCAGCTGACGTGTGTATTAGGAGGTTCTGCAGCAGTCAGAGAAACATCAGTTGTGACTGGAATAAAGGCTATGTACACCTTTGGCAGCAATCTTTTTATTATTGCATTCTACTCATTTTGAGCTAAAATCATGTTTTCAATTGGTCTTTATTAAATATATGGAGACCAGGGGCGTTGCTAGGGTCTCAAAAGATCCGGGGCACAAGCCCCAATAAATATGTTGCCCCCCCGCACTTTGCTGTACTTGCCATACAGCAGCACTTACCTGTCACATCCAGGGCCTCCAGGTGACGTCTCCTCTCTGTCATCATCTTCTCTGTAGATCTTCTCTCTCATCATCTTCTCCACTCGGTCTAGACAACTTCTCTCAGCCGCCTCGTCTCTGCAGAGTGTGACCCACAGACATCTTAGCTTCCTCACACTCTATCATTATCCCCCAACTGGAGTCCCCACAGTGTTATCCTTCTGCTTGCTGTGCCCCCCCCCCCCCCCCCAGGGGTGTAGCTATAGGGGGTGCAGAGGTAGCAGTCCGGGCCCAGGAGCCTAAAGGGGCCCAAAGACAGTTGTGCCGCATAAGAAGACACACAAAGCACTGAGGGAAGGTGGGCCCAAGCTGAACTCTTGCATCGGGGCCCATGAGCCTTTAGTTACGCCCCTGCCCCCCCCCCCAATACCCCCAAATACAATCCTGAAGAAACATTACTGCCCCCCATAGTAATAGTCCCACCAATAGTAATTCCCTTCTAGAATGCCCTCATTAGTAACACTGCCTTAACCGTGATAATGCTCCTCAACAATGCCCCCATTATTAGAAGAGCCCTCCCATATTAATAATACCCTCACAGAGTCCCTAGTAGAAATAAGGCCCCCTATTGTTCCCCCAGTGGTAATAAAGCTCCCTACAGACCCCTCAGTAGTAATAAGGCCCCCATAGTGCACTTAGTAGAAATAAGGCGGATCTATAAGACCCTCCTATAGAGCCCACAGTAGTAATAAGACCGCCTATAATGTCCCCTGGATCTGCAGTGCCCCCTGCAGTTATAATCCTGTCACGGAACCATGAACCAGACGTACAACAAGAGATAAGTGAAAATAAGAAGGCTTTATTGAAAATAAAGCTGTAAGGCAAAAGTCCAAACGAATGGTGAAACCGAAGCAGAGTCTTGAGAGGCCAGAGATCAGGAACCAGAAGGGTAGTCAGACGAAGCCAGGATCAGGAACCAGCAGGGTAGTCAGACGAAGCCAGGATCAGGAACCAGCAGGGTAGTCAGACGAAGCCAGGATCAGGAACCAGCAGGGTAGTCAGACGAAGCCAGGATCAGGAACCAGCAGGGTAGTCAGACGAAGCCAGGATCAGGAACCAGAAGCAGCAGCAGTCTTAGAAGCATGTGAACACAGGAGGACCAAGCAAGGAACTGAAGCCACAGACCTCCTATATATATGAGCTAGGCATCCAGCTCCTCCCAGTGGGAAGGAGGAGCCGCAGGGTGGAAGGCTACAAGAAACCCAGAAACCAAGATGGCCGCCAGCACATGTCAAACGAAGGAGAACAGCAAGAAGGTAAGACCATGACAAATCCTCCCTCCACCATACAGTCCCATGTAAATAACATCACCTCCTCCCCAGCCACCTCCAACGCACAATTCCATGTAAACATCACCCCCTAAGGCTACTTTCACACTTGCGTTCACTGTAAACAAATGTGAAACAGATGAGGAGGGTAGAATCATGAGAGTGGAGTTAGGTCTGAAGGGGGGTAATCTGACCCTATATAATATATATTCCCCAAATACGGGCCAATCTGGGTTTTATCAAGCACTGGAGACCTTAATCCTGCAAAATAAGGGCCCCCAAATGATAATGGGAGGTGATTTTAATACAGTGCGTATTAGTGTAGAAGACAGAAAACAGGAGAAACGTAGTCAGCTCTCGCAGAACCCGGAAGGAGCCCATACATTAACCCCGTTGTTGGAGGCGACTGGCCTAACTGACATCTGGAGACATCATCACCCGATAGATAGGGAGTATTCTCACTACTCTCACCCCCAACGGTCTTGGTCTAGAATATATTACCTGTTAATGTCTCCGGACATGGTTCCGAGAACTAAAAAAACGGAAATAGCTGATCTGCTGATATCAGATCACGCTCCGTTGTGGGTTGAGGTTACTGAGTCTCTTCCTAGGGGGTCGGATCATGTTTGGAGAATGCCTAGTCACCTACTGTTGGATGAGGATTTTAATGATAGATTGAAGGGATGGTGGTGGGAGTACTCCCAAGATAATGAGCCTCACAGGCAGAACCCTGAGCTTTTTTGGGAAACGGCTAAGGCAGTGCTAAGAGGGCGCATAATGTCTTTTACAATAGGGCAGAAAAGAGATATACAGGGAAAATATGAGCAAGCGATTCAGTTGGTTCGGTTAGCATATACAAAATATCTAGATGACCCGTCAGATATTAATAGAATACAGTGGATCACAACCTGACGCGCCCATATACTAGGTGTGTACAAGTTTATCCCCTTAGAGAGGAAAAGGGAGTTCTGCACACCCACCCTAGAAAGATGGTAGAAATTATGAAAGACTATTTCACAGCTATGTATTCTCAAGACTCTTATGACGAAGGGTTAGCGTGGGAGCTTCTGGAGAAGGTACGACTCCCGTCATTGTCAAACGAGGCGTTAGCTAGTCTTAATGCGGAAATTACGGAGGCTGAAATAACACATACGATCAAATCCCTACAGAACGGGAAATTGCCAGGCCCCGACGGATTTCCAGCGGAATTCTATAAAACTCTGGGGCCAGAGATTGTATCGGTGCTGGCCGCTTTATTCAATGGGGTGATTAAGGGGGGCAGAATACCGCCATCCGGTAATACGGCATACATTAAACTTATTCCTAAAGAAGGAAAGGATTTAACAAACCCGGAATCATTCAGACCTATTTCCCTGATTAACCAGGATCTAAAGATAGCTTCTAAACTCTTGGCCAACAGACTGGCATTGCTTATGCCAGATATAATCGGGGACCATCAGGTAGGTTTCATTAAAGGTCGTTCGGCCGTAACAAATATTAGGAAGGTACTGGCAGTGCAAGATAGTATGAAGGGGAAGTTGCCAAATAGCTCACACGCCCTCCTGGCAGTAGATGCCACGAAGGCATTTGATAATGTCAGTTGGCAATGGCTTAAAGATGTTCTGGACACAATAGCCTTGAAAGGTAACTTTAGGAACTATATTACAGCGCTATACGCAGCCACGCAGGCGAGGGTACACGTTCTGAGTTTCTGTCAGAAGTAATACAACTTAATAAGGGAACGAGACAGGGATGCCCATTATCGCCCTTATTGTTTGATCTAGCGCTGGAACCTTTGGCTTTATATCTCATACGATCTAATATATATGAGGGGATTAAAGTGGGAAAAGAGGTGCTGAAACTTACATGCTTTGCTGATGATCTTTTAATTTATATGGGAGCTTCAGACCTGCATTAACATAATAGATGACTCATAGTAACAGCATTTGACCAATCAGGTATAGACACATAGGCCAGTGTGCATTTGAGCCAAGATGACCCTATAAGGTAAGAACTAAGGAATGTATGGGTATCTTGAAACCGCACAGGATGTTTCTCACATTCCAAAGGGGGGAAGGGGGATTTTGGAAGTGTACTGGCCAAATGTAATCACACGTTGCTGAAAGGACAAAATGGAGTTACTTATACCCCATCAATCCCCTCTTTAGAACCTTATATATATACCTTATACTATATGGTTCTTTCTCTGCTCTTCCTTTGTTTGCTTGTAAGCCTTTAGGTATTCCATATACCCTTCAGGAGTATAATCCTCAGGCTTTGTTGAGGTTGTGTTTACCTCTACCGGAGTATAGAGGAATGTTGAGTGTACCCCTCTTTCGGCCACATTTTTACATATGGCAAGAAGGGAGGGCGCACACTGTAGACAACAGCAGAGACACACTATTGCAGCGATCACGGCGAGTACCACTCCTAAAACATACCGTATTTGACCAAAGTCAGGTATCTAGCCAAAAAGCCAGTCCCACCATCCTTGGTCAACATCTTGTTTTATATGTTTGATCATTTCTTCTAGTTGGCCTATTTTATCTTTTATTCCACGGGAGTGATCTGATAAATTGAAACAACACATCCCTGCAAACGCTGAGCATCCTATACCATGTTAGAGCAATAAATAGTCAATAGTTGCCCTATTCTGCAAGATAGCCTTTTTAAATGATTGTATATCCAGCAGCATATCTTGCAGAATTGCACTAGTGACATTTACCTGTTTTACCATAAAACAGGCAAGTTTTGATATTGTCCTGTGGTTATATATGGCCAACGCTGGTACCCCTATCAAAGATACCCCTTAACTCATGTCACAATTTTCTGGTAACTGTAGGGAAGTGTCTCTCGTGTGTCGTGTCTGCATTGCTGGGAATAGTGGTATCATTGCTAATGTCAACCTAGCTATTGTACAGGGTCCCTCTGTAATATTGGCCGGTATGTATGTGTAACTAGTATTTCCACAGGCCAATACCCATCCTATTGGTAGAGGTACATGTCTGTCTAGGGATGGTACTGTTTTAGTAATATTACATTGCATATTCTTTCCTGATACTATCTTTTTACAACTACCTAAATCTCTATCACAAATATTTGGTTTAGTCTTATTCTGCATTTTTGCTTGTATGCAGGGAGGCAATAGTTTCTCATCGCAGGAGAACATATTTCTGTGGCTGTAACAAGACCTGTAATTATTTCTATCATATTACTTTGCAGAGTCTCATATGTAGGACAGTCATAACAAGCATGATAAGGATTTACATATCCATATTTAACATCATGATCCTCCAAATCTGTGTCATTCCATTGGGAACGTAGGAGCCCCGTCCATACATCTACTGGGGTGGGGACTGCTACCAGACATGTCTCCAAAATGTTAGATGCAGATAAAGTGGTTTGGAGACAGAAATCAGTTAAGTTCAGAGTTTTGGCCAGGTACAGCCATAAGTTCTCCTTTGTCTTCCACAGATTGTCTTCCCCTCTGCATTCCGTTTTCAGGTATGTCTGTCTGTTCCACAGCCATGGGACAGTAAGTAGGAGACGCAAAATTGCAATTATTAAGGCACTGCATCTCAGCCATCTTGAGGATTTTCCCGACTGCGTCATCTTGTTGGGGGTCAAGGCTGTCTGCCTCCGTTAGTACCCCTTCTGTATCTTCTTCGAGGTCAAGGCTGTCTGCCTCCGTTAGTACCTCTGGGCCTCGTTGGAGGTCAGGGCTGTCTGCCCCCGTTAGTACCTCTCTTTTCTTCACCAACTTAATCCTTGTGGCGTGGATCCACGTGGGCGACTGTTAAGTGAGGACTGCTGTTCTGGTGATCGCGACTACCTCGGTGGGTGGTCCGTAGGTGAAGCTTCCTGGTTCCTTTCCCTTCTTTAAGATCTTGATCATCACCTGGTCGCCTACCCGGAATGGATGGGTTGGTTCCTGTGAAAGAGAAGGAGACTTACAAGCAACTTTTTCTTCAGTTTTACTGAGGACCTTGATCAGATTAGTACTCCTCTCTGATCAGGTCCAAGTCCCCTTCCTGCACTACCAGGGGGCGTCTTGCCCATGGTGTGGGGAAAGGCCTACCCATGAGTATCTCAATGCTGTTTATGTCCTACTCCGTGGAAATGTGCTATTAAGATGGAAGCACTGTGTTGGGGAATGCATAACTTCCCCTCTTCGCAGACTAGTCCTGTCTTAGGATTTTACTGCAGTACTGGATAACACCAGTCTTACTGTTCCTGTTCAGTGGCATATCACTGAAGATCAGTAAGCATTTGCAACATCTCAGGGGTTGGAGGTGCCAAACATGGCATCTCCCAATGGTTACACAAACCTGTGAGGTTGCATTTGGCCACTCATTTCGCCACCTTATCTGCCAGTGCATTGCCCTGTCAGACATGATCCTTACCATCTGCTGCCGTGAATCCTCTCCTCTGCCAAATCATACCATGGTCCCACACTACCCCATGTGCGTACCTACTATCAGTATGTAGAATACATGCCCTAGTGAGTGCAATGAGCTCAGCTGCCTGCTGTGTTGAGTGTGGATGTCCTTGAGTAGGCCTACAACATCATGAGTGGTGTGCAAAATGGTGTAATGTCACATTGTGAAAGAAGTTGCCAACTCTACCATCATAGCACAGGCTGCAAGAGAACACAGACATGCCGGCATCCCTTGAACAGGGGTGGGCATTACCTTTGAGAAAAACACACAAGGACGCAACTTGCCTCCGTCAGTACACCCGCCATGGTTTTACAATTTTGGCGTGCAAACATGTGGAAGGGCATATTATAGTCAGGGAGGCCCAGCCCTGGACTCGACATGAGTGAACATTTCAGATAATCAAATGCATTATACATTTTCAGAAGACCATTTAATCAAATCTGGATTTTCTTCCAGAGTGGCTTGCCTCAAAACATTGTCATAATAGGAGCAATCAAGAATCCATTGTCTACAGTAGTTTATCATACCAAGGAAAGATAACATTTCTTTCTTGGTGTGCGGGGTGACCAAACCTGCAATAGACTGGACTCTTTCTGCACTGATTCTCCTTACACCTTTTGTGAGGACAAAACCCAAGTATTCAACCTGCATTTTACACCATTGCACTTGCATTGCAAGTGTCACTTTGTGACCACATCCTGACAACCATTTTAACAGTGATAAACCATCCTGAATGCTGGCCTCCGCTGACATGCTACACAGTAACAAATCATCAACATATTGCAGCAGCACAGAACCTTGGGGGGGGGGTACCATGGTTCTAACATCGCTTGGAGGACTATGCTGTACACTACAGGTGAATCAGCATATCCCTGGGGTCTGCACCAGGTCAGTTGACGTCTGTCAAAGGAAAAAAGCAAAAAGTAGTCTGGTTATCTTATCAACTGGGATAGAAAAGAATGCATTTTTCAGATCTATCACACTGAACCAAACAGCGTCTGCTGGAATGGCAGATAATAATTAAGTGACATTAGGTACAACAGGGGCTATAGGCACAATGATGTTGTTGATGGCCCCTAAATCCTGTACAAAGCGGGCAGTACCATCTGCCTTTGTCACTGGATATACGGGCGTGCTGTAGGGTGAAATCACCTCTTCCAGGATTCCCTTTTGTAGGAATTCTTCTATCATTGGCCTAAGTCCATCAAGTTTCTCTTTTGACAGCGGGTATTGTTTCTGGAACACTGAGATGACACCTGGTTTCACAGTAGCTTTGTAAAGTGTGCAATCTATGAATCCTGTTTCATATTCATTTGAAGACCATAATGCAGGATTAATGTTGTTAAGTTCTGGGTGGTCCTGTATGTTTGCAAGAATCAGTGGCACTGGTGTAGAGATTGGAATGAGATCTGAGTGTACTCTTATGCCCTGATTCTTTGCTGATACCTGCAAGTCAAGCTTAATGAACAAATCTCTCCCTAACAGGCTGACTGGGCAATCTAGTATAATGCTAAATACATGATCTGTGATGTATTCCCTGTCCATGGTCTCGAGTGGTAGTGAGTCAGTTTTGAAAGGTTTTGTCAAAACCCCATTAATTCACATAGAAGTCTCACACTTCCTTCCTCCCACTCTGAGTCATCTAAGTCCACCCCTTTTAGTTGGACTCTGTGGTCCTCAAAAGGGGGGGGGGGGGTCTGTCATTAGTGTGCCAGCTGTCCATAAGAACAGAGCTCTGATGTTAAGCACAACACTTAACATGTAACACGTAACTGCAAACATTGAAACAAACAGATTTGACAATACAGACATGAACACACAAAGGGCCCATAAAAACTTTTCATTGACTTTAATAAAAAAAAGTGTACAGCTTGATCAATGCTGTTGGCACCAATAAAAACCAAAAACTTCCAAGAAAAATAAAATAAAATTCTCACTGCGCATATTATATGAAAACAAATACCGTACTCCAGTTCTTAAGTATAAGGAGTCTAGCTTGAAATAATACTTTGATCAGGACCGTTCGTATATTTTTATTTAACTTTAGATGTTCAGTTGCCCCTAATATACAGGTTACTGGATCTTCAAATATTTGGACCTTCAAAGTTGAATATACAGT
Source organism: Bufo bufo (assembly GCF_905171765.1). Lineage (NCBI taxonomy): Eukaryota > Metazoa > Chordata > Amphibia > Anura > Bufonidae > Bufo > Bufo bufo. The sequence continues at coordinate 126,884,625 of NC_053394.1, forward strand.
CTCTAGTATTTCTGTCCAGTATCTAAACAGTCTAGGACATCTCCAGAAGCAGTGTATTAAATCTGCATTTTCTCCCTTACATTTTGGGCACTTGTCTGAGTCTCTCACACCCATTCTTTTTAACATCCGTGGGGATCTAATCCAATGCTGGAGCCCTGTCTGTAAGATCTATAGATAACATACATTAGTATCTTCAGAGTCTGCAGATGCATTACCAATTACCAGCACCCTCCCCCCCCCCAACCCCCATATGGAGGGGAGTTGAATTCCTCAGGGGGGTTTCAGTAAGAGCACGGGGGGGGGGTGTGAAGGGTGTAGCAAAATACAGATGGGAGGGGTTCTTTTTGAGAGCACATTGCAAAGAGAAAACAGGAAAAGTTCTTGTGGAATTACAAGTCACATTTTGGAATTTACAGCAGATGTGGTGGGGGAAGGGATGCCACATGGCAACTTTGTTCTCTATAGGATTCAAAATCCTCCATCTTGTAATAAGAAATGCTACTCATTTCTCCAACTTTCAATTTCTCTCAGTTACTTCCATGGACACTTTAAACCATAACTCAGTATGCACCAGCCTATTATTATCCTTCAACCAACTTCTCTTTTCCTTCAATACACTTATCCATTAACTGACCATTTTTTTTACTGCTGTAATCTCTAATTCTAGGGCTATGGATCGTCCCTATTTAAACACACACATATCATTAGGGCAACAAAACTTAACCAGTTAATTTCTGAACATTTAACACGAGCCCTTTCGGATTGCAGACACTGGGGCACTTTTTCCTTGCCATCAATTAACTTCCTGACACTGCTCTGTTTTCTCATTCACCAGAACCCCCCTTCACCATCACGGGAGTTCTGATGTACACAGTCTGTAAGCTCTAACTTCACAGATTCTTACAGATTTTCATCCCTGTTGCCAGCCGGGCATAACATTCTGTTTCACATTTTAACTGTCAATTCTCACATCCTGCCAAATTGTCTAACCATGGGTTAACTAGGAAGTAATTTGTGGGACTAGACCGTGCAACATAAAGTTTACACGTTGGCAGTGATGGAAACAGAATGATTTCACAGTGGGATGTGACCGTACACTTACCACCCGGTCAGTATCTCACACAAACAGATAATCTTATCACTTCTAAAATACTTATACTATATATACATAAGAGTTAATCCAAGCTTGTAACCTTCTGTTCCCTGAACAGATTTCTTTATAGTGCATTTTATATCTAATGATATGGACTCCCTGAGCCTCTTATAATCAACTTTAGCTCCCTGAGCTATTGCCTGCGTGCCGGACACAGCAATCCACCGAAATCATAAATAGATGGTTCAACTTACTTGGGTGAGATTTTGGTCAGTGCCCCCAGTTCCAAGGAGGACAAAAAATTTATGTCTTTCACCATAGACCCGAGGATGACCCTCTCAATCTCGAGACGAGCCCCCAAAGCTGTAAGGCAATATAGACTCTTTGCCTAATGTGTCCCTGACACATGATTTCGGTGATCAGCTTGAATTAAATCTTATCCGGTACCGGGAGAATGAATAAGATAACACTGAACACGTGTCTAGTTCTAATCCATTCTGGTTTATTCACAGTTGGCAGACAGTTATAATAGAGGGGGTTGAGCTTCCTTCACATCCAATCATATGTTAGCATTAGTTCAACCTATAGTATGAACACACATGAGCTCTGCATTAACATAATAGATGACTCATAGTAACAGCATTTGACCAATCAGGTATAGACACATAGGCCAGTGTGCATTTGAGCCAAGATGACCCTATAAGGTAAGAACTAAGGAATGTATGGGTATCTTGAAACCGCACAGGAAGTTTCTCACATTCCAAAGGGGGGAAGGGGGAAGGGGGATTTTGGAAGTGTACTGGCCAAATGTAATCACACATTAGTGAAAGGACAAAATGGAGTTACTTATACCCCATCAGTGTCCAAGAGTCAACTTTTGCTTTTGGGGGACCAAAACAGACTAAATATGTCCCAGACTGGAGTAGAGCTGAGGAAAGAATATCTCACGTACCTGGGGATCAAAATAGGTAGGTACGTTGAATTATCCACCATTAATTAGTAAGATTATCAAGGAGCTTGATAACTGGAAGGAATTACCATTGTCTCTGACAGGGAGGGCGCACCTAATAAAAATGGTTAGTTTCCCCAAGATGCTTTATCCGCTGCAGATGATCCCGATGCTACTGAAGCATGTGGACATAAGGAAACTACAATCGTAACATTCCTCTGGGAAAAAAAAGGCCCCGCATAGCGTATAAAAAATTATGTTTACTAAAGTGGGAAGGAGGTTTGAAAATGCCGGATATTAGATTATATAACTTGGCAGCGCTGTTTCGGCATGTGAGAGATTGGGTGTGGGGTACCGATTACTTCTCAGCAGGTAAGATAGAAAGGGAATTGGCGCAACCATGGAAATTAGCGGCTCTGTTACATACCAGACTAAAGGATCTCCCAACAGATATTAAACATTCAGTACTACTCAGAGACACCATTATGACATGGAAAGCAGTTAGGAAAATGTATAAGTTGCCGATATATGTGTCACCCCAGATGCCCCTGTGGTCCCTGCCGGCCTTTCCACAAGGAAGGGATAACGGGATGTTTAAAAGATGGAGGGAGAAAGGCATCCATACTCTCAGAGATATAATGGGGATGTCAGATAATATGTGGATAACGTGGGAACAAGTGGTAGGTAAATACCAACTATCTGAATCACTTTAACTGTCATATCTTCAGCTTTCTTAGAATCACTGCACACTTCACTTATTTGGGCAGTCACGGGGCCAAAACTGACCAAATAACTCAAGTATGAACTCAGCCTTACAGGTCGATGTTAGCGCCAAGAAGAAGCGCACCTCCTTTTACACCATCATCAGCTGATGCCACATAGATGTCTACAGAACCTGTTCTATTAAACACTTATACAAGTAGAGCCCCCGACAGAGTGGAGAGGGTGTCAGCAGTAAGTTTGTGTTGACGTCACTGATTATTTTAGCCTTCCTCTGATCCGTCAGAACAATAACCCCCAAAAAAATGGATCCTGTCTGTTGAGCATCAGCCTTCACTCGGTCAGCATTTGGTCAGTAATCCATCAGTATTGCTAATGCCAAAAAAACAGGAGTGGATCCAAAACAGAGATGACACGTGAATGGAATATTTGCATGCTTTCTGTGTTTTGCACACACTCATGCTTTTGCTACCAAATCACAAGCCAATTCTGATGGGACCATATAGGCCTTACAGCTGCTACACAGACAGGATCTGTTGTGCATCTTATTTTTACTTCCTTCTGACAGATCAGAAGAAGGGTCAAATAAATGATGATATCAGCCAGGCCAAAAGGCAAAATAGTGGCCCAGTCATGAAGTGGGGAGGGTGGGAACAGCATGAGAAGTCCACAGAGTGGCGCTATGACATAGTGGTGAGGTGGAAGCAGCATGAGGAGACCACAGAGTGGCCCAATGACAGAGTCTGGAGGTGGTGGCAGCATCAGGAAGAGGCCACAGAGTGGCACAATGACAGTGTGGAGGTGGCGGCAGCATCAGGAGGCCACAGAGCGGCACAATGACAGAGTGTGGAGGTGGCAGCAGCATCAGGAGGCTGCAGAGTGGCACAATGACAGAGTGTGGAGGTGGAGGCAGCATCAAGAGGCCACAGAGTGGCACAATGACAGACCGTGGAGGTGGCGGCAGCAGCAGCATCAGTAGGAGGCCACAGAGTGGCACAATGACAGTGTGTAGGTGGCAGCAGCAGCATCAGGAGACCACAGAGTGGCAAGGTGACATAGTGTGGAGGTGGCAGCAGCATCAGGAGACCACAGAGTGGCAAGGTGACATAGAGTGGAAGTGGCAGCAGCATCAGGAGACCACAGAATGGCAAGATGACATAGTGTGGAGGTGACAGCAGCATCAGGAGATGACAGGGTGTGAAGGTGGCAGCAGCATCAGGAGACCACAGAGTGGCAAGGTGACATAGTGAGGAGGTGGCAGCAGCATCAGGAGACCACAGAGTAACCCAGTGACAGAGTGGGGAGGTGGGTGGCAATACGAGTACTAGCTGAAGATGGTGGGTGAAAGAAGGAGCACTTGGCATCAGATGTGTGGCATCAGGGGGATGGCAGCATCAAAATAGTAGCTGAGGCTGGTAGGCAGAAGAAGCTGGTCTCTTTTGTCAAAGTGTTGGTGTGGCACCATAGATGATCTAGTCTGATGCATCAGGCATTGGTGGGTGGAAATCCTGGCTGATCCACACCGGATTCATCTTGACAAAGGTCAGTCTCTCCACATTTTACAGGCAAGTTATTCTTGGGGTAACTATGGCCCCCGCCGCACTAAACACCCGCTCTGATGCCACACTACTGGCCGGGCAGGACAGCTTTTCCAGGGCAAACTCTGCTAGTTGCGGCCACAAATCCAGTTTGGCTGCCCAATAGTCCAGCGGATCTTCAATGTGGGGTGGCAGGGTACTGTCCAAGTATGCCACCACCTGCTGGTTCAGGTCCTGCTCCAGGTCTAGCTGCTGCTGCCGGTGAGCAGTTTCTTCACTAGGCGGGTGAAGAAAGCTGCTCATCAGCGACTCTAGACTCAAGTTTCTGCTGATTGAGCTGGAACTGCACCTACCCCCCCCACCCTTCCACAGCAGCCATGGCAGAGGAACGTGAGCACAGAGGGCCCCCCGGTCAGACTTGCAAGAGGATAGACGATGGCGCAGATAGGCAGCGGCCAACTCACTACATAGGATGTCTCTATAGTAGTTCAGTTTGTCCTCCCTATCAGCGGGTGTAAAAAAGGCCCCCATTTTTGACCGGTAGCGAGGGTCCAACAAGGTGGAGAGCCAGAAGTCATCCCTCTGCCAAATGGTGACAATTCGGCTGTCACTACGCAAGCAAGTGAGCATGCATCGGGCCATTTGTGCAAGTGGGACTCCCTGCCTCCATCTCCACTGCATACTGCCACGGTGTGTCTGGGTCCTCTGCCTCGTCTTCCTTATCGCCCTGTAGCTCCTCTGGCTGTTCCTGCTCCTCATCTCCTGTCACCTCATGTGAGATGAGATCTAGGCGCCACGTCTCCAGTTCCCTGACCAGCCAGATTTACCAGCATCTGTTCCAGGACACGAAGCAGTGGAATTACATTGTTCATCCCGTAGTCCTGGCGACTGACAAATAACGTGGCATCCTCAAAGGGCCTGAGCAAACGGCAGGTGTCACTCATGAACTGCCACTGGCTGACATAAAATTTACACAGAGGAGTACTCCTGTCTGCTTGGATCATCAAGAAATCATTTATGGCCTTTCTCTGTTCGTATAGTTCGTATATGGAGTGTGGAATTCCAACGGGTGGAAATGTTGCATATAAGCTTATGTTGGGGGATGCCGTTCTGCCGCTGCAGCTCAAGGAGGGTGTGCTTTGCGGTGTACGAGTGGCTGAAGTGCATGCAAAGATTCCTGGCCATTTTTAGGATGTCTTGCAGATGAGTGGAAGACTTCAGGAACCGCTTGACAACCAGATTGAACATGTGCGCCATGCAGGGCGCATGGCTCAGCCCTCCTTGACGCAGCGCCGACACCATGTTTTTTCTGTTGTCGGTCACCATGGTTCTGATTTTGAGTTGTCGCAGAGAAAGCCAGGATTCAATTTCTTGATGAAGGACATGGAGCAGTTCCCCCCCCCTGTGTGACTCCGTTCGCCCAGGCAAACTAGGTGCAGAACAGCGTGATACTGCCGTGCCCTGCACATGTGGTATGCTGGAGGGGCACTGTGAATTGTCCCTGCAGTGGAGGCTGAGGACACGGTGGAGGATGAGGAGGCAGAGGCGGACATTGCCGCAGGACCAGTGGCGTGAGAACGCTGAGGCAGAAGTGGCGTCACCTTACCAAGTTGCGTTGCAGGTGCGGGTGTGGCTGTGCAGGAACCACATTCACCCAGTGGGCTGTAAAGGACATGTATTGTCCCTGACCGTAGTTATAGCTCCACATGTCGGCGCTGCCGTGCTCTTTGGCAGACACCGACAGGCTCAAGGACTGGCCCATTTTCTGTTCTACATGTGTGTGCAGGGCTGGTACTGCCTTTTTAGCAAAGAAATAACGGTTTGCGACTCTCCACCTCGGCTTGGCACAAGCCGTTAGTTCTCTGAAAGGTGCAGAGTCCACCACTTGGAAAGGGAGGGACTGCAGCACCAGTAACTTGGCCAGGAGCACATTTAGCTTCTGCGCCGTTGGATGAGTGCACACATACTGGTGTCTTTTGGCAATCGCTTCTGTGATCGATTGCTGACGTAAAGACTGATGAGGAGGAGTAGGGGCATCAGGACCAGCAGATGATGGGAAGGACAGACAGCTCCCTTCGGCTGTGGTGGTGGAGCATTGACTGCCTGAAACCGGTGCGTGCCACTGGGTGATGCAGCGGTTGCTGCGGCAGGCTGGACCACCACATCAGAGCCACGGTTCTCCCAGGCCACTTTATGGTGACGCTGCATATGTTGACGCAGAGCTGTTTACCTGTTTACTAAAACATATTCAAGTTATAGTTATATAATGGACATGGACAAAAAGTCCAGAATTTTAGCTTTCATTTCAGGGTATCCACATTAAAATTGGATAAAGGGTTTAGGAGTTTCAGCTCCTTTACATGTGGCACCCTGTTTTTAAAGGGACCAAAAGTAATTGGACAATTAACTCAAACGCTGTTTCATGGGCAGGTGTGGGCAATTCCTTCATTATTTAATTCTCAATTAAACACATAAAAGGCCTGGAGTTGGTTTGAGGTGTGGTGCTTGCATTTTTAAGATTTTGCTGAGAAGTAAACATGCGGTCAAAGGAGTTCTCCATGCAGGTGAAATAAGCCATCCTTTATCTGCGAAAACAGAAAAAAACCATCAGAGAAATTAGAAAGAAAGCACTGGTGACCTCAACAATGCAAAAAGACCTGGACGCCCAGAGTAGACAACAGTGGTGGATGATCGCAGATTAATTACCATGGTGAAGAGAAACCCCTTCACAACAGCCAGCCAAGTGAACAACAGGATATAGGCGTATCAATATTCAAATCTACCATAAAGAGAAGACTGCTTGAAAGTAAATACAGAGGGTTCACTCCCCGGGCTCAGATGGATTACCGTTTGAGGTCTACAGGAGGTACCAGGAGGTATTGTTTCCCTGTCTGGAGGAGGTCATTTGTGATTCAATTCGGGAGGGGGAATTTCCAAGATCCATGATGGAGGCTATCATTTTATTAACAGGGAAAAACCTGTTGGAGGTCGGTGTATACAGATCAATATCTCTACTTAATACAGACATTAAAATTATTGCCAAGGTATTGGCTATCAGACATAGAAAAGTTATAGAATAGATTATACATTCCGATCAATGTGGATTTATTCCGGGGGAAAGTACTCATTATAACATAAGGCGTCTCTTTTCTAATATGCAAGTGACGGGGGGGAATTAGTGTTAATGGTGTGTTAACTCCATCTGTTTTATTATCAAGAAGTATGCGACAGGGATGTCCCCTATCTCCTCTTTTATTTTATATTTTTTTAGAACCTCTGGCTTTAAAGATCAGGCAAAACGACTCAATAAGAGGTTTCGGAGAAGATGGGAGAGTTGGAAAAGTGTCTTTATATGCCGACGATATCCTATCAAGAAATCAAATCCAGGTTTAATGTATTCTTGCATTACCCATTTTATTTCATTCCATTTATGAAACATAAATGGAAGGAAATAAAATGGGTAATACTAGAATACATTAAACCTGGATTTACTCCAGAAAATAATAAGAATAAATTGCTGCAACATGAAACTAGATGGATTACAAAAATGGAAACATTAAAACCAAAAGGGTTGAAAGACATCTGTAATTTTAAAGTATTTTTGTGAAATGTCAATTTGTAACCAAATTAATGTTTTTAGACACGAATTGAGATTTGAGACAGACTACGCCCATGCCCTAGAATATTTAGGGCTGTTGGTTACACCTGATCTTCACGCATGAGTAAGGGGGCGTGACCCCCGAAACGTCGCACTTGAATGTGGTTTACAACTCGGCGAACTCTGAACAAGTGGGCCTGAGAGCCATGCAACACCTTTTAATTGTGAAAATAAAGTAAAGAAAGTACCATGAGGTCTTCTGAAGCGTGAGTAGTATCCTTCTCATCTAACAACAAATATTTAAAATGTTATATGGCTGAATTGCATATGAAGACCTATATGCCATGCCATGGTGAACCTCCTCACTAAAGTATGGGAACACATGAGAAAGCTTTTAGAGTTTACTGTCGCTCTAGATTTTACGCCAATTTGGGGAATTGTTCACCTGGGTGAATTTTTGAATATGTCACAAAATAGGTTCTATATCACACAAAAACTAATAAATAGGTAGATGTTCGTTGATACTAATAGATTCACAGCCTGATGAACGTTAAAAAAGAACGAAACAAATCTTTATTATAATCCGTTTAAAAGGGGGCAAATAGCCTATATGTCACAGTCTGTGACCACCAGGCACCAGTATCAAAATGCACAGAGGACGGGCATAAATAAATCCTATGTGCCGTTGAGAGACTGGACTAAAAGAACTGGCTTGCTAGCTAGTAGTTGCTAATATGCAAGTCCAGATATGGAACACGGACTCAGTGTAGAGGAGATGCTGGTGTGCTACTAGCCGGTGATTGTATAAGGTGTATATATATACTGGTGCAGGTGTGCCACTTTGATCATAGGTCGCATGTGAAACACGGTAGGTCGCACTGTCTCTACCTAGATAAAGTCTCAAAGGACTGTCCCATCAGGTAGTGCAGTGGTCAGACCAATATCCGTGTATAACTGCGGCCAGTGTATACGTTACAGCTTCAGGTGCAGGGCTGTAACGTATACACTGGCCGCAGTTATACACGGATATTGGTCTGACCACTGCACTACCTGATGGGACAGTCCCTTGAGACTTTATCTAGGTAGAGACAGTGCGACCTACCGTGTTTCACATGCGACCTATGATCAAAGTGGCACAGCCGCACCAGTATATATATACACCTTATACAATCACCGGCTAGTAGCACACCAGCGTCCCCTCTACACTGAGTCCGTGTTCCATATCTGGACTTGCATATTAGCAACTACTAGCTAGCAAGCCAGTTCTTTTAGTCCAGTCTCTCAACGGCACATAGGATTTATTTATGCCCGTCCTCTGTGCATTTTGATACTGGTGCCTGGTGGTCACAGACTGTGACATATAGGCTATTTGCCCCCTTTTAAATGGATTATAATAAAGCTTTGTTTCGTTCTTTTTTAACGTTCATCAGGCTGTGAATCTACAAAATAGGTTCTGGATAAATTTGGGTATTAATTATATCTCACAAATTTTTAGGGATGGGGTTATGCTCACATTAGATGAGATTTCTCACCTAGAAGGTATATGCAGGATTGATTGGGTTAGATATAGACAATTACACTCCGCCTATACTCTTACAGGTCAGTCTCCATTATTTAAAGTAGTATATAATAGACTAATAGAAAGTTTGACTAAGGCACAGAAGGGGAAGATTAAATTATCATATAAATACAGGGGATTGATCCATTGCTTGGCAGGTAGGGCATCATTTCCTAGTTGGGGGAGATGGAGACGCGAAATTCCTGGATTAATACAGACAGATTGGTATAGGATTTGATGTAATATGAGCAGATGTTTAGTGAATTCTAATTACATAGTAATATAGTTTCATTTTGTCCACTGGCTATATTTATCCCCTGCTCGAATAGCAAGGATGCCTAACTCGGGTTGCCCTAGGGGGGACCACAAGTTTGCTGACTTCATGCATCTCTGCTGGTACTGCCGATATGTTCAGGTATTATGGCAGGGTGTATATGGAACTGTTAAAAATAAGACTGGGGTACAGCCGACGTTTAACATCCAAGCTGCCATATTAAGGGGTATAGAGCAAGGTCAAGTCAGAACTCATAAGCTTAAACTTATTTCTATGGTGGCTAGAGTGATTATTGCACGTGGGTGGATGGCTAGAGCCGCTCCTGATATAAATAACTGGCTCAGCCCGGTTAATAAAGTGAAGGCATATGAAAAGATTAGATATACTTCCCAAAATAAGCCAGAAGCATGGTCTAAAATATGGTCTTTGTGGTAAATGGTCCTTTTTTTTTTTTTTCCTTTTCTTCCTCGCTTCACCAGAAGGACTATGTTTTTTTTTGTTTATGGGCTTTATGTTTTTGATATGGTTTATTTGGCAGCTGCCCCGCGAGAGGGTTTATTTTGAGCAATTAGATGCTTAATGTATTTTATATGGCTGTCATTCTTTTTTTGATATCAAAATTAAATAAAAGAAAGTACTTCCAAAAAAAAAAAAGCATTAATATTTTCCGGTATATTGAGATCCGTCATAGGGTCTCAATGCTGGAAAAAAAGCGCTTCGGTTTTGTCCCCATTCATTGTCGTGGAAGCAAAAATGTAGCTTAACAGAGCGGAATGATCCAAAATGCATTCCATTCCGTTCTCATGCCGGAGAGCAAGCCGCAGCATGCTGCGGTTTGCTTTCCATCCTGGGATGGGGAGCAAGAAGGATCCGTCGTGACCCACAGTGCAGGTCAGTGGGGACGGATCCGTTTTCTGTGACACAATCTGACGCAGTAGAGTGCGGATCAGTCCCATTGACTTTCAGTGGAGTTCGTGATGGATTTGTCTTGGGTATGTTAAAGATAATACAACTAGATCCGTTCATAACGGGTGCAGATGGTTGTATTATCAGTAACGGAAGAGTTTTTGCTGAACCCTGCCGGATCCAGCAAAAACACTAGTGTAAAAGTAGCTAAAGAGGATCCAGATGGGGAACCCCTTCTATGTAATAATTAAAATGATCAGGATCTTTAAAAAAAAAAAAAAAAAAAACACACTTCTGGAAGAACATTCTTTGGACAGATGAAACCAAGATCAACCTCTACCAGAATTTTCAGAGACATACTGTGTGCTCAAATATAGCCAAATGCAGCCAAACCGATTGGTCGGCGTTTCATAATACAGATGGAAAATGACCCAAAACATAAAGCCAAAGCAACATAGGAGCTTATTAACCACCTCAGGACTGCCGTACGCAGGATTGCGTCCTGGCGGCGGCCCTGTTATTCCTCCTGGACACGCCGGAGCGTCCTCTCGCGAGAGGCGAGATTTTCTGTGAACGCGCGCACACAGGAGCGCGCGTTCACAGGAACCGGAGGTAAACGAGTACATCTACAGCCTGCCAGCGGCGATCATTCGCTGGCAGGCTGTAGATGCGATTTTTTTAACCCCAAAAAGGTATATTAGACGCTGTTTTGATAACAGCGTCTAATATACCTGCTATCTGGTCCTCTGGTGGTCCCTTTTGCTTGGATCGACCACCAGAGGACACAGGCAGCTCTGTAAAGTAGCACCAAACACCACTACACTACACCCCCCCGTCACTTATTAACCCCTGATCACCCCATATAGACTCCCTGATTACCCCCCTGTCATTGATCACCCCCCTGAAAGGCTCCATTCAGACGTCCGTATGTGTTTTCCGGATCCGCAAAACACATACGGACGTCTGAATGGAGCCTTACAGGAGGGTGATTAATGACAGGGGGGTGATTACCCCATATAGACTCCCTAATCACCCCCCTGTCATTGATCACCCCCCTGTAAGGCTCCATTCAGATGTCCGTATGTGTTTTGCGGATCCGCGGATCCGCAAAACACATACGGATGTCTGAATGGAGCCTTACAGGGGGGTGATCACCCCATATAGACCTTACAGAGGGGTGATCACCCCATATAGACTCCCTGATCACCCCTCTGTCATTGATCACCCCCTTGTAAGGCTCCATTCAGACGTCCGTATGTGTTTTGCGGATCCGCAAAACACGGACACCGTGGATCCGCAAAACACGGACACCGCGGATCCGCAAAACACGGACACAAAACATGGGCACCGGCAATGTGCTTTTCGCATTTTGCGGATCCGCACATTGCCAGAACTATATAGAAAATGCCTTTTCTTGTCCGCAATTGCGGACAAGAATAGGACATGTTCTATAGGCTCTACAAAAAAGTTAGCGGAAATGGATTTCACAAGTTAGCGGAAATGGATTTTTTTGTTTTTTTGTTTTTTCTTACAAAGTCTCATATTCCACTAACTTGTGCCAAAAAATAAAATCTCACATGAACTCACCATACCCCTCACGGAATCCAAATGCGTAAAAAATTTTAGACATTTATATTCCAGACTTCTTCTCACGCTTTAGGTCCCCTAAAATGCCAGGGCAGTATAAATACCCCACAAGTGACCCCATTTTGGAAAGAAGACACCCCAAGGTATTTCGTGATGGACATAGTGAGTTCATGGAAGTTTTTATTTTTTGTCACAAGTTAGTGGAATATGAGACTTTGTAAGAAAAAAAAAAAGAAAAAAACATCATTTTCCGCTAACTTGTGACAAAAAATTTAAACTTCTATGAACTCACTATGCCCATCAGCGAATACCTTAGGGTGTCTACTTTCCGAAATGGGGTCATTTGTGGGGTGTTTTTACTGTCTGGGCATTGTAGAACCTCAGGAAACATGACAGGTGCTCAGAAAGTCAGAGCTGCTTCAAAATGCGGAAATTCACATTTTTGTACCATAGTTTGTAAACGCTATAACTTTTGCACAAACCAATAAATATACACTTATTGCATTTTTTTATCAAAGACATGTAGAACAATAAATTTAGAGAAAAATTTATATAGAAATGTAGTTTTTTTGCAAAAATTTCGGTCAATTTCGATTAATAACAAAAAAAGTAAAAATGTCCAGCAGCAATGAAATACCACCAAATGAAAGCTCTATTAGTGAGAAGAAAAGGAGGTAAAATTCATTTGGGTGGTAAGTTGTATGACCAAGCAATAAGCCGTGAAAGTAGTGTAGTGCAGAATTGTAAAAAGTGTTCTGGTCATTAAGGGTGTTTAAGCTAGGGGAGCTGAGGTGGTTAAAGCAAAGAAGTGGAATATTCTTGAATGGCCAAGTCAGTCACCTGATCTGAACCCAATAGAGCATTTCACTTGTTAAAAACTAAACTTCAGACAGAAAGGCCCACAAACAAACAGCAGCTGAAAACTGCTGCAGTAAAGGCCTGGCAGAGCATTAAAAAGGAGGAAACACAGCGTTTGGTGATGTCCATGAGTTCAAGACTTCAGGAAGTCATTGCCAACAAAGGGTTTTCAACCAAGTATTAGAAATTAACATTTTATTTACAATAGTTTAATTTGTCCAATTACTTTTGAGCCCCTGAAATGAAGGGATTGAGTTTAAAAAATGCTGTAGTTCTTCACATTTTTATGCAATCATTTTGTTCAAACCACTAAATTAAAGCGGAAAGTCTGAAATTCAACTGCATCTGAATTATTTTGTTCAAAATCCATTGTGGTAATGTATAAAATATAAATTAGAATTTTTTTGTCTCTGTCCAAATATATATGGACCTAACTGTATGTTAGTGCATGCTTCATATAATGACAATTATACTATTGATGTTTTCTACCTTTTGCAGCTGTGGATAGAATGTAGGTAACTCACAGCAGTCTTGAAATGTATGTATTATGCTCTTTCTTCCTTTCCAGCCAGTACTATAAATCAGTACTGTACTGTGGAAGCTTGTTAATGAATGGTGTTTGGTTACTTAATCCTAAAGGAAATTTTGAAAATGTAAGCTACTTTGCAATGACTGGAGATCTGGTTTATGTGCTGTATTAGGCTACTTTCACACTTGCGTTTGGGGTTCCGCTTGTGAGATCCGTTTGAGGGCTCTCACAAGCGGCCCCGAACAGATCCGTTCATCCCCAATGCATTCTGAATGGATAAGGATCCGCTCAGAATGCATCAGTTTGGCTCCGTTCCGCATGCATTCCGCTCTGGAGGCGGACACCAAAACGCTGCAAGCGGATCCGTCCTGACTTACAATGCAAGTCAATGGGGACGGATCCGTTTGACGTTGACACAATATGGTGCAATTGCAAACGGATCCATCCCCCATTGACTTTCAATGTAAAGTCAGGAGTCCCTATTAACCACCTCCGGACCGCCTAACGCAGGATCGCGTTCCGGAGGTGGCAGCCCTGCGCAGAGTCACGCATATATGCGTCATCTCGCGATGGGCGAGATTTCCTGTGAACGCGCGCACACAGGCGCGCGCGCTCACAGGAACGGAAGGTAAGAGAGTTGATCTCCAGCCTGCCAGCGGCGATCGTTCGCTGGCAGGCTGGAGATGTGTTTTTTTTAACCCCTAACAGGTATATTAGACGCTGTTTTGATAACAGCGTCTAATATACCTGCTACCTGGTCCTCTGGTGGTCCCCTTTGTTTGGATCGACCACCAGAGGACACAGGTAGCTCAGTAAAGTCCCACCAAGCACCACTACACTACACTACACCCCCCCCCCGTCACTTATTAACCCCTTATTAGCCCCTGATCACCCCTGATCACCCCATATAGACTCCCTGATCACCCCCCTGTCATTGATCACCCCCCTGTCATTGATTACCCCCCTGTAAAGCTCCATTCAGATGTCCGCATGATTTTTACGGATCCACTGATAGATGGATCGGATCCGCAAAACGCATCCGGACGTCTGAATGAAGCCTTACAGGGGCGTGATCAATGACTGTGGTTATCACCCCATATAGACTCCCTGATCACCCCCCCTGTCATTGATTACACCCCTGTCATTGATCAACCCCCTGTAAAGCTCCATTCAGATGTCCGCATGATTTTTACGGATGCACTGATAGATGGATCCGATCCGCAAAACGCATCCGGACGTCTGAATGAAGCCTTACAGGGGCGTGATCAATGACTGTGGTCATCACCCCATATAGACTCCCTGATCACCCCCCTGTAAAGCTCCATTCAGATGTCCGCATGATTTTTACGGATGCACTGATAGATGGATCCGATCCGCAAAACGCATCCGGACGTCTGAATGAAGCCTTACAGGGGCGTGATCAATGACTGTGGTGATCACCCCATATAGACTCCCTGATCACCCCCCTGTCATTGATCACCCCCCTGTAAAGCTCCATTCAGATGTCCGCATGATTTTTACGGATGCACTGATAGATGGATCCGATCCGCAAAACGCATCCGGACGTCTGAATGAAGCCTTACAGGGGCATGATCAATGACTGTGGTGATCACCCCATATAGACTCCCTGATCACCCCCCTGTCATTGATCACCCCCCTGTAAAGCTCCATTCAGATGTCCGCATGATTTTTACAGATCCACTGATAGATGGATCGGATCCGCAAAACGCATCCGGACGTCTGAATGAAGCCTTACAGGGGAGTGATCAATGACTGTGGTGATCACCCCATATAGACTCCCTGATCACCCCCCTGTCATTGATTACCCCCCTGTAAAGCTCCATTCAGATGTCCGCATGATTTTTACGGATGCACTGATAGATGGATCGGATCCGCAAAACGCATCCGGACGTCTGAATGAAGCCTTACAGGGGCGTGATCAATGACTGTGGTGATCACCCCATATAGACTCCCTGATCACCCCCCTGTCATTGATCAACCCCCCTGTCATTGATCACCCCCCCTGTCATTGATCACCCCCCTGTCATTGATCACCCCCCTGTCATTGATCACCCCTCTGTAAGGCTCCATTCAGATATTTTTTTGGCCCAAGTTAGCAGAATTTTTTTTTTTTTTCTTACAAAGTCTCATATTCCACTAACTTGTGTCAAAAAATAAAATCTCACATGAACTCACCATACCCCTCACGGAATCCAAATGCGTAAAATTTTTTAGACATTTATATTCCAGACTTCTTCTCACGCTTTAGGGCCCCTAGAATGCCAGGGCAGTATAAATACCCCACATGTGACCCCATTTCGGAAAGAAGACACCCCCAGGTATTCCGTGAGGGGCATATTGAGTCCATGAAAGATTGAAATTTTTGTCCCAAGTTAGCGGAACGGGAGACTTTGTGAGAAAAAAATTAAAAATATCAATTTCCGCTAACTTGTGCCAAAAAAATAAAATTTCTATGAACTCGCCATGCCCCTCATTGAATACCTTGGGGTGTCTTCTTTCCAAAATGGGGTCACATGTGGGGTATTTATACTGCTCTGGCATTCTAGGGGCCCCAAAGCGTGAGAAGAAGTCTGGTATCCAAATGTCTAAAAATGCCCTCCTAAAAGGAATTTGGGCACCTTTGCGCATCTAGGCTGCAAAAAAGTGTCACACATCTGGTATCGCCGTACTCAGGAGAAGTTGGGGAATGTGTTTTGGGGTGTCATTTTACATATACCCATGCTGGGTGAGAGAAATATCTTGGTCAAATGCCAACTTTGTATAAAAAAATGGGAAAAGTTGTCTTTTGCCAAGATATTTCTCTCACCCAGCATGGGTATATGTAAAATGACACCCCAAAACACATTCCCCAACTTCTCCTGAATACGGCGATACCACATGTGTGACACTTTTTTGCAGCCTAGGTGGGCAAAGGGGCCCATATTCCAAAGAGCACCTTTAGGATTTCACAGGTCATTTACCTACTTACCACACATTAGGGCCCCTGGAAAATGCCAGGGCAGTATAACTACCCCACAAGTGACCCCATTTTGGAAAGAAGACACCCCAAGGTATTCCGTGAGGGGCATGGCGAGTTCCTAGAATTTTTTATTTTTTGTCACAAGTTAGTGGAAAATGATGATTTTTTTTTTTTTTTTTTTTCATACAAAGTCTCATATTCCACTAACTTGTGACAAAAAATAAAAAGTTCCATGAACTCACTATGCCCATCAGCGAATACCTTGGGGTCTCTTCTTTCCAAAATGGGGTCACTTGTGGGGTAGTTATACTGCCCTGGCATTCTAGGGGCCCAAATGTGTGGTAAGGAGTTTGAAATCAAATTCTGTAAAAAATGACCTGTGAAATCCGAAAGGTGCTCTTTTGAATATGGGCCCCTTTGCCCACCTAGGCTGCAAAAAAGTGTCACACATCTGGTATCTCCGTAATCGGGAGAAGTTGGGGAATGTGTTTTGGGGTGTCATTTTACATATACCCATGCTGGGTGAGAGAAATATCTTGGCAAAAGACAACTTTTCCCATTTTTTTATACAAAGTTGGCATTTGACCAAGATATTTATCTCACCCAGCATGGGTATATGTAAAAAGACACCCCAAAACACATTCCTCAACTTCTCCTGAATACAGAGATACCAGATGTGTGACACTTTTTTGCAGCCTAGGTGGGCAAAGGGGCCCACATTCCAAAGAGCACCTTTCGGATTTCACAGGTCATTTACCTACTTACCACACATTTGGGCCCCTAGAATGCCAGGGCAGTATAACTACCCCACAAGTGACCCCATTTTGGAAAGAAGAGACCCCAAGGTATTCGCTGATGGGCATAGTGAGTTCATGGAAGTTTTTATTTTTTGTCACAAGTTTGTGGAATATGAGACTTTGTATGAAAAAAAAAAATAAAAAAAAAAATCATCATTTTCCACTAACTTGTGACAAAAAATAAAAAATTCTAGGAACTCGCCATGCCCCTCACGGAATACCTTGGGGTGTCTTCTTTCCAAAATGGGGTCACTTGTGGGGTAGTTATACTGCCCTGGTATTCTAGGGGCCCAAATGTGTGGTAAGGAGTTTGAAATCAAATTCAGGAAAAAATGAGGAGTGAAATCCGAAAGGTGCTCTTTGGAATATGGGCCCCTTTGCCCACCTAGGCTGCAAAAAAGTGTCACACATCTGGTATCCCCGTACTCAGGAGAAGTTGAGGAATGTGTTTTGGGGTGTCTTTTTACATATACCCATGCTGGGTGAGATAAATATCTTGGTCAAATGACAACTTTGTATAAAAAAATGGGAAAAGTTGTCTTTTGCCAAGATATTTCTCTCACCCAGCATGGGTATATATAAAATGACACCCCAAAACACATTCCCCACCTTCTCCTGAGTACGGAGATACCAGATGTGTGACACTTTTTTGCAGCCTAGGTGGGCAAAGGGGCCCATATTCCAAAGAGCACCTTTCGGATTTCACTGGTCATTTTTTACAGAATTTGATTTCAAACTCCTTACCACACATTTGGGCCCCTAGAATGCCAGGGCAGTATAACTTCCCCACAAGTGACCCCATTTTGGAAAGAAGAGACCCCAAGGTATTCGCTGATGGGCATAGTGAGTTCATAGAACTTTTTATTTTTTGTCACAAGTTAGTGGAATATGAGACTTTGTAAGAAAAAAAAAAAAAAAAAAAAAAATCATAATTTTCCGCTAACTTGTGACAAAAAATAAAAAGTTCTATGAACTCACTATGCCCATCAGTGAATACCTTAGTGTGTGTACTTTCAGAAATGGGGTCATTTGTGGGGTGTTTGTACTGTCTGGGCATTATAGAACCTCAGGAAACATGACAGGTGCTCAGAAAGTCAGAGCTGCTTCAAAAAGCGGAAATTCACATTTTTGTACCATAGTTTGTAAACGCTATAACTTTTACCCAAACCATTTTTTTTTTACCCAAACATTTTTTTTTTATCAAAGACATGTAGAACTATAAATTTAGAGCAAAATTTCTATATGGATGTCGTTTTTTTTGCAAAATTTTACAACTGAAAGTGAAAAATGTCATTTTTTTGCAAAAAAATCGTTAAATTTCGATTAATAACAAAAAAAGTAAAAATGTCAGCAGCAATGAAATACCACCAAATGAAAGCTCTATTAGTGAGAAGAAAAGGAGGTAAAATTCATTTGGGTGGTAAGTTGCATGACCGAGCAATAAATGGTGAAAGTAGTGTAGGTCAGAAGTGTAAAAAGTGGCCTGGTCTTTCAGGGTGTTTAAGCACTGGGGGCTGAGGTGGTTAATATACCATCGGATCAGAGTTTTCTCCAATCCGATGGTATATTTTAACTTGAAGCGTCCCCATCACCATGGGAACGCCTCTATGTTAGAATATACCATCGGATTTGAGTTAGATCGTGAAAACTCAGATCCGACAGTATATTCTAACACAGAGGCGTTCCCATAGTGATGGGGACACTTCAAGTTAGAATATACTAAGAACTGTGTACATAACTGCCCCCTGCTGCCTGGCAGCACCCGATCTCTTACAGGGGGCTGTGATCCGCACAATTAACCCCTCAGGTGCCGCACCTAAGGGTTTAATTGTGCGGATCTCAGCCCCCTGATCGGGTGCTGACAGGCAGCAGGGGCCAGACCCCCCTCCCTCCCCAGTATTAAAAGCATTGGTGGCCAGTGCAGCCTCCCCCTCCCTCCCTCCCCAGTATTAAAAGCATTGGTGGCCAGTGCGGCCCCCCCTCCCTCCCTCCCCAGTATTAAAAGCATTGGTGGCAGTGGCCACAGGCTAACAACCCTCCTCCCCCCCATCATTGGTGGCAGCGGAGCGGCATTTCCGATCGGAGTCCCAGTTTAATCGCTGGGGCTCCGATCGGTTACCATGGCAGCCAGGACGCTACTGCTGTCCTGGCTGCCATGGTTACTTAGCTTATACTTACATGCGCCTGTGCGGCCTCCCCTCTCCTCCCCCCCCCCCGATCATTGGTGGCAGTGGAGAGTTTAATCGCTGGGGCTCCGATCAGTAACCATGGCAACCAGGACGCTACTGCAGGCCTGGTTGCCATGGTTACTTAGCAATATTACAATATTAGAAGCATCATACTTACCTGCTGCGCTGTCTGTGGCCGGCCGGCGCTCCTCCTACTGGTAAGTGACAGGTCTGTGCGGCGCATGGGGGGGGGGCTGCACTGGCCACCAAGGCTTTTAATAATGGGGAGGGAGGGGGGTCTGGCCCCTGCTGATCAGGGGGCTTAGATCCGCACAATTAACCCCTCAGGTGCCGCACCTGAGGGGTTAATTGTGCGGATCACAGCCCCCTGTAAGAGATCGGGTGCTGCCAGGCAGCAGGGGGCAGTTATGTACACAGTTCTTGGTATATTCTAACTTGAAGCGTCCCCATCACCCTGGGAACGCCTCTGTGTTAGAATATACTGTCGGATCTGAGTTTTCACAATTGTGAAAACTCAGATCTGAAAAAGCTGTTATGCAGACGGATCCACACTGAACGGATACCATCATTTGTATTTATAGGTGCGGATCCGTCTGTGCAGATACCAGACGGATCCTTACCTAACGCAAGTGTGAAAGTAGCCTTAAACATGCATATCAACACTGCTGCAAATGTAAGAGTCACCTCACATTGTTACAGTGGCATGCAAATGTTTGGGCACCCCTGGCCGCACTACTGTGACCAGGGGTGTTACTGTGAACAGTTAAGCAAATTGAAGGTGAAATTGTCTCATTAAAGATGACACATTCCCTTTGTATTTTAAGCAAAAACAATTTTTTATTCATCTTTTACATTTTAAAATTAACAAAAAAAAGGAAAAGGGCCAGAAGCAAAAGTTTGGCCACCTTGCATGATTAATACCTAGTAGCCAAGAGTGCACCACCAATGAGGCCAGGTGAGGCGATTGCCCCTGGCAGCACCAGGTAGGGGCAAGAGGGGGCAGAGGAAGGGCCATGGGCAATGAGCGCTTTCATTGTGGCAAAGAGGTTAGTTTAAGAAATTGGCATTTGGGGGTAGGGCGCCGTTTCAGTTTTCGCCTCAGGCTTTAGAAAGTCTAGGTGTACCCCTGCTAGTAGCACCCCCTTTGGCAAGTATGACAGCTTGTAATCACTTTTTGTAGCCAGCCAAAAGTGTTTAAATTCTTGTTTGGGATTTCCATCCTTTCTTCCTTGCAAAAGTGTTCCAGTTCTGTGAGATTCCTGAGCCTTCCCCCTCCCTGTCAGTGTGGAGGAGAATGATGGAGCAGCTGCAGAGGTGACTATTAAGAGGCTAAAACAAATGCTTACTCATTTCATGTAATTGCAGGGCTTGTCTCTGGTTAGCTGTATGTCAGATGATACACACCTTGCCCTGGGGTAGTAGTGGAGGTTATCTGCATTCTGATTGGTCCTGCTAGTTCATGTGAGGTGAGCAAGGGCTTATGGGAAGTGAGGGAAATACAGGATAGCCTCAAGGACATGGCAAACATCACCACAGGAAGTGCAGCAGAGGTCATTTTAGGAAGATGCTGAAATAGAGGCAGAGAGAAATAGGGTTGCTAAAGGCTGAATACAGACATCAGAAAGGTAAAATCAACTGAAGAATAAAGCTTCATGAATATCTTCTCTTCAGCATCACATATGTTAGAAATTTCATTTTTGGTAGTGAAATGGCAGTTACACTTAAAGCGTTCACAGTAACAGTAATGTGCACCAGGGATGCCCAAACTTTTGCATGCCACTGTATATGTTTTGGATAGTCACAATAAAAAAAACACAATGGGGCAGATTTACTAATCCTGTCTAAAATCTAGGCAGTCTAAAGATGCAGCAGATTTATCACAGTGGCTCAGGCTGGGTGATAAACCTGGTGCATCTTCAGATTGTCCACCTATTAGTTTGCCTACATAGTGTCAAAATGTTAATGCATCTTAACCTACTTCCCCTTTCCCACTAAGCACACTGCTTTCCCATGATGTCATGCCCCCTCAATGGCTAAGGCTACTTTCACACTGGCGTTTTGGCTTCCATTTGTGAGATCCGTCCAGGGATCTCACAAGCGGTCCAAAATGAATCAGTTTTGCCCTTAATGCATTCTGAATGGATAAGGATCCGCTCAGAATGCATCAGTTTGGCTCAGTTTGGCTCCATTCCGCCTCCATTTCACTGTGGAGGCGGATATCAAAACGCTGCTTGCAGCATTTTGGTGTCCGTCTGACGAAACTGAGCCAATGGGGAAGGATCCATTTTCACTGACACAATATGGCAAAATAGAAAATGGATCTGTCCCCCATTGACTTTTAATGGTGTTCAAGACGTTTTGGCTATGTTAAAGATAATACAAACGGATTGAAGTTAAGTGTTTTCTTTCCCTTTTGTATTTTGTTTGGGTTATTTTGTGTGTTGCATTTCCCTGTCATTTGTATTAAGGCCTGGGGAGACACCTGTTCGTCCTTCCTTTTGGAGGAACAGGTTGTCTTAGTCCTGATATTAGTACCAGGGTCCTATAGGGTGAGTTAGGACATTAGGTATTTCTGTATATTAACTCACGTACCTCTGGGGTCTGTTCGCACTGGTAGTTAGTCAGGACTTTGATTAGGGTTTTACTAGGAGGTGTCCATCTCCTTTGCCTAGTTTCTAGGCCTTATTCCCTCACCCCTTTCCCTCCTATGTTCGGTGTGGTGTTTCCCTCCCACACCCGAACATGACATTATAAACCACCAAAACCACCTTTGTATTTTCTTGTTTCACTACAGCCATGGATCCTATTGCTGCACTGGCCAGACAGCTGCAGGGGCTGTCTTTGGAGGTAGCTGACCTCCGCACGACTATCTTGCAGAGCCAGAGACCACAGGCTGCTGGTCCTAGTGGTGGTTACCAGGCCTATATCGAACTAAAAGTTGCCCTCCCGGACAGATTCGCTGGGGGAAGTGATAATTTCATTTTGTTTAGAGAGGCGTGCAAATTGTATTTTAGGCTACATCCACACTCATCTGGGGATTAGAATCAGAGAGTTGGTGTGGTTATTTCGTTGCTTGAAGGGGACGCTCAGTCATGGGCTTTTTCTCTGCCGATCGGATCGCAGTCTCTCCGGTCAGTGGATGAATTTTTCAAAGCTCTGGGTCTCATCTATGATAAACTGGATCGGACCTCCCTGGCTGAGACCAAGCTATGTGGCCTTCGTCAGGGAGAGCGTTCTGCTGAGATCTATTGCTCTGAGTTTAGGAGGTGGGCTACGAGTACTGAGTGGAAGGATACGGCTCTCCGTCTATCCTGCATCATCCTGACAAACTGTCGAACCCCACAGCTGAGTGGACGGTGTGCAGGCATAAGAGAAGACCCTGCACGCCGACCATGGGTCCAAACAAAGCGCAGGCTGCAGCAGAGAAGCTTAAGGAGTTCGCCCTTACAGAGGCCCAACATGGCGCCACGGCAGCTACTCCGCCCCGCGCTGCTCTTACCCGCGGCCAAGCTGCCCAACAAGTGGAGCCGGGGGATGCCGCTGAACCTGAATTTACCCTGAAGGCTGCCTACGAGCAGCTCCTGTCTGCTATCTCCTCTTGCCAGTCCTCACTTACTGGGAAGATAGAGGAGGTGCGCGTGGATCTGGGCCTGCTGAGACAAGACGTCCAACAGTTGAGAGACCGGGTTAAACACACGGAGGATCGAGTGTCTGCTCTGGAGGACCTGACCAGACCCATGGCGGTAAAAGTACAGGAGCTGGAGCACTCCGTTGGCCAGTGGCAGCAAAAATGCAACTATTTGGAAAACAGGGCCCGACGTAATAATGTCTGAATCCTGGGTCTCCCGGAAAAAGCAGAGGGCCGGGATCCCGCAACCTTCCTGGAATCCTGGTTCAAAGAACAGTTTCCCGACGCACCATTTTCTACTGCCTATGCTGTGGAGAGAGCGCATCGAGTTCCTGCCAGACCTCCCCCACCCGGGGCCCCCCCTAGACCTCTTCTGGCATGTCTGCTGAACTGGAAGGACAGGGATCTCATCCTCAGTCAGGCCAGGAACAAGCAGGAAGTCAGACATAACAACGCGCGCGTCTCACTGTTCCCGGACTTCTCCACCGACCTTCAGAAGAGGAGAGCCACATTCGTATCGGTCAAGCGTCGCCTCCGTGAGTTAAACCTTCAATACTCCATGGCGTACCCAGCACGGCTCCGTCTTCTTCACCGATCCTAGAGAGGCTGAGGACTGGGTCTCCAGGAAGCCAGGACACCCTGGACCGCGCTGAGCATCACCTGCAAGTATTTCTCTTACCGAGCTGTGGCTGACGGCCTCTTGAGCTTGTCACTATTATCACATCAGTTTTGTTGAGACTTGTTGCTCGCTTGCCTGTGAGATATACAGTTATCTATTACCGTTGGCAGTATAACATTACATTGTTGTAGAGCAGGGGTGGGGAACCTCCGGCCCGGGGGCCGTATGCAGCCCACGGTATCATTTCATGTGGCCCCCGGCCCCCTGCCAGAACATAATGTGAAAATGCTTATGACCCCTTCCATTATGGAAGCGGTCATTAGCATACGGGAGGCACAGGAAGGTGAGAACAGCACTGCACTGGCTGTCCTCACCTTCCCTGGTCTTCTTTCAGCCCCACACTGTGTCCTGACACATCCAGCGTCAGGACGCAGTGCACGTAGACGTGCACTATGACCTGACGCTGTGCGGTGTGAGGTGACAATATAGTGCGGCAGGAAGAAGAACAGGGAGGGTAAGTGAATCTGCCAAGAGGCAGCGCCGTAGGGAGCTGGAGAGGTAAGTTTATTTGTTTATCTTAAATACAGTATCTGATCTGATGTCTGATTGGGGCTGATCTGAGGCTAAAGGAGGGTGGGGAGGGTCTGATGGGGGTCTGATCTGAGGCTTGGGAGGGTCTGATCTGAGGCTGGGGGTGTCTGATCTGAGGCTGGGGTTTGATAGGGGTCTGATCTGAGACTAGGGGGGCTGATGGGGGCTGATCTGAGGCTGGGGAGGGTCTGATGGGGGCTGATCTGAGGCTAGGGAGGGTATTATGAAGGTCTGATCTGAGGCTGGGGGGTCTTATAGGGGCTGATCTGACCCTGGGGGGTCTGATGGGGGCTGATCTGAGGCTGGGCGTCTGATCCGGGTCTGGTCTGAGGCTGGGGGTCTGATGGGAGTCTGATCTGAAGCTAGGAAGGGTCTGATTGGGGTCTAATCTGAGGCTTAGAGGTCTGATGGGAGTCTGATCTGAGGCTGATGTAGGCCTGGGGGGTCTGATAGGAGGCTGATTTCAGGCTGATGGAGGTGGGGGCAGATATTTTGCTGAGAAAGGGACAAAGGCAGGGACAGTTGCGAAGAAAGAGGCAGGGAGAGTGAAAGCTGGGTGAACCCCTCTCTGGACCCCCTGGGTTTAGCTTCCTGCCATTAATGTCAAATAAGTAACATTCTGAACTTAAAAATTAGACTGCTATGTGTGGTCAATATGGCGCCTGTATTGTATGTAATATACTGTATATATATAGTGCAGGCGCTATTTTGTGCTGCAAAAATACAGCCCTCTAGATTATTTTAATTGAAGTGCAATTTCTGTAACTTATCCCTAAGTCAATTATATGTTTGACCAAATACAGCAGTAAAAATTTTTTATTGAGAATTTTGGATGGCCCCCGAATGATGTTACAAATATCCAAATGGCCCTTGGCAGCAAAATGGTTCCCCACCGCTGTTGTAGAGGGTAGGAGCACTACCTGCATAGTTATTACACCTGATTACGCTATACAGGTCCCCGAGTTATTAGCCACTATGTTAGTCGGCTTTGGTTCCGACGATTTTATGTTTATATTGTTATTGCTCTGCATTGTGTTCGAAACTGCTTAAGTTTACTTAACTCAAGTATGGTTACACCCCTTCACACTGATTGCATGGGGGGCGCTGGTGAGTAGGAAGTGTGGTTCCGGGTGCTCAATGTCTGCACCTTGGCTGAGCGCACTTTCTGCTGAATTTCTGTTAGTGCACACATGGCCTCCATGAGGGTCCTGTCTTGAAATGTGCGGGCCTAGGTGACCCTAAGAAAAGAATCACTGTGTTCTCTCATATACGCTCCCTTAATCCACACATTATAGGCCTCCAGGAAACCCATCTGACTCCAGAAACGGGTAACAAGCTCAGGAAACCCTGGGTTCAACACCTTATCAACGCGTACGGTAGCTCTCACTCCAGGGGGGTCGCCTTGATGGTCCACAATAGTCTTAGGTGGGAGGTCTGCCACTCTGTTGTGGATCCAGAGGGAAAATATATTTTTATGTATGTGTACATTAATTGCGCCCCATTTGTAATCATTAGGGTCCATTCACACGTCCGTTTTTTCTTTCCTGATCTGTTCCGTTTTTTGCGGAACAGATCTGGACCAGATCTGGACCCATTCATTTTCAATAGGTCCTGGAAAAAATCGGACAGCACAATGTGTGCTGTCCGTTTCCGTTGTTCCGTTCCGCATGTCCGTTTAAATATAAAACATGTCCTATTCTTTTCCGCAAAATTCGGATCCTGGTACAATACAAAGTCAATGGATCCGCAAAAAACGGAAGACATTCGGATGTCATTACGTATGTCATCCGTTTTATGCGGATTCCGTTCCTGGAAATTACATTTAAATTTATTTATTTATTTATTTATTTTCCAAAGAAATCCAAACAACTTTATTTGCTTATTGAAATTTATACATGTTTCCGTTTTTTGCGGATCCGCAAAAAACGGATGACATACGGATGACATAATGAAACATTTTCAGGAACAACGGATCCGCAATGTGTTTTGAGGATACACGGAGACACGGATCCGCAAAACACGGAAAGCGGCAATGTGTGTTCTGCATTTTGCGGACCGCACATTGCCGACATAATAGAATATGCCTGTTCTTGTCTGCAATTGCGGACAAGAATAGGACATGTTATATTTTTTTGCGGAAACGGAAGCACGGATGCGGAAGTGCGGATCCGCAAATGTGGATGCGGACACATTCCGTCCCCATAGAGAATGAATGGGTCCGCACCCTTTCCGCAAAATTGCGGAAAGGATGCGGACACATTTTGCGGACGTGTGAATGGAGCCTTAGGGTCCATTCACACGTCCGTTGTTTCTTTCCTGATCTGTTCCGTTTTTTGCGGAACAGATCTGGACCAGATCTGTACCCATTCATTTTCAATGGGTCCTGAAAAAAAATCAGACATTGAGCTGTCCGATTTTTTTCAGGACCCATTGAAAATGAATGGGTACAGATCTGGTCCAGATCTGTTCCGCAAAAAACGGAACAGATCAGGAAAGAAACAACGGACGTGTGAATGGACCCTTAATGTGTATAATCCTCCTCCTGCCTCTCTTTCCCTCCTGCAGGCGGTGACAGGCTTCGTAGCACAATATCCCACTGCTCGCCTACTCTGTATGGGGGACTTTAACCAGGTCATGAACGAGGATATGGATAGATTTCGCATTGGGGGTAGCGGGAATAGGTCTAGTTCTGATAGCACCGTTCTTTGTAGGGTTTTCCTGGAAATGGAATGGATTGACATGTGGAGTACTCTTGCTTCACCCCGGCTAGAGGTGCCCTGTCTAGAATAGACTATATGTTTGGGAGTGACCCGGTATATACTGATCTGGTGGAGATAAGTTATGGACCTCAGGGACTATCGGATCATGCCCCGCTGCTTGTGGTGCTCGCTTTATCTGACCCTGCCGGTCTGGGATGCAGGATGCGTATTCATCCTTTAAATTTGTGGAGTGCCGATTTGTAAAAAAGGGCCTGGTCACTAGGGGAGTATAAACCTGTGGTCCTTAAGTGGTTAAACACAGAGGGTGCCCACAGAAGTTTCATAAGGTATGGGGTGAGTGGTGCTCATCTCCGTTAACTCTGCGCGCAACACATATGTACTCAGCGGCCGATAATTAGGCCTGATACTCCAGCTAATCTTTAGTCAGCTCTCTCTGATCACAGTAGTGTGCCTGATGTAATGTCCCTTTCTTCTCCGTAATCTTATTGTAACCTCACCCTAATTGATCTGTTACACCATTGATGCTCAATATGTATTACATTCCATGTATCTGGGACATTTTCGGCCTATGCGTGGGCAAGCATCATGCCTTATCTAAACCATACTTGTGCTGGTTACGCCTAATAAAACGAGTTAAAAAAACCCAAAAAACATTATCTTCTTTTATATCTGATTTTGCCGATGTATTTTCTGAAAGTGGATGCCAGGATTTACCTCCGCATCGGGAATATGATTGTCCTATCAACCTTATTCCCGGAGCTAAGTTGCCCAAATCTAGGTTGCATAACCTTTCTGGACACGAAAGAACGGCCATGAGAGAGTATATTACCGAGAGTTTGGCTAAAGGACACATAAGACCTTCCAAATCTCCAGTGGCAGCAGGGTTTTTCTTTATTAAAAAAAAGGACGTAACTCTTAGGCCATGGCCGTGACCCCTTCCTTTTGATTCCAGATTTGTTTAACCAGATTGCTGATGCCAAGGTGTTCTCCAAGTTGGACTTAAGGGGGGCATATAATCTGGTCAAGATCAAGGAAGGGGATGAATGGAAGACGGCTTTTAATACCCCAGAGGTCACTTTGAGAACCTGGTCATGCCTTTTGGGTTGACCAATGCTTCTGCGATTTTCCAGCATTTTGTGAATGACATTTTTCATCACCTGGTTTGTTGTCGTGTATTTGGATGACATTCTAATTTATTCTTCAGACGTGGAGACTCATCAGGATCACGTTAGACAGGTGTTACAGATCCTAAGAGATAATAAATTGTACGCAAAATTAGAGAAGTGTGTTTTTGCTGTACATGAGGTGCAATTCTTGGGCTACCTGCTGTCATCTTCAGGTTTTCGAATAGATCCAGAGAAAGTCCGTGCTGTATTGGACTGGGATCGACCCGAAAATCTGAAGGCTCTTATGCGGTTTTTGTGGTTCACCAACTATTACCGAAAATGTATTCAGAACAATTCAACAGTGGTGAAATCCTTAACTGACATAACTAAGAAAGGGACGGATGTTTCAGTGTAGTCTGATTCGGCGTTGCGAGCCTTTTCTGCGGTTAAGGAGTATTTTGCTTCTACCCCTATATTGGTGCAGCCAGATGTATCACAACCTTTCATTGTGGAAATTGACACGTCTGAGTTGGGGGTAGGGCAGTCTTATCGCAGGGCCCGTCACCTGGTAAATGGCGCCTATGTGCATTTTTCAAAAAAAAAAAAAACTCTCTGCAGCAGAGAGAAATTACGATGTGGATAACAGAGAGTTGCTGGCCATTAAGTTGGCTTTTGAGAAGTGGCATCATTGGTTGGAAGGGGCGATTTATCCGATCACGGTGTTCACAGATCACAAAAATCTGGCTTTCCTGGAGTCGGCTAAACGACTGAACCCGAGGCAGGCCAGATGGTCTTTGCTTTTCATTCTCACTTATCTTTCTGGGGTTAACAACGTCAAGGCAGATGCCTTGTCACATCGTTATTCTGGAGGTGGTGATTTTGAAAATCTGAGTCCGATACTGTCAGAGGGGGTGGTGATATCCGCTCTATATCCTGACCTAGAGGTGAAGGTGTTAGAGGCTCAGGGAGACGCATCGGCGTCTTGCCCCTCTGGAAAATTGTTTGTTCCATCAGAATTGCATCATAAGGAACATCACTGTACGGTTCTTACAGGACACCCTGGGAGTAGATCCACTGCCGACCTCATCTCTCGTAGATTCTGGTGGCTGGGGTTTCGTAAGTGTGTTGAGGACTATGTGTCAGCCTGTAGTATCTGTGCACACACTAAGGTGACACATACTCGACCTTCTGGATCTCTACTTCCGTTGCCCATACCGTCCAGACCATGGACTCACTTGTCTATGATTTTATTACTGATCTGCCTAATTTGTCTGGAAAGACAGTTATTCTGGTGGCAGTTGATCGTTTTAGTAAAATGGTGCACTTTATAGCATTGCCTGGCGTACCTAATGCTAAAACACTTGCGCAAGCGTTTGTTGACAACATTGTGTCCAGATTCTGGAAGGCGTTCTGTACTCGGCTGGGGGTACAACTGTCTTTTTCTTCTGCTTTTCATCCTCAGACAAATGGACAGACGGAGCGCACTAATCAGAGTCTGGAGACTTACTTGAAATGTTTTGTCTCTGAGAACCAGGAGGAATGGTCCTTGCTTTTGTCTTTGGCAGAGTTTGCCATAAACAATCGTAGACAGGAGTCCACTGGCAAGTGGGGCATATGAGTTTTACTCGTAATTTTACATTCTCTGGTTCGGATACTTCCGGTATCCCTGAGGAGGAAAATTTTTCGCCATCATTGTCTTCTATATGGTGGAAAATTCAAACTAACTTGATAAATATGGGCAACAAGTATAAACATGTGGCTGACAGGAAACGTATGAATGGTCCGGACCTAAGTGTGCGTGATTTTGTGTGTCTGTCAACAAGAAATATTTAGTTGAAGGTTCCTTCTTGGAAGTTGGGTCCAAGGTTTATTGGTCCATATAAGATCACTGCCATTAATAATCCTGTAGCTTTTCGTCTTGAACTTCCTCAGGCTCTGAAAATTCAAAATGTGTTTCACAAATCTTTGTTGAAGAGATATGTCGAACCTTTGGAGTCGTCCCCCTTGCCACCCGCTCCTGTCATGGTAGACAGTTTGAAATTCCAGATCGCCAAGATTATTGACTCTCGAGTTCTCCGTAGATCTCTTCAGTATCATGTTGACTGGAAGGGTTATGGATCAGAGAAGGGTATGTGGGTACCGGCATCTGACGTGAATGCCAGTCATTTGTTGAAAGCCTTTCACAGGTCTCATCCGGATAAGGTTGGTCCTGGGTGCCCGGAGTTCACCCATAGAAGGGGGGTACTGTCACGGACGTTCCCGCGACAGGTGGCAGAAGATCGGTGAGACTGGCAGCACGTGGTTTGATCTGACATGTTTTTTGTTTGCATCAAATTACGTCTGTATTGTTTCTGGTGCTTGCCACACCTTGTTTCCCCAGGTGTGGCTATTATGGTCATTTAACCTTCATATTTATTTTTGTTTCTTCCACTATGCTAGGCGGTTTATAGCTTCAATTTGAGTTGTGGATAGCTGGTGTGTGGATCTCGGCTGAGTTCCTGGTGCTGCATAGCCACTTGAAGTTAAGTGTTTTCTTTCCCTTTTGTATTTTGTTTGAGTTATTTTGTGTGTTGCATTTCCCTGTCATTTGCATTAAGGCCTGAGGGAGACTCCTGTTCGTCCTTCCTTTTGGAGGAACAGGTTGTCTCAGTCCTGACATTAGTACCAGGGTCCTATAGGGTGAGTTAGGACATTAGGTATTTCTGTGTATGAACTCACCTACCTCTGGGGTCTGTTCACACTGGTAGTTAGTCAGGACTTTGATTAGGGTTTTACTAGGAGGTGTCCATCTCCTTTCCCTAGTTTCCAGGCCTTATTCCTTCGCCCCTTAACCCTCCTATGTTCGGTGTGGTGTTTCCCTCCCACACCCGAACGTGACAATAGCATAGTTGGATTCTACATTGCTGTACCATGGAACAGCCTGCCGGATCTCTAAACGCTAGTGTGAAACTAGCCTAAACAATTTGCTCAAAGAGCTTAAAATTTTCACTTATAGTAAGTATGGCAGTAATGCAACTCAGAATAATCTATGCTTCCAGTGTTTGCATGTGTCTTTGCGCATAGAGCAGTGTGCTGCTACACATAGGGCCAGATTTATCATGACTCTGACAGCTCACTCCACTTTCACTTATGGCTAAAGTCAGTTTTAGCCAAGTCAGATTTATGATCGGCCCTTTAAGACTGTAATAAATGTGGTTTGACGGTAGCAGTTAATCCGTCAGTAAGCAGCTTTACAAAAGTCGCACATCTTTGCGAAAAAGTCACACGTTTTTATGAAAAAGTTGCATGTTCTATTAAAAAGTCTCATAAGATAAGCATGGTCCTCACTGGAGTGAAATTGGGACTTTTTGAATAGTCCCAATAGTAAATCTGTCTAGAGATTAATTTACATGAGAAAACATGCCCACTTTCAGAAAACTGGCGAGCATAGTGCAGAGCAGAAAAAAGTCGCAAATTTGTGCGCAGTTTTAGCGTTTGGGACTTTTTTGGGGACTTTTTCACTCCATTATTCTGACCTGAGCTAATGATAAATCTGGCCCATAGTGTTTGTTTGCTTTTCTTATAACTGCTGAATCCCCTTAAAATCCTCCTGCAGAAGTTTGATAGGATGTGGATCATCTGTATATCATCTATCTATCTCATTCAAAAAAATTATATTCTGAACCACCTTTAGCTAACAAAGAGATCTGAAATTTTTGGAAAATATTTTGTATTTCTTTACAAACTAGTGTGCCAAATTTCGTGCAAATTCATAGATTTCTATTTTATAAGACATTAAAGTGAATGAAATCACTTGATTCTTAAATTTTTTTGAAAATTGTGCTATGAACCTCCACCTAAAAAGAATGTCACTGGAAGTGATTCATGATGACATGGTGTCGACATTGGGTGATCATACCCCTTAACCCCTTAGGGACCCATAACGTACCGGTACGGCATGGTTCCTGAGTCCTTAAGGACCCATGACGTACCTGTACGTCATCTATAGTTCCGATCACCGCCGCCCGGCGGGCGGTGATCGGAACACGGTGCCTGCTCAAATCATTGAGCAGGCACCACGGCTAAATGCGCGGGGGGGTCCTGCGGTTTGCAGCTTTAACCTGGTGCGCGTCAGCGGTGCCATCGGGTCCCCATGGGGCTGAGGGGGGGACCCGATGGCATGGAATGCAGCGCGATGCCTAAGGAAGGCATCGCGCTGCCTTCCGGTTAAGAGCCTGTGAGATCCAGCCCCCTGGATCTCACAGGCCGGAAGCTGTATGAGTAATACACACAGTATTACTCATACAGACAATGCATTCCAATACAAAAGTATTGGAATGCATTGTAAACGATTAGACCCCCAAAACTTCAAGTAAGTGGGACAAAAAATAAGGTGAAAAAAAAAGTTGAAAAAATAAAGTTTTCCCCCCAAAAAATTTAAAGTTTCAAGTAAAAATAAACAAAAACGTAATTTTCCCCAAATAAAGTTAAAAAAAATTGGTAAGAAATAGGGGGAAGAAAAAAGTATACATATTAGGTATCGCCGTGTCCGAATCGACCGGCTCTATAAACATATCACATGACCTAACCCCTCAGATGAACACCGTAAAAAAAAAAAAAAAAAAACTGTGCTAAATAAACAATTTTTTTGTCACCTTACATCGCAAAAAGTACAACAGCAAGCGATCAAAAAGGAGTTTGCCCACCAAAATAGTACCAATCTAACCGTCACCTCATCCCGCAAAAAATGAGCCCCTAACTGAGACAATCACCTAAAAAATAAAAAAAATATGGCTCAGAATATGGAGACACTAAAAATAAACAAAAACGTAATTTTCCCCAAATAAAGTTTAAAAAAATTGGTAAGAAATAGGGGGGGGGGGAAGTATACATATTAGGTATCGCCGCGTCCGTATCGACCGGCTCTATAAACATATCACATGACCTAACCCCTCAGATGAACACCGTAAAAAATGTAAAATAAAAACTGTGCTAAATTAACCATTTTTTGTCAGCTTACATCACAAAAAGTGTAATAGCAAGCATCGCCGCGTCCGTATCGACCGGCTCTATAAAAATATCACATGACCTAACCCCTCAGATGAACACCGTAAATTTTTTTTAATAAAAACTGTGCTAAATAAACAATTTTTTGGCCCCTTACATCACAAAAGTGTAATACCAAGCGATCAAAAAGTCACACGCACCCCAAAATAGTGCCAATAAAACCGTCATCTCATCTCGCAAAAATCATACCGTACCCAAGGTAATCGCCCAGAAACTGAAAAAAGTATGGCTCTCAGACTATGGAAACACTAAAACATGATTTTTTTTGCTTCAAAAAAGAAATCATTGTGTAAAACTTACATAAATAAAAAAAAGGATACATATTAGGTATCGCTGCATCCGTGACAACCTGGTCTATAAAAATATTACATGATCTAACCTGCCAGATGAATGTTGTAAATAACAAAAAATAAAAACGGTGCCAGCTATTTCTTGTTATCTTGCCTCACAAAAAAGTGTAATAGAGAGCAACCAAAAATCATATGTACCCTAAACTAGTACCAACAATACTGCCACCCTATACCGTAGTTTCTAAAATGGGGCCACTTTTTTGGAGTTTCTACTCTAGGGGTGCATCAGGGGGGCTTCAAATGGGACATGGTGTCAAAAAAACCAGTCCAGCAAAATCTGCCTTCCAAAAACCGTATGGCATTCCTTTCCTTCTGCGCCCTGCCGTGTGCCAGTACAGCTGTTTACGACCACATATGGGGTGTTTCTGTAAACTACAGAATCAGGGCCATAAATATTGAGGTTTTTTTGGCTGTTAACCCTTGCTTTGTTACTGGGAAAAATGGATTAAAATGGAAAATTTGCCAAAAAATTTTAATTCTAAAATTTCATCTCCATTTGCCAATAACTCTTGTGGAACACCTAAAGGGTTAACGACGTTTGTAAAATCTGTTTTGAATACCTTGAGGGGTGTAGTTTCTTAGATGGGGTCACTTTATGGAGTTTCTACTCTAGGGGTGCATCAGGGGGGCTTCAAATGGGACATGGTGTCAAAAAAAACAGTCCAGCAAAATCTGCCTTCCAAAAACCGTATGGCATTCCTTTCCTTCTGCGCCCTGACGTGTGCCCGTACAGTAGTTTACGACCACATCTGGGTTGTTTCTGTAAACTACAGAATCAGGGCCATAGATATTGAGTTTGGTTTGGCTGTTAACCCTTGCTTTGTAACTGGAAAAAAATTATTAAAATGGAAAATCTGCCAAAAAAGTAAAATTTTTAAATTGTATCTCTATTTTCCATTAATTCTTGTGGAACACCTAAAGGGTTAACAAAGTTTGTAAAATCAGTTTTGAATACCTTGAGGGGTGTAGTTTATAGAATGGGGTCATTTTTGGGTGGTTTCTATTATGTAAGCCTCGCAAAGTGACTTCAGACCTGAACTGGTCCCTAAAAATTGGGGTTTTGAAAATTTCTGAAAAATTTCAAGATTTGCTTCTAAACTTCTAAGCCTTGTAACATCCCCAAAAAATAAAATATTCCCAAAATGATCCAAACATGAAGTAGACATATGGGGAATGTAAAGTAATAACTATTTTTGAAGGTATTACTATGTATTATCGAAGTAGAGAAATTGAAACTTGGAAATCTCAGAATGGCTTGGATAAGTCAAAGCGTTTTAAAGTTATCAGCACTTGCAAAAAATGGCCACGTCCGTAAGGTGAAATAGGGCCGAGTCCTTAAGGGGTTAATATTCAGTAGTAGTAAAGTAGCATAAAGTGTTTTGTTGTGGCATGGAGTCCCACAAAGATGCAGAACATTCAGAATGGCCTTCAATTTCTGTCACAACATGGTCATAAAAGACAAATGAGTCACTATGTGATGATTCTTCAAGGTGTTTGTAACAACCTTCCTGCCGAGTACCTTCAAAAGCTGTGTGAAAGTGTACCTAGAAGAATTGATGCTGTTTTGAAGGGGTGGTCACACAAAATATTGATTTTATTTAGATTTCTCTATTGTTCATTCACTTTGTAAAATTTGCATTTTAGTTTCATACATACAAATGTTATTGAAAAGAACTGATTGATATGCATCAATAGTGCCAAGGAATGCTTAAAGGGGTTCTGCAGTTTGTTTAAACTGATGATCTATTATCTGGATAGCTCATCAGCATCTGATTGGCAGGGGTCTGACACCCAAGACACCCGCCGATCAGCTGTTTGAGAAGGCAGCTCCATTCACTTGAATGGCATAGAAGGTGAGGCATACAAAGATGAATAAAAAATAAGCCATACATCAATGCATCAATGAAATAATACAGTTCACAATGGATCATCAGAAAATACGTACTAAAAGAAGAAATGCCAGCAGTACAAACAGCAAAAGGGATATATATATTTATGGTCATGGCTGCGGATGAGAGAACCTTGTGCGAGAAGTGGGGAACAGGCCTGACCTGTTTACTTACCCCAAACCTGGACTGAATGGCTGGTGGTGTGCCCTTAGACATGAACGAGGGTAGGCCTATAAGGGGGCACACCCTGGTAAGATGTAGAAATAAGGGAGGGTGGGAGGAACACAGAGAGCTCACGGGCATTGGAGGATAGCGCGCCTTGACTTTTAAAGGCACCTCCACCCCTCCCACAAATACAGGCTGACATGTCAGCCTTAAAGGGCTTCTGTCACCCCAATAAACAGTTCTTTTTTTTTGTGTACTTATAATCCCTATACTGCGATTTGTCCATACATAATGTGATCACCGTATTTTTCGCCCCATAAGACGCATTTTTTCTTCCCCCAAAATGGGGGAGAAATGCCCCTGCGTCTTATGGGGCGAATGCTTGCCGTTTTACATCGCAAGCTGCGATGTAGGAGCGAGCGGGGACTCGGGGAGGGACTGGGAGGAGGATCTGGGGGCTGGCAATAGCGGCGGGGCGGTGCAGTCAGTGTAGTATAGCCCCGCCCCGCCGCTCCGGTATACTAATATAAGATGTCATATTCATTTATTGGTTATTAAACATGCCCCCTCAGTCCTATTACTACCTTACATCCTAATCGCATCTGTAGAATTCAGGCAGGCCAGGCGGGCGGCAGCGTAACTCTTGTCATGTGCCTGAATGAAGCAGGCGGCGCAGGCAAGTGACGTCAGTGAGAGATGCGCCGGCCGCCCGGCTTGGGCTGCCTGAATTCTACAGAAGCGATTAGGATGTAAGGTAGTAATAGGACTGAGGGGGCATGTTTAATAACCAATAAATGAATATAACATCTTATATTTGTATACTGGCGGGGGGGAGGCGGGGGCGATCTGTGGATGGCACAGTTATGGGCTGGGGGGGTCTGTGGATGTCACTGTTATGGGCTGGGGGGGGTCTGTGGATGTCACTGTTATGGGCTGGGGGGGGTCTGTGGATGGCACTGTTATGGGCTGGGGGGTCTGTGGATGGCACATATATAACAGTGCCACCCACAGATCCCCCCAGCCCATAACAGTGCCATCCGCAGATCCCCCCCTGTAACAGTGCCAGCCACAGATCCCCCCCCCCTGCAACAGTGTCCGTCATCCACAGATCCCCCTGTAACAGTGTCCGTCATCCACAGATCCCCCCCATAACAGTGTCCGTCATCCACAGATCCCCCCCATAACAGTGACCGTCATCCACAGATCCCCCCCATAACAGTGTCCATCATCCACAGATCCCCCCATAACAGTGTACGTCATCCACAGATCCCCCCCATAACAGTGTCCGTCATCCACAGATCCCCCCCATAACAGTGTCCGTCATCCACAGATCCCCCCATAACAGTGTCCGTCATCCACAGATCCCCCCCATAACAGTGTCCGTCATCCACAGATCCCCCCCATAACAGTGTCCGTCATCCACAGATCCCCCCCATAACAGTGTCAGTCATCCACAGATCCCCCCATAACAGTGTCAGTCATCCA
Organism: Bufo bufo; assembly: GCF_905171765.1. Lineage (NCBI taxonomy): Eukaryota > Metazoa > Chordata > Amphibia > Anura > Bufonidae > Bufo > Bufo bufo. Next base: position 126,921,800 of record NC_053394.1, read on the forward strand.
CAGATCCCCAGTAATAGTGCCATCCACAGACCACCATTAGTTCCAAACCCACCAAACACACAGCACACCTTTTGGTTAAAAATATTTTTTTTCTTATTTTCCTCCCCAAAAACCTAGGTGCGTCTTATGGGCCGGTGCGTCTTATAGGGCGAAAAATACGGTAATCATTTTGGTTCAGTAGATTCTGCTAAAAACTTACTTTTATAATATGTAAATTACCTGTCTACCAGCAAGTAGGGCGGCTACTTGCTGGTAGCAGCCGCATCCTCCTATCATAATGACGCCCCCTCCGCATGTTGATTGACAGGGCCAGCTAACGGGATCTTTCTCTGCTGGCCCTGTTTGCATTCAAAATCTGGCGCCTGCACCGTACCGGTCTTCAGTCGGAGCAGGCGCACTGAGAGGAGGACGCTCGCTCGGCCGCTCCTTCCTCAATGCGCCTGCATTGAATACTGTTACGGCACAGGCGCCTGATTACCGTCGAAGGGCCTTCTACCTTTGAAGATGCGACGGGAACGTTATGCTCGGAGAAGATCTGGAGAAGGGACCTGAGTTTGCTGGGTCTGCAGTCTGGTGATTCAACCAACAGGAAATCATTAAGGTAATGAATGACCAGCGGACGATCGGAGCAGTTGACTAAAATCCAATGCAGGGCCTGCGCAAATTGATCGAACAGCCAGGGACTGCTCTTGGACCCGAAGGTCAAATGGCTAGCAAAATAGTAAAGATTTTGCCATTTGATGCCATAAAACCTCCAGAGCTGCGGGTGGATAGGAAGTAGTTTGAATGCATCCGCGATGTCTGCTTTGGATAGCCAAGCCCCTCTGCCTACCTAGGATGAGATGGATAGCATCATCGACTGAGGAGTACCGCATGGAGAATTCCTCAGAGGGAATCAAAGAGTTTAGGCTCGGAATGCCGGAACCATGAGGGGCATGGACTGGGGAAGAGCGACTAGACCCGTATGGAACCCCTCGGCAAACCCAGCTGTTAAGAACTGGACGAACCGGGGATTTGGATGGCCTTGGAGGAGAGCTGCCAGGAGATCCAAGTTGACCCCGGCTAGTCATGAGGTCCTAGATGACCGCTGTGGGCAGGTTGTCAGGGGGTGGGCTCTAAAACAACCAGAGCAAATGTGCAGGGCTCTACATTTGTTGTAATTACAGATGGCCATGTTTTAATTGTTACAAATTTGACTATTGCACAGGAAAACTATGGGGCGGCCTAATTTATTGGTGGATGGGGCAGGTCTCTGCGGGAAACCAGAGGTGCTGGGAAGAAATCTGCCCTGAGAGACAGGAGGAACTGCGTTAGGGCACCAATCTGACGAGCCGGAGCCTTGAGGCCAGCGAAATGGCGACAAAAGAGCTCTATATCCATGGACGCCCAGTTGGTGGTGTGCTGAAATTGGGCAAGAGTGGCGGCCGCCTTGGCGGAAAACGAGCAGTGGTAGTCGTAAAAGGCGTGGCCGCCATACTTGTGGCCTAGATCCGTGACGCTGTACAGGTAGGTGTCCAGTTCCTCTCATCTGCCAGGGTGGGAAGAACAGATGATGTCCCTGTATAAACTGAAGGCCAGGACAAATTCAGGGATGGACAATTTTTTGTTGAGGCAGACGTCCCTGGCCTTTAGAATGATGAAAACGTAGCCGCAAGCGATGGTCCTATTGTCTACGGTGTCATGAAAAGCTATGAGGATGGAAGCTAAATTAATGTCCTTTCCCTCTAGGATATCCTTCCTGATGTTGTCCGGGACAAAATGTGCCGGAGCTACCTCAGGCGTGTATGAGGCCCTACCTGGGGAATGAGAACAGGAAGCAGAGGCCACTGGAACCGGAGGGGCAGGGGGACTAGGTGACAGTCCTCTGGACTCTATGGCGATAAACCTAGCCTGCATGTCTGACACAGAGGTGGCGATGTTGTTGATCGTAGAATGTAACTGTGCCAAAGACAACTGGATGGTTGACATGGGGACTTGTTCCGCCGGTAGAGCCGTTGCCTCGGACATCAAGAGTCTGTATAGCTCTGCCTTCCGGGCCGACGCTGGGTAACGAATCCCCCGCCTGTTGAGTTCCTTAATCAGTTTGGGTACTATCCAACCTCTAAGCGACATGGTGCTGCCATGGCCGGAAGCGAAAGACTCTGGGATTGATAGGGATTCCTCAACATCTGACAAGTGAGACATGCTGCAAGTGTGAGATAATAATGACAGAATTAACGGTCGGACGGCCCTGTTGCAAAGAGAGACCCTGAAGTGAAAAACTTAAGAAGTGGTGGTGCTGGTGAAGAACGGAGTGTGAGCGCTTACCTGTGCGGAACCTGGAAAGAAAGTGACAGCTGGCAACGACGTGACTTAAACGAAGAGGACTGTGAAAAAAAAGGTGCGCACCAAAGTGAAAATGACTAGACGGTACCTGAAGAATGACCCAGGAACAAACAAAGATGCAAGAACAACTGGCCCCGGACGTGAATTGTACAGGATTATGAGGTTAGTTCACATGAGCCTGAGAGTGGTGTACCGAGATCATGGAAGTTGTATATATATAGAAAATTTATGTGCTAAAAATTATTAATATTTTTTTTCCGTGGCCTGGATGTAGTGACAAAGCATTGAATGGATGTAAGCCTGAGCACTACACCAGGCCATGGATGTTAATGAATTTAAACGTGATCAAGCGTAAACGCAATAGAAATGATGAATTAAAAACGTAAGCCTGAAAACGTACCAGGCAACAGAAATTAACTAATTAAAAACATAAGCCTGCATGACGTGCCAGGCAACAAAATTAATAAATCAGTGAGTTAAAAACGTAAACCTGGAAATGTCACAGGCAACATACATTTAAAAATTAAAAACGTAAGCCCGAATGATGTACCAGGCAACAGAATTTATGCATACATGGGTTTAAAAACGCAAGCCTGCATGACATACCAGGCAACAAAATTAATAAAGCAGCGAGTTAAAAACGTAAGCCTGGATAAACGTGACAGGCAACATACATTTAATAATTAAAAACGTAAGCCCGAATGACGTAACAGGCAACAGAATTTATGCATACATGGGTTTAAAAAACGTAAGCCTGGATGACGTACCGGGCAACGGACATTAATTATTAAAAAACGTAAGCCTGGATAAACGTACCCGGCAACAGAATTAATGAATTAAAAACGTAAGTCCAAATGACGTACCAGGCAACAGAATTTATGCATTTATGAGTTAAAAACGTAAGCCCGGATAACGTACCGGGCAACCGACATGAATTAATTTAAAAACGTCAGCCATGATAACGTACCAGGCCACAACAAGAAATGAATTGGAACGTAAGCTTGGATAAACATGGCCGGCAACAATATAGGAGAATAAAAAACGTAAGCCAGAACGTTGCGGCTTTGACCTACGGAGATCGTGGCCGGCAGACTTTAAAGGAAAATGCTTAGGGCTGAATGACGCAGGAGGCACCAGGCATAGCTGAAACTGACAATGCGTAAGACTACGTGGGGCCCCTGAATGATGACTGAAGAACGTGAACAGGCAAGATAAAATAATAGGCCTGGGAGACGCGACAGGCCGTGGACAATGAAGGGTTGGGGGGATGAAAATCCCGCCTGACGGGTTGGGTTGAGACGGGCCAAACACACCCGGATCTCCAACTGAAGGTTATTTGTCATGGAACCATGAACCAGACGTACAACAAGAGATAAGTGAAAATAGAAGGCTTTATTGAAAATAAAGCTGTAAAGCAAAAGTCCAAACGGATGGTGAAACCGAGCAGAGTCTTTGCGAAGCCAGAGGTCAGGAACCAGAAGGGTAGTCAGACGAAGCCAGGATCAGGAACCAGCAGGGTAGTCAGACGAAGCCAGGATCAGGAACCAGCAGGGTAGTCAGACGAAGCCAGGATCAGGAACCAGCAGGGTAGTCAGACGAAGCCAGGATCAGGAACCAGAAGCAGCAGCAGTCTTAGAAGCATGTGAACACAAGAGGACCAAGCAAGGAACTGAAGCCACAGACCTCCTATATATATGAGCTAGGCATCCAGCTCCTCCCAGGGGAAGGAGGAGCCGCAGGGTGGAAGGCTACAAGAAACCCAGGACCCAAGATGGCCGCCAGCACATGTCAAACGAAGGAGAGCAGCAAGCAGGTAAGACCATGACAGTACCTCCCCCTCAAGGGCCCCTCCTCCGCGGAGCACAAAACGGTTTCTGAGGGAAGCGTGCGTGGAAGGCTCGGAGCAAGGCAGGAGCATGGACATCTGCGGAGGGAACCCAGGAACGCTCCTCTGGACCATAACCACGCCAATGGACCAAAAACTGCAACCGACCGCGGACCAGGCGTGAGTCCAGGATATTGCTCACCTCATATTCCTCACGATTGCCCACTTGGACCGGACGAGGCCGAGGAACCGAGGAAGTGAAACGATTACACACCAGTGGCTTCAACAGGGAGACATGAAACACGTTGGAGATCCGCATGCCAGGAGGAAGCGCAAGGGCATAGGCTACCGGGTTTACCCTGCGAAGCACTCGGAAGGGACCAACAAAGCGAGGCGCCAGCTTGGGAGTGGGCACTCGAAGGTTGAGGTTGCGGGTGGACAACCATACACGGTCTCCGACCTGGTAGGAAGGAGCAGGCGCTCGTCTGCGATCAGCCTGGAATCTCTGGCGCTGCGCAGAGACCTCAAGGGACTTCTGGATCTGTACCCAAGAAGCACGTAGGACGGAAAGGTGATCCTCCACAGCCGGAATATCCTGGGGAGAGAATACCTCCGGTAACACGGCAGGTTGGAACCCATAATTGGCCATGAAGGGAGACGTCCCAGAGGAAGAGTTCACCGCCGTGTTCCTGGCAAACTCAGCCCAAGGCAGGAGGTCAACCCAATTGTCTTGGTGATCGGAGACATAGCAACGAAGGAATTGCTCCAAGGCCTGATTGGATCGTTCTGCGGCCCCATTGGACTGAGGGTGGTAGGCCGAGGAGAAGGAGAGATGAATCCCCAACTGGGAGCAAAAGGCGCGCCAGAACCTGGACACAAACTGACTCCCCCGATCCGACACAATCTCCTTAGGCAAACCGTGCAACCGGAAGACCTCCCTGGCAAAAATCGTGGCCAACTCTTGTGCAGAGGGTAACTTCTTGAGAGGAACACAGTGGCACATTTTGGAAAACCGATCCACAATCATGAGAATGACCGTATGGCCTCGGGATGCAGGGAGGTCCACAATGAAATCCATCCCCAGGTGTGACCATGGGCGCTCCCCGGTGGCTATGGGTTGCAGAAGGCCCAACGGAAGGTGCCGAGGGGACTTACTCTGGGCACAAACGGAGCATGCCGCTACATATGCGGCGATGTCGGAACGTAGGGAAGGCCACCAGAACAGACGTGAAACAGCCCAGGACAGCTGATTCTTTCCAGGATGCCCCGCGGTCTTGGAGTTATGGTAGGTTCGCAACAACCGAGTGCGCAACTCCTCAGGCACAAAACCTCTGCCGTTGGGTCTCCCAGAGGGAGCACCAGATTGAGCCGCCAAAATCTGCTCACCCAGGGGAGAGGTCAGGCTGGTGCGAATGGCGGCCAGGATCTGATTCGGAGGTATGACCGAAGTCGGAATCGACTCCTCCCTGGACAGCTCGGAGTACTGCCGTGATAAGGCATCCGCCCTGATGTTCTTGGAACCGGGTAGGTAGGAGACCACGTAATTAAAACGTGACAAGAACAGAGCCCATCTGGCCTGACGTGGTGTCAATCTCTTGGCCTCAGAAAGGTAGGTCAGATTCTTGTGGTCCGTCAGGATGAGAACCGGAACCACCGAACCCTCGAGCAAGTGCCTCCATTCTTTAAGGGCCTGCACGATGGCCAATAACTCCCTGTCACCAATCTGATAGTTGCACTCCGCGGAAGACAGTTTCCGGGAGTAAAACCCACAAGGAAGCAGAGGACCCTCTGGTGTTCTACGCTGAGACAGAAGGGCGCCTACTCCCGTCTCAGACGCGTCCACCTCGAGGACAAAGGGCAACCCAGGGTTGGGATGCGACAGAATCGGAGCCGACACAAAGGCGGACTTTAGGGCCTCAAAAGCTCGGATGGCCTCGAGCGGCCAGACCTGGGAATTACTGCCCTTCCTGGTCAGATCCGTGAGAGGCTTGGCCAGCATGGAAAAGTCCCTGATGAACTTCCGATAATAATTGGCGAAGCCCAAAAAGCGCTGCAGGGAACGAAGACCACTGGGCTGGGGCCACTGTAAGACAGCCGAAACCTTCTCAGGATCCATGGAGAACCCCTCAGCGGAAATGATGTAACCTAAGAAGGTTACCTGGGATCGGTGAAATTCGCATTTCTCAAGCTTACCGAACAGCTTGTTCTCTCGTAACCGTTGCAACACTCGTCTGACATCCAGAATGTGGGCCTCCATGGATTCAGAATATACCAAGATGTCATCCAAATAGACTACCACACACTGCTGCAACAGGTCACGGAAAACATCGTTGATGAATTCCTGAAAGACTGCGGGCGCATTGCACAACCCAAAGGGCATAACCAAGGATTCGTAATGACCGGTCCTGGTGTTAAACGCGGTCTTCCACTCATCGCCCGCCTTGATCCTTACCAGGTTATATGCCGCCCTCAGGTCGAGTTTGGTAAAGACCGTGGCCCCTTTAAGGCGATCGAACAGCTCGGAAATCAAGGGTATCGGGTAAGCGTTCTTGATCGTGATGCGATTGAGACCCCTGTAATCGATGCAAGGCCTCAACTCACCGCCCTTCTTTTTCACAAAGAAAAATCCAGCCCCTGCCGGGGACGAAGATTTGCGAATGTGTCCGCGTGAAAGCGCCTCCCTCACGTACTCCTCCATGGCCTCATTCTCCGCTACCGACAGTGGATAGACTTTGCCACGAGGAGGAACGGCACCAGATTGTAACTCTATGGCACAATCGTATGGGCGGTGCGGAGGTAGGGCAACCGCGCGCACCTTATCGAATACATCCCGGTACTCCTCGTATTCAGGAGGCAACAGAGAGTCCGAGGAAGTACACAGCAACTTGACAGACCCATGGATGCAACTAGCCCCACACTGCGGTGACCACGAGAGGATCTCGGCCGATCTCCAATCGAAAGTCGGATTATGCTTCTGGAGCCAGGGGTACCCCAAGACCACCGAGTAGTGTGGAGACGAAATAACCTGGAGGCAGACCGACTCTCTGTGAACGGCACCAATGGCTATCCCCACTGGAAGGGTCTCATGAGTCACGTGTGGCGGCAGAAGGGGTCTGCCGTCTATCGCCTCAAGAGCCAGTGGGGAACCTCGAGCCTGCAGAGGAATGGAATTGGCGGCAGCGAACACACTATCAATGAACAAACCACCAGCACCAGAGTCCACCAACGCCTGGGTCGTCACCGAGCCCCCGACCCAGGAGAGGACAACAGTGATCAGTGGTTTGTCAACACGGGAAACCGGGGACGAGGAGACTCCACCCAAGATCTGCCCCCGACAGGATCTCAGGGTACGAGCGTCTCCCGGACGTTTCGGACATGCCAACCGAAAATGCCCACCGAGACCACAGTACATGCATCGGCCCTCGCGTCTCCGGAGTGCCCTCTCCCCCTCGGACAGGCGAGCAAACCCCAGCTGCATGGGTTCACCCCCAGACAAGTCATCCCCAGGAGGCGTGGGAGGAGAGGGAGGCACGGGTGGGACAGCAAACGTAGGCACCAATCTGTTAGAAGACCTCCGCAGGTTCTCCTTAAAGGAAGGTCTCTCCCTGAGTCTGGTGTCAATCAAAATCAGGAAAGAAATAAGAGACTCGAGCTCAACTGGTAGGTCCTTAGCTGCAACCTCATCCTTCAAGGCATCCGAGAGACCATGAGAGAAAGCAGCGACCAGAGCCTCATTATTCCAGCCCACCTCTGCTGCCAGGGTACGAAACTCAATGGCGTATTCAGCTACGGATCGTGAACCCTGTCTGATGGACATAAGGAGCTTCGCAGCAGAGGCAGCACGAGCCGGCACATCGAATACCTTCCGAAGAGAAGCAACAAAACCGGAAAACTCGGCAACCACCGGATTGTTGTTCTCCCATAAAGGGCTGGCCCAGGCCAAGGCCTTGTCCGAGAGCAGCGAGATCAAGAAGCCCACCTTTGATCTCTCAGTAGGAAAGGCATGTGGCAGCAACTCGAAATAAATGCCCACCTGGTTAAGGAAACCTCGGCACTGAGTTGGCTCTCCCCCAAAGCGCTGTGGAAGAGGGGCAGAACCGGTCATACCCCGAAACACCGCAGGCGCAACAACAGGTGTCGGGGTAGACTCTGGCGCAACAACCGGAGCGGCAGTAGGAGCGAGCCCAGGAGCGACAACCGACCCATCGGCAACGGGAGCGAAATGAGCCGTGCGTTCAAGCAGGGTTTGCAACGCCACAGCGAACCGACCCAACAGGTGATCCTGCTGATCAAGTCTGGCAACCAGCGTGGGTAGCGAGGATGGCCCTGTACCGTCAGAATTCATGGCTTGGTCCTAATGTCATGGAACCATGAACCAGACGTACAACAAGAGATAAGTGAAAATAGAAGGCTTTATTGAAAATAAAGCTGTAAAGCAAAAGTCCAAACGGATGGTGAAACCGAGCAGAGTCTTTGCGAAGCCAGAGGTCAGGAACCAGAAGGGTAGTCAGACGAAGCCAGGATCAGGAACCAGCAGGGTAGTCAGACGAAGCCAGGATCAGGAACCAGCAGGGTAGTCAGACGAAGCCAGGATCAGGAACCAGAAGCAGCAGCAGTCTTAGAAGCATGTGAACACAAGAGGACCAAGCAAGGAACTGAAGCCACAGACCTCCTATATATATGAGCTAGGCATCCAGCTCCTCCCAGGGGAAGGAGGAGCCGCAGGGTGGAAGGCTACAAGAAACCCAGGACCCAAGATGGCCGCCAGCACATGTCAAACGAAGGAGAGCAGCAAGCAGGTAAGACCATGACATTATTATGCAGTTGGAATTTGACTGGGGGACCTGAGAGCGTGAAATATTGGTTTTGGTGACTGGCTGTGCGTTTTTTTTGTTTGTTTTTTAATCCCTTTATTAATTTTTTTTTTTTTATAACTTTATTTGAATTTTTTTAATTTTTTTTTTCATAACTTTATTTGGCCCCTTTTTTTTTAGTTTGGGAAAACATGCTGGAAGACTGGTGACTGAATCGGTGTGCATATGCAGGAAATGTGTGGGGGACGAAGGAGGCTGGAACCTGGATAGGGAAGAAGCGAGGAAGTGATCATAATAACGTCAGATCACATGGTCCAATAACGGGCCATCACCACGGTGATGGACCATGTGATTGGACCATGTGATGTCACCACAGGTCCTTTAGCCGGCAGCTCATGATTAAAGAAGTAAGAAGAGACCGGCAGCTACGCGATCAAGAGGAGAAGGTGAGTTAATTATTAAAAAAAATGTAACCCTCAATTGACCACCTACTAAGCATTCTGTATTAAAGAATGCTATTATTTTCCCTTATAACCATGTTATAAGGGAAAATAATACAGTGAATAGACTGTCATCTTAGCAACCATGCGTGAAAATCGCACCGCATCCGCACTTGATTGAGGATGCTTGCGATTTTCACTCAGCCCCATTCACTTCTATGGGGCCTGCGTTGCGTGATAAACGCACAATATAGAGCATGCTGCGATTTTCACGCAACGCATAAGTGATGCGTGAAAATCACCGCTCATGTGCACAGCCCCATAGAAGTGAATGGGTCTGGATTCAGTGCGGGTGCAATGCGTTCACCTCACGCATTGCACCCGCGAGGAAATCTCGCCTGTGTGAAGTCAGCCTGTGACCTCCACCGTTCCCTGCCCCCTTAACAGCGACGTCCACATCTGTCGTGTGAGATTCAGGGGTCTCTAGGACCAAAGCGTGGCTTGATACACCTCTCTGACTGTCTTTTTATTTTTATTTTATAAAACATATACTTTTATTTATTTATTTCACTTTAAAATCACTGGGACTCTAACTCAAAAGGATTAAAATTCCTCAGAATTAGAGAGGTCGGACTATGTATTTTTTTATCCAGTGTATCACTCCATCAAATACACTTTAACTTTGCGGGGTGCCTGATATCTCCTCAGGTCAATCCCCCTTTCCTCAGTATCTCAGTATCTAAACACAAGCTGTATATTTAGCTGTGTATCGTTTCCCACTGTGGGGGTCCTACCTCTCTAAGTCTGAACTAAAAGCTGTGCCTGCATCCCTACATGTTTCTCCGTGCTGCCGGCGTCTTCAGGGGGTGGCGTGCAGGTTGTGGCGTGGGGGGGCGGTCCCTTGATTATAAACCTTCGGTTCCCGTGGGCGGGTCTCTCCCATCCAATCATCAAGATGATCCATATGTGTAATAAAGATTTTTAATCCAATCTCCATTAAGTTCTGGCGCTCGCTAATCACGTCACCTGTCCACTACTGATGACGCTTCATCGATCTCCTATGGTGCCTCACTCCTCCGTCTCAGGCGCCCTATAGTGACGTCTGACTCCTGTTGATACCGTCATCGCAGCTCCCTTCCACGCCTGCGTCGGGACTTAGAAAATTTTTCTCTATTCAGTCCAGCATTCTGTATCGCTGCGCCTTCATATTGCGCCTGCGCCGGGACTTTGAAAGAATTTCTGGGATCTGTCCGGTGATATATCTCTACTAGTGAGTGCTTCTCTATGGGGGACACGTAAGGGGGTATAGTGCTATATAAAGGATCCATGAAATTGTATTTTAATCTATGAAGAGCTCCTAATAATTATTTTGCTGTGCACTACACATATCACACCATATTGCTGTGAACACTACCTATGTACAGTGTACTGAGGTACATCATACTGTGTGCAATTACCCCCTATAAAGGCACTGTGATTTTCTCCTTTTTGGTGCGAATTTGTGTCTCAATAAACGTGATTCACTTTTGCTTGAAAAATTACTATTTTTTTTATATATTATTATTATATTTTTTATATTTATTTTGTATTATTATTATTTAGTTATTATTTTTATTTTATTATTTATTATTGTTTTTTGAAAAATATTTTTTTGTTATAGATCCCTTCTTTTATATTTTAGATTTTTATTTATCATCATTTTCATAGGGTCCTTCAATTCCAGAGATGCCTTCTTACTGTGTACATGTCACTATACTTCTAGATTGTCAGTGGTTCTTCTTCTTTGATCTTTATCATCTCAGTTCCTATACACTCCTCTCACTATTACTTTTTTCATTGCAACTTTTTTATTATTTTTTATTTTCTATTGATGATTGATGGCTACTTTCTTTTATCCTTCAGGGACTCCTAACCTGTACTTGAAATATTTGTTTTATTATACCAGATCCATTTGATTTTCTTTTATCCAATTTCTTATCTTCTTCTTTATTTCCAGGTGGATTCCCTTCCGATCCGTTTTTTCATTGATGCCCACACTTATTGGTAAGTCTTTTTATTCTTTTAAGGGGTTCCCTCCTAAAATCACTCTTAGAGTTCCTTTTATTTCTTTCTATGTCATATTCCTTCATTGTATTTCAACTTTATGAATGCCGTTACTCTCCAGGTTATAAAAAAGGAGCAAATGTAAATCCCTCATTTAGACCTTTAGGTGCTAAACAGGCTGAGACGGTATATCCACCTCGTCTCCTCTTGCTGTAATTTTTTGTCTATGCTTCCTTGTCTAGGGCTTCCTTTTAATTTCTGTATCCCCCAGATTTTGAGGCCTGTCGTTTGGCCCCTATGGAATCTCTGCAAGTGTCTAGATAGGGGTGTATCCTCATCGTGTTCAGAGCGCTGAAATGCTTGGAGATCCTCCTTCTGAGTTCCTGGATCGTTTTACCAATGTATAGCATGTTACATTCGCATTGTATTCCATATATCAGACCCATGCTTCTGCAGTTCATATATTCTCAGATTTTATATATTTTACCATCCACTGGGTTAACAAACTCTTTCTTGGGGATCATATATTTACAGAAGGTGCATGCTCCGCATGGATACGAGCCTTTAGTTTTTAACCATGTTTATTTTTTGCTAGTATTTCTTTGGAAATGGCTCCTTCCTATAATCAGCTGTCCACCCCTTTAACAGTGACCTCCACAGTGGCCGCCCCTTTATTAGTGACCTCCACAGTACCACATCTCCTTAACAGTGATTTCCACAACACCCCGCCCCCTTAATAGTGGCCTGTGCAGCAATCTGCCCCTTAACACTGACGCGGACCGTCCCCTTAACTGTGACCTCCACAGCAGCCTGCACACTAGGATGGCCAGAGGTCCCATTTTAGGCTGGACAGTCCGGCTTTCAGACTCCTTGTCCTCTGTCCGGCGCAGGGCCTGGACGGACACAGGGATATCCTTTTGAACAGCTCACTCTCAGACAGCAGCACTGTGCTGTCTAAGTGTGAGCTGCAAGGAGAAAGTCACCCCCCCCCCCTCCCATCCCTGTAGATGACAGAAGTTGATTTTTACCTTCATTTTTTTAATCCTCGTTGGCTGCAGAATGGGAGGGGGCTTGGCCTAACCAGGTCGGGGACGTGACTTAGCGGGACCTGGGGGCGGGTTGTTAAGAGCGTCTTTTGAGGGTGGCCTGAATGGCCACCCTACCTGCCCCCTGGACTGTAACCTCCACAGCACTCCACTCCCTTAACAGTGTCAACCACAGCACCCTGCCCCTTTAAAGCTGACCTCTAGCAGTGAAGAAAAATGGCTGGGTTGTTATGGAAACATGGTGTAAAACTGTGTGTATGTGTAGACTAAGGGGCTGTGAGCTTCTATTGGCTAATGCATTTTTTAGGAATATCTCAAGAACGGTATGTCCTAGAGAGCTGAGACCCGGTCTAAAACCTTCCCGGACACCTGATGTACCTGTGTGCCACACCCAGTTTTTCTCTACCCTTGAAAACACTCTTGACATTTTTTAAACAGCAAAAGTGAAGCGCTATTACCATTTGGAGGTCTGGCGTGGCCAAGCACATAAGGCGCATGCGTGAAGATCTTCTGGCCGCCACATCGAGCGCTGCAAACGCTGAGACAAGACATGGAAGTGCGGTAATATACTATCGACTTTAAACTCCGATTACCCTCACCAGCAGAAGCGCGGTAAGACAAAATAATTTAAATATAAAAGCGCATCCTGGATTAATGAGTATATTATATAAACAGCGCAACGTGGATGACTGACACTATTAACTGAATGGCACACTGACTATCTCCATTAAGTCCATGAACGACACATTGTATATCTAAAGCCAACTAAGGGAGTCAGTGTATCAAGCCAAATAACATCCCTCTGCAAGAAAGAGACATAATTTAAGGCAACTTACATAACATCTTTATAATATTGCCTCTCATTCAACAAATAAAGTGGCTATAGATAATATAGCGGTACAAAATAACAGGAGTGATAAAAATATATGAAAAACCAGCGAAAGATTTAAGTGATTATTGTCCTAACATTACGTGCGTGAGCTCCGCATGTAAAGTATTTATTTATTATTTTAAAGGGGACAGTGACCATACTAAATATTGTTTGTTTACATATATGTGACATATATTGTTAAATGTGTATTAGACACTGGGAGCCAGCTATTTTTGATAGAGTATAATGTGTTTTTTTTTTTTTAGCTTTGTGGTAAAAGCTTAGGCAGTGCTCCAGTGTGTAGTTTGGGTGAATCCTGGTGAGCGTTCCTATTATAGATTTCAGAAATAAACTGTGTTTTCGCTAATTGAGTCAATTTCATTGTCATTCCATTTCATCCACTGTTACGGCATACAAGGGAATGCTCCAAACTCCACTGCTGGTTCCATTCTGGTGCTGTCAGGGTCGCTGTACTAGGACATTCGTTGCCCTCAAATTGTAAAATCCATGGAATGGTGTCTCCTGTAGCTGTCCTTCTGGCTGTGGGAACGATCCCACTGCTGCCAGCAATTGATACGGCATACAAGGGAATGCTCCAAACTCCGAACAGAACCTCACGAATAGCTGCTAGCAGACGAAAAGGAAACGCACCCAAGCGGCTTACACTCCTAGCAATCAGTCTCTAACAGCATACAGTGAATCCTCCTAAGAACGAAACCAAGCTCTGTGTTGAGGGTAAAGCAGTGGACATCCAGAGCTGTGTGTTTATTGTTCGTATACACATTCTTACACATTAGTACCACCCACAGGGTTTTGTAAAACAACCAGTAACCCCGTACAATACACTCAGACACTCCCACACAAAATCCTCCCCTCTGCCTGTGATACAATTACCTTACACAATGGGTTAATGTAATTATCACAGGCAGGAGAATACACAGTGTTACACAATGTCTTCTGTCCTGGAGACAATTGGGAAGTAATCCAATTTATCTCCAAGGGCAGAGGCAAAACTTCATTAGCCACATGGTAGCAAAAGACAATAAAAGACAGAAGAATATTTAACTGTGCAGCTATTGCATAAAACATAGACATTTAACATATCCAAAAATGGCACGAATTAGACCAGGGGTTCAAAAGTTAGTAAAAGTCCTTTGTGAACAAAGGAAGCATGGCTTTTCTGCCCAAAACCAGATTTTACAGAGTTAGGCTGTGTGAGATAATTGGCTTAACTGGGTGTGGTAAGCCAACTAGGTACAGAATATATCTCTATTCACAACAGCAAAACTACACAAAAATACATAACTCCTATCAAACTGAACAGAACCCCCACATTCAACTTATCCCCAGATGGCTTGGATCTGAGCGCTCAATATATCCAAACAGCGCTCAGATGCCACAAACACAGTCAAATCGCCATGGGGTTTAAGCTTAGCATGGGCTGATGAGAGGGCCCATAATCCTGGGGCAAAAGGCTGGCAACCAGGCTTCTCCAGCAGCCAGTGGCGAGGTTGGTTTCGCCACATCCACAATGCCCCAGAATTTTTTTTACGGGCAGTGGGTGTGGAACCACTGCATCAACCAAATGATTTGACTTAGTGCTAATCCTAAGGGCGTTATCCTGGCAGTCCCCTGGTTTTCATCCTTTAACCTCTATACAGGGATCTGGACTTCTCTTCAGGGAAGACACCAGGCTAGTAACTCCTGGAGTAGTCCCTGTCAGGTTGGGGTCAGCTACACTGGAGCAAAGCACTTAGGGATCAGGCAAAACTTGTAGTTAGTAAGGGTCCTTTCACACTAGCGTATTTCTTTTCCGGCACTGAGTTCAGTCAAAAGGGCCAATGCCGGAAATAAACTGATCAGGTATATCCCCATGCATTCTGAATGGAGAGCAATCCGTTCAACATGCTACGGTTTTATCTCCGGCCAAAAAAACTGAAGACTTGCCTGAGTGCCAGATCCGGCATTTTTTCCCATAGGAATGTATTAGTGCCGGATCCGGCATTCAAAATACCGAAATGCCGGATCCGTCCTTCCATGCGCAGACCGATAAAAAAGGTGAAAAATATAAATGCCGGATCCGTTTTGCCGGATGACACCGGAAAGACGGATCCGGCATTTCAATGCATTTTTCTGACTGATCAGGCATTTTTAAGACCGATCAGGATCCTGATCAGTCTTACAAATGCCATCAGTTGGCATACGTTTTGCCGGATCCGACACCGGAACTGCCCGCCGTGTGAAAACGGATTACATTTGAATCCTGATCAGGATTTTGATCACAATGAAAAAATGCATTGGAAAAAACGGATCCGCCATTTATGGACTTTAACTTTTTTTTCACATTTTTCGGGTTTAACATGCAAAAATCGGATCCGGTTTGACTGAACACACGGCGCCGGATCCGGCGTTAATGCAAGTCAATGGGAAAAAGACCGGATCCGGCGTTCAGTCAAAGTGTTCAGGATTTTGGGCCGGAGGTAAAAATACAACATGCTACGGTTTTCTGAAAAGCCTGATCAGTCAAAAAGACTGAACTGAAGACATCCTGATGCATCCTGAACGGATTACTTTCCATTCAGAATGCATTAGGATAAAACTGATCAGTTCTTTTCCGTATTTGAGGCCCTAGGACGGAACTCAGCGCCGGAAAAGAAAAACGCTAGTGTGAAAGTACCCTAAACATCACACCTTTGCAGGAACTAGGAAGCTAGATAATGTATTGCTGTGGCACCTCCCTCTAAGAAAAGGTGCTTTAAAGGGGTTGTCCCACAAAAAATATTCTACAGTTTTCAAACCAGCACTTGGATCTGAATGCTTTTGTAATTTTATGTAAATTAAAAATTTAGCATAGCCACTGAGTTGTTCAATAACATGTATCTGTATAGCGGTATCTGTTCTTTTTCTTATTTCTTTGTCCTTCTAACTGAGAAGGCCGCACATGCTCAGTTTCATCATTCAAGTGTCTTCTGAGCTGTGATAGGGAGAGCTGAGACACGCCCCCTTAGCTGCAGTAGAAAAGACACTCCCCCTGAGCTGTAAATCTAGGGGAGAGTTATGGATCCATGTCAGGTACAGGGCTGGTTCTAGCTTTGTTAGAAAGAGATTGTCATGTACTATATTATGTCTGATTTTCATTTTTTACATTAGTCATGGCCGCTAACCCCTTTAAGTACTACCCCCAGGTGTATTGTGAAGAATGGTGTAACAGTACACTAGCTGTTTAATGGCTGGGGAGCATATGCATGCCCTATGGGACAGTGGAAGAGGTCTAGCAGCCAGATGCAGGCTGCGGCCTCCAGCAAGGGACACAGAACTCTGCCAGCCGTTGGCCTCACTGCTGGAGGGCAGGGGAGGGTTAGTAGAGCCCAGCCGCCAGGCAGTTGCAGGGTAAGTAACGCGGCACCCATGCCTGTTCTGGATAGCATGAGCTCCAACAAGGCAAGAAGCCAAGCAAAACCCTAGGTAGGGCAAGTGTTCAACATCGGACAAGCTATAATTTTATGAGTGCCTTTTATTTTGTCAGTATATGGATTAAACAATTTTTATTTTACAAGTGATTGAATGTTGTGCTCTATATTCCCTGCCTTTAGGTTGGATATAAACAGCCAGAGTTGATAGTTTGCTGGCACAGCCGATGTACACCAAAAAACAGGAGCTGGATTTGAAAGCAAGATCATTATCAGCTTTTCCTGCACTGAATTGATTAACCCGATGGTGGCAGTCGTTGAATGTGACTATTATTCTATCGTTTTTCTGATGTAAAGGCCTCAAAGGAGACATCTGGTCTTTTGACTATTCCAACATGACATTTTATTTGGCATACGTCCAGTTGATTATAGGCTGTGAAGTGTACATCAGGAGCATGTCTCATCATGTATGTGGAAAAGGCACAATACCTTGTGTGAAAAGAGTGGTTGCCCCAAAACAACTAGTATAGACTGCTAGTGATGATTGGTGAATGATCACACAACCAAGGCGGTGCCCCCTTAATTTTAGGTTCTGCAGCCGGTTATGTGTTGAGGAAAGGTCACATTGATACTTGTCACGGGTGAAGTTGCAGATAGCTGGAACTTATAAATAAACGACCGACTGGCTTGATCCCAAACTAAGGAGCATATAGGTGAGCCCTATAAAACCCCAAAAGCTCTCCCTGACTGCTAAGCATATGCAAGGGTCTCAATGGTAGACGATTGCATGCCCACGTACCTAAGACTGTGTGACACCTGAAAACCCTATAATAGTGAGGGGACACGACCACCGGCTCCCTGCACTTAATATGAATGGAGTCAGGGTCACCTAGAATTAAGGTAGCAGGGAAACACAATAAAAAAAAAAAGACTTATCTGAGCAAACAGCAGCAGCCTCCAGCAGTGAACACTTCATCCAGGAAGTAGTATAAACCGCAAAGTGAGGCAGTATGGGAGGGAATATAAAGGAAGACAATTAGTCTAAGTAAGTGACACCTGGCAGACGGAAAGGAGATGTGAAACCAAAACAA
Organism: Bufo bufo; assembly: GCF_905171765.1. NCBI lineage: Eukaryota > Metazoa > Chordata > Amphibia > Anura > Bufonidae > Bufo > Bufo bufo. The sequence goes on from NC_053394.1 coordinate 126,939,665, forward strand.
AGAACGTCATACAAGAGGTAGAGAAGAACGTCTGTCAGACCTTCTCACAGAACTGGCGGTGACAATACTAGGTGACATCTCACCTTGCTGTGATACAGGCTGCCACTCTGGCATGTTAATGGTCACACATATGCTGGATTTCCTCCTAAGGTTTGTAATTCCAAGCTATTTCAACCCGTAGTTCAGTAAAAGTGGTTGTTGGCTGCTGTGCATGGGAGATCAGTTGCCCCATCCAGTCCGAGACATTCTACATGGGGTAGAGATCTGTGCGATGGAGCTGCTAGATGCCCTGAAGACCTCATTGTGTAGCGCGGGCAGTGTGTGGCCATTATCTTTTTGGAATACCACATCTCCTGAGTAAAAAAAAAAAGCAGTAGGACTGATTCCACAATGTCTTGGACCGAAGGCTGGTCAATGTTCCCTCCGTGAATATCAGACGGGAACGGCCATGGTAACTAATGGTCAGGGGTGGATTAAGTGCATGATAGACCCGGGGCTGTCTACCCAACTCGGGCCCCTCCCTCCATTTTAGTTTAATTTTTTCTGTATGAAGAGGCTGCTGTGCTTTGTGAGTACCAAGCCTCTTCTTAGGCCATATGACATCACATTTATTGTTCACATGGCCTATGTGCAACTCAGTCTCATCTGAGTGATTGGGTCTTTCAAATGGACAGTGCTGTGCTTGATAAGGAGCAAAGAGGCTGCGGTGCTCACTGGAACATTGCGGTCTCCTCAAACAGCTGATTGGCGGGGGTGCCAGGAGTTGGACCCCCACCATCTCATAACTCTCTGAGTACAGATGTCATAGATGTTACTTGCAGTCCTATGTAACACCCCACATAACACAGTGAATAATTCTGTTATGTGGGGTGCTACATAGGACTGCAGGGAACATCTACTACATTATCTGTACACAGAACGTTATCACTGTTATCTGGGCTGTTACAAGTTTGCCAAATTTAAAATACATATGATTATAATAAAAAAGACTTGGAGGAGAAGATGAGACGCACGTCCCAGCAGTACCCAGCACTAAATATAGCAGAATACAGCACCACATACCTCTTACTTCCAGTGACATCTCCTGTCATGTAGATCTTCTCTTTCCTCTTCTCCTCCATTTGACCCATACCGCCATTACAAATTCTTTCAGCCGCATCTCGTCTCTGCAGAGTTTGTTACACAGGCACGTTAGATTTCTCATAATTGGGGTCATTTATCAAACTGGTGTAATGTAGAACTGTCTTAGTTGCCCATAGCAACCAATCAAATTTCACCTTTCATTTTCCAAAAGAGCTGTCAAAAATGAAAGGTGGAATCTGATTGGTTGCTATGGGCTACTAAGCCAGTTCTACTTTACACCAGTTTGATTAATTTTCCCAAAGGTCCCTATAGTGTCTACAGCAACTATAATGCCCCCTAGAGTGCCCCCAGTAATAATAATAACACCCTTTATTGTGCTCCAGGTAATAATGCCTGTATAGTGTCCCTAATATGTCCCTGTAATAGAAATGCCCCTACAGTGCTTCCCCAATAACAACACCCCATATAGTAATTCCCCCCACACTGCTCCCATATAGTAATTTCCCCCACACTGCTCCATATAGTAATTTCCCCCACACTGCCCCCACATAGTAATCCCCCCCAAAGTAATTTTCCCCACACTGCCCCATATAGTAATTTCACCCACACTGCCCCATGAGTAATTTGCCCCCACACTGTCCCCATTAAAGTAATTTTCCCCACACTGCCCTCATGAAGTAGTTTGCTCCCACAATGCCCCCATGAAGTAGTTTTCCCCCACACTGCCCCATGAAGTAATTTTCCCCCACACTGCCCCATGAAGTAATTTTCCCCCATGATTAATTTGCCCTCACACTGACCCTATTAAGTAATTTGCCCCCACACTGCACCCATGAAGTAGTTTGCCCCCACACTGCACCCATGAAGTCGTTTACCCCCACACTGCCCCATGAAGTAATTTGCCCTAAGATTAATTTGCACCCACACTGCCCCCATGAAGTAATTTCCCCCCACACTGACCCCCATGAAGTAATTTGCCCCCACACTGCCCCATGTAGTAATTTGCCCCCACACTGCCCCCCATGAAGTCATTTTCCCCCACACTGCCCACATGTAGTAATTTGCCCCCACACTGCCCCCTATGAAGTAATTTGCCCCCATGTAATAATCTGCCCCCTATAAAGTGATTTGCCCCCACAGTAATATGTCCTCCTCTGCTCCCCAAAGTTGGCACACACAGAAAAAGCTAAAGCTAATACTTTCCTGTGTCCGGGATGGTGAGGCAGGCACGCATACTTCACTGTCCTGCATACTTCTGCTCTGGGGTTTTACTACCACATAGGCCTCAGGCCTACTAGGCCTGAAGTCTATGGCGGTGATCGGTGGCAGGGAACTATGCGCTCCTGTGCCCCGCCGCTTTACGTGGGTGTTCGGGTCGGCTTTGGGCCCCCCAGCGATGCCTGGCCCAGGGCTGCCGACCCAAAAGCCCCTATTATAATCCGCCATTGCTAATGGTGCCCCACGTCATGACACCTGTGTGTCTCTGCACTATGTAGTCCTGTAATGCCGCCATCATTAGTACCAAGCGAGACTGTGCATTCATCACTATACACTACTCTTTGCCATTGATGTCCGCATTAGAGTAGGTGACAAAATGAATTTTTCTATGAGTGGCTGGGTGAATTTTAGTATGGATGGCAGCATTATTTGACCACTAAATAATCACATTAATTGTACTGTGCTTAGTAACACTAAAAAAATATGGTGGTATACAGCATTAACTAAACATTGAATGGTGGCATTGTTTGATTAATAATCGTATGGGGATATAAATTTACCACTGTAATGGGTTTCAATAGGCTCTCAGCTGAGTATGTTACTTAAGATCATGAGGGAATAAAGCTTTGGGGTATGGGGTATCTTGAGGTGTTAAGCTTAGAAACCGAAGCAGTTACAAATGCAATATATAAATAAGAATTTTCCCTTCTTTCAGTAATGAATGATCTTAGTGTATTTCAAGTAGACATATCATCGGGATCAACACTATTCTTTTTACAAATGAGGGCTCCAGTGTACTGAGGCAAGGCCTTGAGCCTCAGCTCCTCTGCGTTCCAGTGTGGGCCATGCCCTGCGGCGCACTGAAGCCCTCATTTGTATTAACAAGTCTTTTTCTTGGGAACGCACAACCGATTTTGAAAAGACGTATAATTTTCATCAGTAGAATCAACCCTACCAGGTAATATTCCTGGTTTAGTACAGTTGATTCTGCTGACAGGTGTTCTTTAAAGGGAACCTGTCCCCTAGAAAATGCATATTAAACTGCCAGCAATACCTTATTGCAGCCTGTAGTTTGATTATAAAGGTGTCTGTGTCTTTTCTGTGCAATGCGGCAAAAATCTGTAAAAAGACTTTTATTCAACGGGCCACGCTGTGTAAACGATAGTCTTGAAGTCAAGGGGGCAGCAGCTTTCTCGCCTGAAGTCAAGCGCGCCCCGCCCCCTTTACCTCCCCATAGCGTTGATTGATCGGATGCCCGATTCCTTCAATGCCGGTTGCTTGAATGTAGTCTCGCGCATGCGTGGGCAGGCTCTTGTGTGCGAGTGTCTGAGCATTAAGCTTTTGAACAATACCTCATAGCGGAACGGAACAGTGCGCAGGAGCCGGTATTGCAGGGACACTGCGCACGCGCAAGACTACATTCAAGCGTCCAGTAGTGAAGGAAATCCTATCAATCAAACGCTATGGGGAAAGGGCGCGCTTGACTTCAAGCCGCTGCCCCCTTGACTTCGAGAAAATCGTTTACATACCGTGGCCCGTTGAATAAAAGTCTTTTTTTTTTACTTTTGCCGCATTGCACAGAAAAGACACAGAGACTCTTATAATCATGCTATAGGCTGCGATAAGGTACTGCTGGCGGTATAATATGCATTTTCTAGGTGACAGGTTCCCTTTAAATGTGTTGTTGTTTAATAAATGTTAAAATTGATACAATCATTTTACTATCAAGGTGCTTTCCATGGAAACATTGTATCTCTTGCTCTCTTGTAGTAAATCAATGAATTATGCATTGTGCGGATGAGTGATTTATGTTGGGTATTATTCTTTTTCGTTTGTTTTAGAGACTACATTACAGGAGACATCAGTCACAGTTCTAAGCATCTCAGCCTTTGGGAACATAATGTAATCACATGTATTATGGTAAGTGGAAGTGAAGACTATTTACGTACGATTATGTATGAGATTATCACATTTTTAATTTATAGAGTCAATGCTTTTAAACTACATTTAGTTTTAAAAATGGCCAAGGTGAGGTTTTCTATGAGCAGAAAAGCCAAATGAGTAAAAAAAAAAAAAAGTGTTGTACAGACGGGAAAACATTATTATGTAAGGCTACTTTCACACTTGCGTTTCAGGAATCCGGCAGGCAGTTCCGTTGCCGGAACTGCCTGCCGGATCCGGAAAAAAGTTTGAAAACTGAAAACACTTGTTTCCGGATCCGTTTGACAGATGCATTGGAATACCGGATCTGTCTCTCCGGTGTCATCCGGTATTTATTATTTTCACATTTTTAAAGGTCTGCGCATCAGACCTACATATAATGTTTGACCTCCTAAATCAACAGTTGCTTTAGGGCTCATGCACACGAACGTATTTTCTTTCCGTGTCCGTTCCATTTTTTTTGCGAACCGTATGCGGAACCATTCATTTCAATGGTTCCGCAAAAAAAACGCAGAAGTTACTCTGTGCATCCTCCATCTGAGCCAGCGGACGAATTCTCGCGCCTGCGCGTCTGTATTCGGCGCAGGCGCAGTGAATGTCTGACCGCTGCCTGCACAGACATCTCGGTCATCGGCGCAGGCGCAGTGGAGGTGTCTGTGCAGGGAGCGGTCAGACATTCACTGCGCCTGCGCCGAATACAGACACGCACGGCGCAGGCGCGAGAATTCGTCCGCTGGCTCAGATGGAGGATACATTCAAGAGGAGATGGGCGGGCTTAACGGACGGGCGGGGCGGCATACAATGTGAGTAGACCGAGCCTCTAGGTGCTGAAAAGATGCCCCCATAGCACCTAGAGGCTCATTAGCATATCAATAAAAGTTCGTTTTTTAGGCAAACGGCTGCACACAAAGGTATTATAATAGCATTGTTTGGTAGAGCAGACACTAGCGGATCGCTAGTGTCTGATAGCTAATTATGTAGAGGTGATAGAAACCCTTTAAGTTTTAGTCTATCTGCAGAGTATCTTGTTTTCTGTTTCACACTGAACCCATTAGACACCTGCTCTGACAGCTGGATGTATAGCCCTTATCTCTGAATTCCTGACAGCTCAAAAACACTCATTAGAGCTAAATTCTCATCAGACTGATAAGATCATAGCTTAAATAAGTGTTTATGAGCTGTCAGGAGTTCAGAGATAGGGGTTACAGGCAGAGCCCTCAGAGCTGCTGTCTGACGGATTCAGTGTAAAACACATAGCAAGCCAGTCTGCAGATATATTGAAAGTGAGGGCTGTAAAACAAGCTCAAAATTTTTTAATACAGACCAGTTGAAAAATTATTTCTAGCACAAAATGACTAAAATGCAACCATAAAAAAATTGCCCCTGAAGGTGTTCATATCCTTCAAGTATTTATAACCTAGTGTCTTTTTTATATTCCTTATAGATATTATTAGGAGGAGGAGTGGGCTCATTGAAGGACGAAGCACAAGCTATATGGACATCACATGGAATCATGTTATTTATGGCTGCCACCATTATAAGGCTACTTTCACACTAGCGTTCGGAGCGGGTCCGTCTGATGTTTCATCAGACGGATCCGCTCCTATAATGCAGACGTTTGCTTCCGTTCAGAACGGATCCGTCTGCATTATAACTTAGAAAAATTTCTAAGTGTGAAAGTAGCTTCAGACGGATCCGTCCAGACTTTACATTGAAAGTCAATGGGGGACGGATCCGTTTGAAGATTGAGCCATATTGTGTCATCTTCAAACGGATCCGTCCCCATTGACTTACATTGTAAGTCTGGACGGATCCGCTTGCCTCCGCACGGCCAGGCGGACACCCGAACGCTGCAAGCAGCGTTCGGGTGTCCGCCTGCTGAGCGGAGCGGAGGCTGAACACTGCCAGACTGATGCATTCTGAGCGGATCCGCCTCCACTCAGAATGCATTAGGGCTGGACGGTTGCGTTCGGGGCCGCTTGTGAGCCCCTTCAAACGGAGCTCACGAGCGGACACCCGAACGCAGGTGTGAAAGTAGCCTAAGACGCTTGGATGGATATAAGGTCAGCACAATATTGTTACTGGCACTGGGCACAGACAGGAGACACTCTGTTGGTGAGTACATCAGATAATATGTCCACCAACTGGGAGCAAAATTGGAAACTAGCTAGATCGCTGCCTGATATAGGTAGGATGCTGATATTGATTAGATGTTTACACATAATAGTAACATAGTAACATAGTACATAAGGCCAAAAAAAGACATCTGTTCATCCAGTTCGGCCTGTTATCCTGCAAGTTGATCCAGAGGAAGGCAAAAAAAAAAACCTGTGCGGTAAAAGCCAATTTTCCCCACTTTAGGGGAATAAAAAATTCCTTCCCGACTCCAATCAGGCAATCAGAATAATAAGGCTACATTCACACGTCAGTATTTTTCTATAATCCGATTTTCTGTCCGTTTTTTGCGGATCCGTTGTTCCTGAAAATGTTTCCGTATGTCATCCGTATGTCATCCGTTTTTTGCGGATCCGCAAAAAACGGAAACATGTATAAATTTCAATAAGCAAATAAAGTTGTTTGGATTTCTTTAAAAAATAAAAAATAAAAAAAAATGTAATTTCCAGGAACATCCATATGTCATCCGTTTTTTTGTGGATCCATTGACTTTGTATTGTACCAGGATCCGATTTTTCAGGAAAAGAATAGGACATGTTTTATATTTAAACGGACATGCGGAACGGAACAACGGAAACGGACAGCACACATTGTGCTGTCCGTTTTTTTCCAGGACCCATTGAAAATGAATGGGTCCAGATCTGGTCCAGATCTGTTCCAGAAAAAACGGAACAGATCAGGAAAGAAAAAACGGATGTGTGAATGGACCCTAACTCTCTGGATCAACGACCCCTCTCTAGTAGCTATAGCCTGTAATAGGGCCATTGTATGCGTATATCCGGGCAACTGAGCAGCCTGTGATTGGTTAGTGAACATCACATGATGGGACACAGTAGATGTGGACATTCTTACAATGTTTGACTGGAAGCCCTAGCAAGGCTTAGCTGGTCTGATGTCATGGGATAGGCCAGTAATGACTGAGAGATTCCAGGATCTTCATTCCATGTGCTAAGCCTACATTCAGGTGTCTCTACCTTAGGCCTCATGCACACGACAGTATTTTTTCACGGTCCGCAAAACGGGGTTCCGTTGTTCCGTGTCCGTTATTTTTTCCGTGTGTCTTCCTTGATTTTTGGAGGATCACCAGACAAGAAAAGTGAAAAAAAAATCTAAGTCAAGTTTGCCTTGAAAATGATAGGAAAAAAACGGACACGGATCACGGACACGGATGACAATCTTGTGTGCCTCCGTGTTTTTTCACGGACCCATTGACTTGAATGGGTCCGCGAACCGTTGTCCGTCAAAAAAATAGGACAGGTCATATTTTTTTGACAGACTGGAAACACGGATCACGGACGCGGATGACAAACGGTGCATTTTCCGAGATTTCCACGGACCCATTGAAAGTCAATGGGTCTGCAGAAAATCACGGAAAACGGAACAACGGACACGGATGCACACAACGGTCGTGTGCATGAGGCCTTAGGCTCCATATCACAGCTCTGACCTAAGCTAAAAAAATAAATAGCAGGTAATCATCCTCTATAGGTACTGACCTACATATAATGTTTGACCTCCTAAATGAACAGTTGCTTTAGGGCTCATGCACACGAACGTATTTTCTTTCCGTGTCCGTTCCATTTTTTTTGCGAACCGTATGCGGAACCATTCATTTCAATGGTTCCGCAAAAAAACGCAGAAGTTACTCTGTGTGCGTTCCGTTTCCGTATGTCCGTTCTGCAAAAAAATAGAACATGTCCTATTATTGTACGCAATACGGACAAGGACAGTACTGTTCTATTAGGGGCCAGCTGATCAGTTCCGCAAAATATGGAATGCACAAGGACATCATCCGTATTTTTTGCTGATCCGTTTTTTGCGGACTGCAAAGTAGATACGGTCGTGTGCATGAGCCCTTAAGACCAGTTTCCAGCCAGAGTTATGGGGCTCTCTAAATCATGCATACTATTGAATGAAATAAAAGTTAGTGAAGTTTTAATTCAGATGAGCAGAAATAACTTGCAAAGCTAGACTAGAAGGTTCTCCTACTACATGGCCTCTAAGGCTATGTCTACACGCCAACATTTGTCGCGCGACATTTTGTTGCACTAATGTCGCGTGACAATTTTTATAATGGCAGTCTATGGTGTCGCACTGCAACATGCAACAGTCGCAGAAAATCCATTCGAGATGGTTGCATGTTGCAGTGCGACACCATAGACTGCCATTATAAATATTGTCGCGCAACATTGGTGCAACAAAATGTTGCGCTACAAATGTTGCAGTGTAGTTGTGCCCTATCTGTCGCACGACTTCTTCTTTGCTGTGCACAGGAAAAGGACCTGTTGTGACGTCACTACGCTCATCACATGGTCCGTCACATGATCCATCACCATGGTGAAAGATCGTGTGATGGACCATGTGATAAGCGCAGGTCCTGTTCCTCAAAGAAGAAGACAGAAGAGAATCCGGGCTGCGCGAACAAATGGATTAAGGTGAGTAAAATTATTATTATTTTTTTTAACCCCTCCAGCCCTATTGTACTAAGCATTCTGTATTAAGAATGCTATTATTTTCCCTTATAACCATGTTATAAGGGAAAATAATACAATCTACACAACACCGATCCCAAACCCGAACTTCTGTGAAGAAGTCCGGGTCTGGGTACCAAACATGCCGATTTTTCTCACGCGCGTGCAAAACGACTTACAATGTTTTGCACTCGCGCGGAAAAATCGCGCATGTTCCCGCAACGCACCCGCATCTTTTTCCGCAACGCCCGTGTGAAACCAGCCTTACCCATCAGGTGTTGGTGCTGTAAACATGAGAGTCATATAGCCAACCTTAGTTGCCGGTGTGGCAATTTATTATGCTGAAGTTAAACCTTATTTTAGCATTATTAGAAAAAAATGATAGTGTGAATGTGCCCTACCCTGATAACGGTATAACATACAGCATATTAGATATACCAGTTAGTACAAATACAGTACATATGCATTTGTCTCTTAGGGTATATTTACGTGGCCATTTTACAGCATGGATTTCGTTGCATTTTCCACTCTGAAATCCATGTAGATTCCGCCTCCCACTGTTTTCAATGGGAATCCAAACTGCTGTTTATACGGCTGTGGATTTTTTTTCCATGTGGATTTTAAAACCGCATGATTGACATGATTTCTGTACACAATATGGCACTGAAGCTGTGGTGGGTGTCCGCAGCATTAAAACTATAAATCAGGATTCCCACTGCAAATACACATTTTCTTGGCATGCAAACATACCAATACGGTCTATTTAATTATCTTTTATGATAATGGTGTCCTTGAACCTCGCTGCTCGCAACACACCAAATTGTATCATTACTATGCATAGGGCCTTAGATTGAACCCTTCAGTTCTTAATCTAAAATGTCAGCTCTGTAAGCTGCAATGTTACTTGCTTTCTGTAGAGAACACGTCTTGAATGGAGCCAAGCTTTTCTTCTGAAGAAAATCCCGCTGTATACCATTTACTATATATAATGTTAGGAGAGGTTTTTTTAAAGAAATCATGCCTATTCATTGCTGTCTGATAGGGTCCCGCTATCTTGTCAAATAAGCAAAATTCAATTACATTTTAATGCAATAGGTGGCAGCTGGCAAATACAGAGCATTTCTTAGAAAGATTGGAATAAACTGGTTATTTGTCTCCATCTGGAACGTCAAGTCATAGTCCATCTGGTGAATTTCAGGGATTGTCAGCAAAAAATGCATTCTGAAAAATTTGCCATAACAGGAACAGAAGGCATTATTTACGTGCTACAAGAATAAAAGCATAGCATGTTATACTTATTCACCAATAGGCACGGTACAGAGATTGTCATCACTTACATGTGAGTTCTCGGGTGCTAATATAGCTTTGTTTAGTTTCATGTGGACCGCTAAGCAAAAACCTGAGACCTACTGTAGATTAGGAGCTGGTTACAGTTAAGAGCAAGGTCAGATATTTAAAGGGAATGTGTCAACAGAAAATGACCTATTTTTTAAATCAAGTTTTTATGTTTAAGGTATTTTAAAATTATTTTTTATGTTGTTTTTAATTTTCCATGTCACTATCTATATTTGAAGAAAAACTATAAAATCCTGCAGTTTCGCACTGGCCTGTACAGATCACTTTACAGCAGTTACCTGCTTATCTGTCATTCTAATCCTGCCTGTAATGATATCACCTCTGTGTATAGATAAGACAGGATTCACCATTCACAATAGCTGATTGTCAAAGCTTACCTATCCTTCCCTTGTACAATGACCTCTGCACTGGTCACAGAGCATGCCTAGAAAACTCTACCATAGAAGTCAGTAAAGTCCCCTCCTGACCATTGTGTCTATGGACCATGGGGCTGACGTAAAGCAATTCTTTAAATGCTTTCTAAATGCTTATGCAAGATGGCGGCCCCCATAATCATGACGTCACCGTGTTCACCACCTTTAGCAGGTCCTGCTTAATAAAGATAGAAGAAGCTGCTGTAGTGAGTTTAAGTGGATAAGGCGAGTTGTTTTTTCTTTAACCCCTAAATAGCCACATTCTTTTGCATTCTGTCTTAAGAATGCTATTATTTTGCGATATAACCATGTTATAACGGAAAATAATAAAGTGAAGTTCGGGTCCCCATTGACTTCAGTGGAGTTCGGGTTCAGAATTAATTTCGGGTCCCAAACCCGAACTTTGACCTGAAGGGCAGAACCCAGCGAACCTGAACTTCAATGGGTTCACTTATCCCTACTCAGTAATCTTACAGGGTATGATGTTTTACTACTACTTTACTACTATGTATTTCATACAGAAACGTGCAGTATGTAAGTTTGTAAATACATTCCCTCACTTAAAGGGGTTGTCCAAGTTTTTATTTTACAAAAGTGATAGTGATAAGTCTTGTTTTAATGAGAAATAAACTTCTTTTCCTGCTACTGCTCCAGTGCAGCGCTGCCACTATGTCATCTCCTAGGCTGCAGCCAGTGATATACAGTACAGACCAAAAGTTTGGACACACCTTCTCATTCAAAAAGTTTTCTTTATTTTCATGACTATGAAGGCATCAAAACTATGAATTAACACATGTGGAATTATATACATAACAAACAAGTGTGAAACAACTGAAAATATGTCATATTCTAGGTTCTTCAAAGTAGCCACCTTTTGCTTTGATTGCTGCTTTGCACACTCTTGGCATTCTCTTGATGAGCTTCAAGAGGTAGTCCCCTGAAATGGTCTTCCAACAGTCTTGAAGGAGTTCCCAGAGATGCTTAGCACTTGTTGGCCCTTTTGCCTTCACTCTGCGGTCCAGCTCACCCCAAACCATCTTGATTGAGGTTCAGGTCCGGTGACTGTGGAGGCCAGGTCATCTGACGCAGCACTCCATCACTCTCCTTCATGGTCAAATAGCCCTTAATTTCAAAGTTTTCCCAATTTTTCGGCTGGCTGACTGACCTTCATTTCTTAAAGTAATGATGGCCACTCGTTTTTCTTTACTTAGCTGCTTTTTTCTTGCCATAATACCAATTCTAACAGTCTATTCAGTAGGACTATCAGCTATGTATCCACCTGACTTCTCCTCAACGCAACTGATGGTCCCAACCCCATTTATAAGGCAAGAAATCCCACTTATTAAACCTGACAGGGCACACCTGTGAAGTGAAAACCATTTCAGGGGACTACCTCTTGAAGCTCATCAAGAGAATGCCAAGAGTGTGCAAAGCAGTAATCAAAGCAAAAGGTGGCTACTTTGAAGAACCTAGAATATGACATATTTTCAGTTGTTTCACACTTGTTTGTTATGTATATAATTCCACATGTGTTAATTCATAGTTTTGATGCCTTCAGTGTGAATCTACAATTTTCATAGTCCTAAAAATAAAGAAAACTCTTTGAATGAGGTGTGTCCAAACCTTTGGTCTGTTTTGTATATGTTTGGCTGCAGAGGTTATGTGTCATATACCACTGCAGTCAGTTACTGGCCTCAGCATTCTCGCTCCATACACATATCAGATCCTCAGATCAGCCCCACATAAATATCAAGACATCAGATCAGGCACCCATAAATATCAGGACATCACATCAGCCCTCATGTCAGAACCCCATCAGACCTCAGATCAGCCCACATTGTCACACCCCCATCAGACCTCAGATCAGCCCACATTGTCAGACCCCATCAGACCTTATATTAGCACACATTGTCAGACCCCCATCAGACCTCAAATCAGCTCACATTGTCAGACCCCATCAGACCTCAATGTTAGACCCCATCAGACCTCAGATCAGCCCTCAATGTTAGACCCCATCAGACCTCAGATCAGATTAAAATACAAAAAACTCCTCTTACCTGTGCCACGGCTCCTCTCCACCTCAGGCAGAAGTCAAGCTCCCCTGTCTTCCCGGCCTGCGCTGCTCTGTCACCTGACTGCGTGCAGTGTCAGGTCATAGTGCGTGCGCTATGTCCTGACGCTTTACGCGGTCAGGACAGTGAAGCACAAGCACCAGCCCCAGGAAGGAAGACCGTGGAGGGTGAGTACCACAAGCACTTGCAGCGCTTCGCTCCCCGCTCCCGGCGCCTAATGCATACTAGTGAGCAATTCCATAATGGAAGGGCTCAATAGTATTCGCTTTATAAGACCCACGGCCATTTTTCTCCCACTTTTGGGGGGAAAAAGTGCAACTTATAAAGCAAAAAATACAGTATACCACTGCAACTAAGCAATACATCACTGGCTGCAGCCTGGTAAGACAACGGATCGGATACAGGAAGGGAATTTTTTTATTTTACCAGGCCCCTCACTTCGGTAAAATAAAAAAATAAAAAAACACAGACAACTCTTTTGCACTGCTAAATTACACTCTGTATAAAAGTGCTTTTATATGTAGTAGTAGTTTATCACATGGTCAAAAACCCTATAGTAAAACCACTTGTGATTTTAACAAACTGTTTTTGGAGCTGTTTTAGAACAGTTTTTTTTTCCCAGGAGAAACATGCAGCCACATTTATTTTCAGCAAAAGGGAAGGTGGTGTCACTACATATAAATGGGCCCTTGCAATACAGAGGCACAGTCGAAATATTGCTGATTACCATTGGAAACAGCTGGTAATAATAATTATAATGATAACATGATAATAATTATTTCTGAACTTGCAAGCAGGTACTCCAGCACAAGCTGATAAGAGTATTGACCAACACCTCTTACATAATACTTCACGTGAACTGCACGATGTACTATAGAAGATAAATGGACATTCATGTTGTATTTAATATCATTACTTTGCAGGTACTGTGATTTGTCACACTCAGCCCCTCTGACATGAGCTGCTCCTATGTTCTCCCTTACCCTGCGCTGCATCACGCAGGGCTTTTTCTGGACATCCGGTGACATACCGGGCTCTTCATCGGTAAGCTAGGCAGAGGCTTCCGCCTAGCAGTGAGCCCGGGGATGTCACCTCACCAGACCTATTGGGCGGGCTTTAGCGCTGCCCTAGCCTGTAAAACTGCTAGGGCAGTGCTTAAGCCCGCCCATTAGTGCTGGTGACATCAGCAGGAACACTGCTAGGCAGAAGCCTCTGTCTAGCAGTGTAAAAATGTTACCAAAAAAGCCCTTGCCCTGTGTGACCCAGTACAGGGCAAGGGAGAGCATCGGAGCATGAAATGTTGAGTGGGAGAAGAAGGGGATATGTCCAGATTCAACTCTGAACCCCGACAACCCCTTTAAGCAGTTGTTTCGAAGACTTTGACCATGTTGGGCTGGTGAGGTCTCTGGTCATGTGTACAGATGCAGCTGTGCGGCGTCATACAGGTTGTGTGCCATGGTGGAACTAAACTATAGAAAGAGGTGCTTTGGGCTCCCGACATGATCTGCAGTGTATGCATTAACCTCTTAAGGACACAGGGCGTACAGGTACGCCTTGATGTCTGAGTCCTTATAGACCCCGGGGGCGTACAGGGTGTGTATTTGGGATCATCGCCACGCGGTGATCGGAAAAGAGTGCCTGCTGAAATCATTCAGCAGGCACTCTGTGACAATGCCGAGGGGTGGGGGTCCTGTGACCCCCCCCCCCTCGTATCGGCGATCGCAGCAAACCGTTTCCGGGTCGTTCAGGTCTCCGGTGACCCGATAACCCAGAATAGGATGGTGATCGGTGGTGTGATAATACACCACCAATCACCATCCTTAGATCCTGAGAGGTGGGGGTGACATCACCTCTCAGGATCGCATCCTATTGGCTGGACGGGCGGGTGGGGGTTAACTTCCCCCAGCTCTGCTCTCCTCCTCCACACTGATTCCGTGGAGAGAGGAGCCCGCCCGTATACCTCTGAGCCCAACACACCCACGTGAGCCACCATAGTGCCATCTGGCACTCAAAAGTTCGCAGGGACAGGTAGGTTTAGGGAAAGGTTAGATTAGGCAGGGAGACTGAGGAATAGTTTTAGGGGAAATTTAAATTTTATTTTTGGGCTTCACCCTGATCAATTTTTTTTGGGCGCAAGTGCTTTTTTTAAATTTTTTTATGCATGCGCTGACTGTGGCAAGCACTCTTAGCGTCCAGGCCACTGTTAGCGCATTGCCCACCCCACCGCTGATCATCGAGTTTGACAGGGGACCCCCATACCAGGGACCCTGTGGCCCACACTAGTATGAGCCGTCCTGGGGCTCATACTAGTTTTCCGGCCCACCAGATCAGTCCACCTGAGCCCCCTACCAGAGAGGATTTTGAGCCCGTGATTCCTGACTTTGTAGGCCAACCAGGAATCCAGATTTCCTCAGTGGGCTTCACTGAATATGATTTATTTTTATTTTTTTCAGTGACCACTTTGTGAATCTGATGGAGCAAACGAACTTGTTCGCTCAACAGTTCATTGCTCAACACCTGGGCTCCTTTTTGGCTATGTCCGGTGGCTGGACTCCGGTCAGTGCAGCCGAGATGAGGACGTTTTGGGGCCTCGTGCTGCACATGATCTTAGTAAAAAAAACAAGTGTCAGGCAGTACTGGAGTGGGGACGTCCTCTACCAGACCCCACTCTACTGTATGGCCATGACACGTTCCCGTTTTGAGGCCATTCGGAAATGGCTGCATTATGCAGATAATGCCGCATGCCCCCCCGAGGTGATCCTGCCTATGACCTCCTGTACAAAATCAGGCCGTTCATCGATCACTTCAGGGCCAAATTTTTGGAGACCTATGTACCTGGGAGGGAGGTCGCTGTTGATGAGTCTCTAATTGCTTTCAAGAGGAGACTCATTTTCCGCCAGTATGTTCCCTCTAAGCGGGCGAGGTATGGCGTGAAGCTGTACAAACTTTGTGAGAGTACCTCAGGGTACACTTACAAGTTTTGTGTGTACGAGGGGCGAGATTCCCGTATTGAACCCCAAAATGTTCCCCCCCCCTCTGTGTATTAGCGGGAAACTTGTGTGGGACCTTATACACCCACTGCTAGATAAGGGTTACCACCTGTACGTGAATAACTTTTATACTAGTATCCCCTTGTTCCAGTCCCTCGCCGCCAGATCCACGTCCGCTTGTGGGACCGTGTGGAAAAATCAACGCAGCCTCCCTATCCACCCCCTCCAGGTACCTATCCCCAGGGGTGAGACCTGTGCCCTTACCAGTGGAAACCTGTTGCTGGTCAGATAGAAGGACAAGAGGAATGTCCTTGTACTGTCCACAATTCACGGTAACGGCATCACCCCTGTCCCTGTGCGAGGTACTGCGTCAACGGTCCTCAAGCCCGATTGTATCGTGGACTACAATCGGTATATGGGAGGAGTTGATCTCTCTGATCAAGTCCTCAAGCCATATAACGCCATGCGCAAAACCCGGGCATGGTACAAGTTGTGGTCTACTTGGTACAGGTTGCCTTGTACAACTCTTTTGTGCTGTCCCGGAGCACTGGCAACACAGGGAAATTCCTGCAGTTCTATGAGGCAGTCCTCAAGGCCCTGATCTTTTCTGACCGGGAAAGAGCAGGCCGGAGTACCTCAGGAACTGGAGGTGCCCGGATCATCCCTGGCCAACACTTTCCAGGTGTGGTCCCCCATACTGGAAAAAAGGGACGGTCCCAAAAAAAGTGCAGAGTGTGATACGGAAGGACACCACCACTCAGTGTGACACGTGCCCCGATCATCTGGGCCTTTGCAGTGACAGTTGCTTCAGGAAGTAACACATTTCCATGGAGTACTAAATTTATAATCCCCTTCCCCAATTTTAATTCTATTTGGCCACAGACAATCGCCCAGAAAAAAAAAAAAAAAAAAACTATGGCTCTCAGACTTTGGAGACACAATTTTATTTTATTTTTTCAAAAATAAGATAAAAACGGTGTAAAAAAAAGTCATATGCACCCCAAAATAGTGCCCATAAAACCGTCCTCTCATCCCGCAAAAAATGAGCCCCTACCAAGACAATCGGCAAAAAAAACAAAAAACTCTGACTATGGAGATACTAAAATGTTTGTTTTTTTGGTTTAAAAAAGGATATTATAGTGTAAAACCTAAATAAATGTAAAAAAGTAGACATATTAGTTATTGCCAGGGTGGATAAAAATCAATGATTTTTTAAAAAAAATAAAAAAAATCTGTTTTTTTTAATTTAAATCTGATTTTTTTTTAATTTAAATCTGATTTTTTTTTAATTTAAATCTGATTTTTTTTTTATATAAAATGCTTTTTGAGGAAAATATATTACCATCCAAAGATTATTCCATCATGAAATAAAGATTAGTTTTTTAATTATGTAGAATAAGGCTGTAAGTAGACTCCCATATTGTTGAATGGATTAGGCAGTGGCTGAGGGACAGACAACAGAGGGTTGTAGTCAATGGAGTATATTCAGACCATGGTCTTGTTACCAGTGGGGTAACTCAGGGATCTGTTCTGGGACCCATATTGTTAAATATATATTGCAGAAGGCCTCGATGGTAAGGTGTGTCTTTTTTCTGATGACACAAAGATTTGTAACAGGGTTGATGTTCCTGGAGGGATACACCAAATGGAAAAGGATTTAGGAAAACTAGAAGAATGGTCAAAAATCTGGCAACTAAAATTTTATGTTGATAAGTGCAAGATAATGCACCTGGGGCGTAAAAACCCAAGAGCAGAATATAATATCAGTGATACAGTCCTAACCTCAGTATCTGAGGAAAGGGATTTAGGGGTCATTATTTCAGAAGACTTAAAGGTAGGCAGACAATGTCATAGAGCAGCAGGAAATGCTAGCAGAATGATTGTGCGCAGTACTGGAGACCATATCTCCAGAAGGATATTGATACTTTGGAGACAGTTCAGAGAAGAGCTACTAAACTAGTACATGGATTGCAGGATAAAACTTGCCAGGAAAGATTAAAGGACTTTAACATGTATAGCTTGGAAGAAAGGCGAGACAGAGGGGATATGATAGAAACTTTTAAATACATAAAGGGAATCAACAAGGTAAAAGGAGAGAGAATATTTAAAAGAAGAAAAACTGCTACAAGAGGACATAGTCTTAAATTAGAGGGGCAAAGGTTTAAAAGTAATATCAGGAAGTATTACTTTACTGAGAGAGTAGTGGATGCATGGAATAGCCTTCCTGCAGAAGTGGTAGCTGCAAATACAGTGAAGGAGTTTAAGCATGCATGGGATAGGCATAAGGCCATCCTTCATATAAGATAGGGCCATAGTATTCAGTATATTAGGCAGACTAGATGGGCCGAATGGTTCTTATCTGCCGACACATTCTATGTTTCTATATGTGTAATTTTTTTTGGTAAATAAATTCCATTAGTCCATTCACAATGTCATGCTCTTCCAGAGGTTTTTGTAAGATTATTGGGCAGTTTCTCTGCCTACAAGATATTATCACAGATGCTTGGTTTACTTTTGCAGTTCTCAAAACTGAATTTGACTCAGCAGAGATCACATGCCTCTTCTTCACAGCAAAAATGTTATAACATGAACAGAGTTGAGAAAAATACCTTAATCCTAACTTCTACAAACCTATGAATGCAGAATCAACCTAATCAAACTAATATGAAAAGTTGTTTAAATCTTCATCTACTTGCATATTATAAGTTATACCAGCAAGAATTAGTCTTTATGTAGAAAACTATGATTTAAATCAAGCCTTACTGACTAGTGATTTAAATCGTGATTTAAATCAAATCCACCCTGGTTATTGCCGCATCTGTAAGAATCTGCTCTATAAAAATAACACATGACCTAACCCCTCAGATGAACACAGTCAAAAAAATAAAATGAAAACGGTGTAAAAAAAGCAATTTTTGTGTCAACTTACATCACAAAAAGTGTACTAGCAAGCGATCAAAAAGTGATATGCACCACAAAATACTGCCAATAAAACCATCCTCTCATCCCGCAAAAAATGAGCCCCTACCTAAGACAATCGGCTAAAAACTTTAAAAAAAATGACTCTCAGACTATGGAGATACTAAATAAAAACAGTGCCAAAACAGCAATTTTTTGCCAAATTTTCCATTTTAATCGATTTTTTCCGTTAACAAAGCAAGGGTTAACAGTCAAACAAAACTCAATATTTATTACCCCGATTCTGTAGTTTACAGAAACACCCCATATGTGGTCGTAAAATGCTGTATGGCCAAACGGTAGGGCACACAAGGAAATGAGCGCCATATGGTTTTTGGAAGGCAGATTTTGCTGGACTGGTTTTTTGACATCATGTCCCATTTGAAGCCCCCCTGATGCACCCCTAAGTAAAAGTGTTTTAAAGGGACATTGACAGGCCCAAAAAGCATATTTAGGTATATATATGACAGTACAGGTCTTATAAAGTGTATTCGAATCATCTAAGTATCCCCCCTGTCCACCTTATAAATACAGTAAAATGAAGTTTCATAACCTGCTTAAATCGTGTTCAATCTGCCCAAGGGGCGGCGTTTCATCTCAACTTGCGCCCAGCCAGCCTCGCCACAACTGCCGTTTGAAGCGCCGCCCAGCTCATCAATATTCACTTTGCTGGGCGGCTACTAGTATCCCCGGCCATCTTCAGCGCATGCGCCCGGCACCCTCACTGGCCGGGATCGCATCGTGCCTGCGCACAGTCTGATTCTCAGAGGCCGATACAGCCTCTGCTTTATGCGCATGCGCCGGGCACAGTTCATAGCAGCGCTTCAGAGCACTGCTCTGTTACATCTCAAAAGGGGTTAATTAGTGCGCAGGCGCGATATGATTAGTGCGGATTACTGCGCCGCCCAGCGAAGTGAATATTGATGAGCTGGGCGGCGCTTCAAACGGCAGTTGGGGCGAGGCTGGCTGGGCGCAAGTTGAGATGAAACGCCGCCCCTTGGGCAGATTGAACACGATTCAAGCAGGTTATAAAACTTCATTTTACTGTATTTATAAGGTGGACAGGGGGGATACTTAGATGATTCTAATACACTTTATAAGACCTGTACTGTCATATATATACCTAAATATGCTTTTTGGGCCTGTCAGTGTCCCTTTAAAACGATACATGGATCGGATCCGCAAAACACATACGGACATCTGAATAGAGCCTTACAGGGGGGTGATCAATGACGGGGGTGATCACCCCATATAGACTCCCTGATCACCCCCTGTCATTGATCACCCCCCTGTAAGGCTCCATTCAGACGTCCGTATGATTTTTACGGATCCACTGATACATGGATCGGATCCGCAAAACACATACGGACATCTGAATGGAGCCTTACAGGGGGGTGATCAATGACGGGGGTGATCACCCCATATAGACTCCCTGATCACCCCCCTGTCATTGATCACCCCCCTGTCATTGATCACCCCCCTGTAAGGCTCCATTCAAACGTCCGTATGTTTTTTACGGATCTACGGATACATGGATCGGATCCGCAAAACACATACGGACATCTGAATGGAGCCTTATAGGGGGGTGATCAATGACAGGGGGGTGATCACCCTATATAGACTCCCTGATCACCCCCCTGTCATTGATCACCCCCCTGTAAGGCTCCATTCAAACGTCCGTATGTTTTTCACGGATCCACGGATACATGGATCGGATCCGCAAAACACATACGGACAGCTGAATGGAGCCTTATAGGGGGGTGATCAATGACAGGGGGGTGATCACCCCATATAGACTCCCTGATCACCCCCCTGTCATTGATCACCCCCCTGTCATTGATCACCCCCCTGTAAGGCTCCATTCAAACGTCCATATGTTTTTTACGGATCCACGGATACATGGATCGGATCCGCAAAACACATACGGACATCTGAATGGAGCCTTATAGGGGGGTGATCAATGACAGGGGGGTGATCACCCCATATGGACTCCCTGATCACCCCCCTGTCATTGATCACCCCCCTGTCATTGATCACCCCCCTGTAAGGCTCCATTCAGACATTTTTTTGGCCCAAGTTAGCGGAAATTATTTATTTTTTTCTTACAAAGTCTCATATTCCACTAACTTGTGTCAAAAAATAAAATCTCACATGAACTCACCATACCCCTCACGGAATCTAAAATTTTTTAGACATTTATATTCCAGACTTCTTCTCACGCTTTAGGGCCCCTAAAATGCCAGGGCAGTATAAATACCCCACATGTGACCCCATTTCGGAAAGAAGACACCCCAAGGTATTCCGTGATGGGAATATTGAGTCCATGAAAGATTGAAATTTTTGTCCCAAGTTAGCGGAAAGGGAGACTTTGTGAGAAAAAACAAAAAATAAATAAATTTCCGCTAACTTGTGCCAAAAAAAATAAAATTCTATGAACTCGCCATGCCCCTCATTGAATACCTTGGGGTGTCTTCTTTCCAAAATGGGGTCACATGTGGGGTATTTATACTGCCCTGGCATTTTAGGGGCCCTACAAGTGACCCCATTTTGGAAAGAAGACACCCCCAGGTATTTCGTGATGGGCATAGTGAGTCCATGGAAGTTTTTATTTTTTGTCACAAGTTAGTGGAATATGAGACTTTGTAAGAAAAAAAATAAATAAAAAATAATCATTTTCCGCTAACTTGTGACAAAAAATTAAAAATTCTAGGAACTCGCCATGCCCCTCACGGAATACCTTGGGGTGTCTTCTTTCCAAAATGGGGTCACTTGTGGGGTAGTTATACTGCCCTGGCATTTTTAGGGGCCCTAATGTGTGGTAAGTAGTTTGAAATCAAAAAGTGTAAAAAATGACCAGTGAAATCCTAAAGGTGCTCTTTGGAATGTGGGCCCCTTTGCCCACCTAGGCTGCAAAAAAGTGTCACACATGTGGTATCTCCGTACTCAGGAGAAGTTGGGCAATGTGTTTTGGGGTGTCTTTTTACATATACTCATGCTGGGTGAGAGAAATATCTCGGCAAAAGACAACTTTTCCCATTTTTTATACAAAGTTGGCATTTGACCAAGATATTTATCTCACCCAGCATGGGTATATGTAAAATGACCCCCCAAAAAACATTGCCCAACTTCTCCTGAGTACGGCAATACCACATGTGTGACACTTTTTTGCAGCCTAGGTGGGCAAAGGGGCCCACATTCCAAAGAGCACCTTTCGGATTTCACCGGCCATTTTTTACAGATTTTGATTTCAAACTACTTTGCACGCATTTGGGCCCCTAAAATGCCAGGGCAGTATAACTACCCCACAAGTGACCCCATTTTGGAAAAAAGACACCCCAAGGTATTTCGTGATGGGCATAGTGAGTTCATGGAAGTTTTTTTTTTTTGTCACAAGTTAGTGGAATATGAGACTTTGTAAGAAAAAAAAAAATCATCATTTTCCGCTAACTTGTGACAAAAAATAAAAAGTTCTATGAACTCACTATGCCCATCAGCGAATACCTTAGGGTGTCTACTTTCCGAAATGGGGTCATTTGTGGGGTGTTTGTACTGTCTGGCCATTGTAGAACCTCAGGAAACATGACAGGTGCTCAGAAAGTCAGAGCTGCTTCAAAAAGCGGAAATTCACATTTTTGTACCATAGTTTGTAAACGCTATAACTTTTACCCAAACCATTTTTTTTTTTACCCAAACATTTTTTTTTTATCAAAGACATGTAGAACAATAAATTTAGATAAAAATTTATATATGGATGTCGTTTTTTTTGCAAAATTTTACAACTGAAAGTGAAAAATGTCATTTTTTTGCAAATAAATCGTTAAATTTCGATTAATAACGAAAAAAGTAAAAATGTCAGCAGCAATGAAATACCACCAAATGAAAGCTCTATTAGTTAGAAGAAAAGGAGGTAAAATTCATTTGGGTGGTAAGTTGCATGACCGAGCAATAAACGGTGAAAGTAGTGTAGGTCAGAAGTGTAAAAAGTGGCCTGGTCATTAAGGGTGTTTAAGCTAGGGGGGCTGAGGTGGTTAAGAAACTACACCCCTCAAGGTATTCAAAACTGATTACTGATAACTTTGTTAACCCTTTAAGTGTTCCACAAGAGTTAATGGCAAATGGAGATGAAATTTCAGAATTTCTATTTTTTTACTTTGCCTCACAAAAGGTGTAATATAGAGCAACCAAAAATCATATGTACCCTAAAAAAGTACCAACAAAACTGCCATCTTATCCCGTAGTTTCCAAAATGGGCTCCATTTTTTGGAGTTTCTACTCTAGGGGTGCATCAGGGGGCTTCAAATGGGACATGGTGTCTAAAAAACAATCCAGCAAAATCTGCCTTCCAAAAACCAAATGGCGTTCCTTTCCTTCTGCGCCCTGCTGTGTGCCTGTACAGCAGTTTACAACCACATATGGGGTGTTTCTGTAAACTGCAGAATCGGAGTAATAAATGTTGAGTTTTGTTTGGCTGTAAACCCTTGCTTTGTTACTGGAAAAAAAATATTAAAATGGAAAATCTTCCAAAAATAAATTCTGAAATTTTATCTCCATTTTCCATTAAATCTTATGGAACGCCTAAAGGGTTAATAAAGCTTGTAAAATCAGGTTTGAATACCACATGATCTAACCTGTCAGACAAATGTTGTAAATAACAAAAAAATTAAAAAACGGTGCCAAAACAGCTATTTCTTGTTACCGTGCCTCACAAAAAGTGTAATATAGAGCAACCAAAAATCATATGTACCCTAAACTAGTACTAACAAAACTTCCACCCTATCCCGTAGTTTCTAAAATGGGGTCACTTTTTTGGAGTTTCTACTCTAGGGGGGCATCAGGGGTTCTTCAAATGAGACATGGTGTAAAAAAAAAAGGCCATCAAAATCTGCCTTCCAGAAACCATATGGCGTTCCTTTCATTGTGCGCCCTGCCGTTTGGTCATACAGCAGTTTACGACCACATATGGGGTGTTTCTATAAACTACATAATAAGGGCACTAAATATTGAGTTTGG
Organism: Bufo bufo; assembly: GCF_905171765.1. NCBI lineage: Eukaryota > Metazoa > Chordata > Amphibia > Anura > Bufonidae > Bufo > Bufo bufo. The sequence goes on from NC_053394.1 coordinate 126,963,352, forward strand.
TTTGGCTGTTAACCCTTGCTTTGTTACTGGAAAAAATTGTTTAAAATTGAAATTCTGAAACTTCATCTCCATTTGCCAATAAACTCTTGTGGAACACCTAAAGAGTTAACAAAGTTTGTAAAATCAGTTTTGAATACCTTGAGGAGTGTAGTTTTCCTTAGGCATCGGCGCTGCCTTCCTGTGACGAGCCTGTGAGATCCAGCCCCCTGGATCTCACAGGCCGGAAGCTGTATGAGTAATACACACAGTATTACTCATACAGCCAATGCATTCCAATACAGAAGTATTGGAATGCATTGTAAAAGGGATTAGACCCCCAAAAGTTGAAGTCCCAAAGTGGGACAAAAAATAAAGTAAAAGAAAGTTTAAAAAAATAAATTTTCCCCCCAAAAAATTAAGTTTCAAGTAAAAATAAACAAAAACGTCATTTTCCCCAAAAAAAGTTTAAAAAAAAATTGGTAAAAAATAGGGGGAAAAAAGTTGACATATTAGGTATCGCCGCGTCCGTATCGAACGGCTCTATAAACATATCACATGAACTAACCCCTCAGATGAACACCGTAAAAAATTTAAAATAAAAACTGTGCTAAATAAACCATTTTTTGTCACCTTACATCACAAAAAGTACAACAGTAAGCGATCAAAAAGGTGTATGCCCACCAAAATAGTACCAATCTAACCGTCACCTCATCCCGCAAAAAATGAGACCCTAGCTTAGACAATCGCCCAAAAAATATAAAAACTATGGCCCAGAATATGAAGACACTAAAACATTATTTTTTTTTTTTAAATAGCTGTTATTGTGTAAAACTAAAGTAAATTTAAAAAAGTATACATATTAGGTATCGCCGCGTCCATATCGACCGGCTCTATAAAAATATCACATGACCTAACCCCTCAGATGAACACCGTAAAAACAAACAAAAAGAAACGGTGTAAAAAAAGCAATTTTTTGTCACCTCATTTTACAAAAAGTGTAATAGCAAGCGATGAAAAAGTCATATGCACCCCAAAATAGTGCCAATCAAACCATCATCTCATCCCGCAAAAATCACACCCTACCCAAGATAATCGCCCAAATCATTGTTTAAAATATACATAAATAAAAAAAATTGTATACATATTAGGTATCGCCGCGTCCGTGACAACCTGCTCTATAAAAATACCACATGATCTAACCTGTCAGATGAATGTTGTAAATAACAAAATAAAAAAACGGTGCCAAAACAGCTATTTCTTGTTACCTTGCCTGTGTAATATAGAGCAACCAAAAATCATATGTACCCTAAACTAGTACCAACAAAACTTCCACCCTATCCCGTAGTTTCTAAAATGGGGTCACTTTTTTGGAGTTTCTACTCTAGGGGTGCATCAGGGGGGCTTCAAATGGGACATGGTGTCAAAAAAAACAGTCCAGCAAAATCTGCCTTCCGAAAACCGTATGGCATTCCTTTCCTTCTGCGCCCTGCCGTGTGCCCGGACAGCAGTTTACGACCACATATGGGATGTTTCTGTAAACTACAGAATCAGGGCCATAAATATTGAGTTTTGTTTGGCTGTTAACCCTTGCTTTGTAACTGGGAAAAAAAATATTAAAATGGAAAATCTGCCAAAAAAGTGAAATTTTGATATTGTATCTCTATTTTCCATTAATTCTTGTGGAACACCTAAAGGGTTAACAACGTTTGTAAAATTAGTTTTGAATACCTTGAGGGGTGTAGTTTCTTAGATGTGGTCACTTTTATGGAATTTATACTCTAGGGGTGCATCAGGGGGGCTTCAAATGGGACATGGTGTAAAAAAAAACAGTCCAGCAAAATCTGCCTTCCAAAAACCGTATGGCATTCCTTTCCTTCTGCGCCCTGCCGTGTGCCCGGAGAGCAGTTTACGACCACATATGGGGTGTTTATGTAAACTACAGAATCAGGGCCATAGATATTGAGTTTTGTTTGGCTGTTAACCCTTGCTTTGTAACTGGAAAAAAAAAATATTAAAATGGAAAATCTGCCCAAAAAGTGATATTTTGATATTGTATCTCTATTTTCTATTAATTCTTGTGGAACACCTAAAGGGTTAACGACCTTTGTAAAATCAGTTTTGAATACCTTGAGGGGTGTAGTTTCTTAGATGGGGTCACTTTTATGGCGTTTCTATTTTAGGGGTGCATCAGGGGGGCTTCAAATGAGACATGGTGTAAAAAAAAACAGTCCAGCAAAATATGCCTTCCAAAAACCGTATGGCATTCCTTTCCTTCTGCGCCCTGCCGTGTGCCCGGACAGCAGTTTACGACCACATATGGGGTGTTAAAAAGTGGGGTTTGGAAAATTTCAGAAAAATTTCAAGATTTGCTTCTAAACTTCTAAGCCTTGTAACGTCCCCAAAAAATAAAATGGCATTTCCAAAATAATCGAAACATGAAGTAATAACTGTAATGAATGTAAAGTAATAACTATTTTTGGAGGTATTACTATGTATTATAGAAGTAGAGAAATTGAAACTTGGAAATTTGCTAATTTTTCAAAATTTTTGGTAAATTTGGTATTTTTTTTTATAAATAAAAATGAATTTTTTTGACTCCATTTTACCAGTGTCATGAAGTACAATATGTGATGAAAAAACAATATCAGAATGGCCTGGATAAGTAAAAGCGTTTTAAAGTTATTCACACATAAAGTGACACTGGTCAGATTTGCAAAAAATGGCCTGGTCCTTAAGGTGAAATAAGGCTGTGTCCTTAAGGAGTTAAGGTGAAAATGAGACCGGTCCATAAGGGGTTAAAGAGGCCCTGAAAAAAAAAATGAAAGTGACTCCATGTTTTAGGTGGGTCCAAGCTGACAGAAGGTGGGGCAACACAAGTAGGCAGGGACAACAGACGTAGGTGGGACCAGCAATACTGTAGCGCAGGACAAAATACGTCCCAAGCAGAAGCAGATACCACAGTGTACTAAAAATACTGCAGCCTACACCCCATTATGAAACTATATCATAGTACTGAGGATGGCAATACAGTTGAATTCAAGATGGCATCTGCGTTCGCTGGCCAGGTGCCAGTACCTGATGCTGCTACATGAATTAATGCTAAGAGAATCAGATCTTTATGTACCTGGCTGACGGCCATGAGGAGGCCTTGGGTGGCCCCCTGGACATCGGCCCACTGGGAAATTTTCCTGTAGAGTCTATGGCCAGTCTGCCCCTGGTTGAATGAATTCTTCTGTCCCAACCATTTCAACACTTTTTAGACAGAGTTTTGGCACAGACACATTAGTAAATCTGGGCCACTGTTTGCAAAAAAAACATGGAAATAAATGCAGGTGGGCAAAAAAATGTATGTGCTAATTCTGTCATTTTACAGACCTCCCACCCCAATTGAAAAAAAAAAAAATGGCAGTGCAGATTTCTGTGGTACGGGCCCCCACTCCACCATTGGGCTCAGCTGCCAGAGCTCCCCAGCAGGTATGAATTGGTCACTACTGTGAGGGGCACAATGTGGGCATAACTACTGTGAGGGGCACAATGTGGGCATAACTACTGTGAGGGTCCCAATGTGGGCATTACTGCTGTGAGGGGTCCCAATGTGGGCATTATTAATGTGAGGGTCTGAAAGTGGCCATTACTACTGTGAGGGGCCCAATGTGAGTATTACTACTGTGAGGGGCCCAATGTGGGTATAACTACTGTGAGGAGCACAATGTGGGCATTACTACTGTGAGGGGCACAATGTGGGCATTACTACTGTGAGGGGCCCAATGTGGGCAATACCACTGTGAGGGGACCAATGTGGGCATAACTACTATGAGGGGCACAATGTGGGCATTACTACTGTGAGGGGCCCAATGTGGGCATTACTACTGTGAGGGGCCCAATGTGGGCAAAACTACTGTGAGGGGCACAATGTTGGTATAACTACTGTGAGGGGCCCAATGTGGGCATTACTACTGTGAGGGGGCCTAATGTAGGCAATATTACTGTGAGGGGCCCAATGTGCGAATTACTACTGTGAGGGACACAATGTGGGTATTACTACTGTGAGGGGCACAATGTGGGTATTACTACTGTGAGGGGCACAATGTGGGTATTACTACTGTGAGGGGCACAATGTGGGTATTACTACTGTGAGGGGCACAATGTGGGTATTACTACTGTGAGGGGCACAATGTGGGTATTACTACTGTGAGGGGCACAATGTGGGTATTACTACTGTGAGGGGCACAGTGAGTGTGGCGATAACTAATTTGATGGGGCACAATTAAGGGTATTACTACTGTGTGGTGGCACAAAGAGAAAATAACTACTATGTGGGGGCATTAAAGGGGTTGTCCAAGTTATTTTTATTGAAGACCTATCTTCAGGATTGGTCATCAATATCAGATCGGCGGGGGTTCGACACCCGGCCGATCAGCAGTTTGAATTGACATTACAGCCTTCCCTTCATTGTTTACCTGCTCGCCATCAACACACATCGGTGAGCAGGTGTAAGTACAAGACATCCTATTCACTTCTATAGGATGGCTCCTTCCCATTCAAGTGAATACTATAGAGCCGTCCCATAGAAGGGAATGGATGGCTGGGATGCCGACAGCGAATAGGTGGTAAACAACGAATGGAAGGCTGCGCTCGCACTCCGCGGCCTTCTCTTCAACCAGCTGATCGGTGGGGGTGCCGGGTGTCAGACACCCGCCGATCTGATATTGATGACCTATCCTGACGATCGATCATCAATCAAAAATATCTTAGAAAAACCCCTTTAAGGGGATTGGGCAGGATAAGGTGCGTATAGTTATGCACTGGGCGGGGTTAGAGGCGTGGCTTAGCATTAAAAAATTGTGGTGCCGATATTGTACCTCTTTGTGATTTTGAAAAGTGCAGAGGTATGGGTATTAGAGATAGGGATCGACCGATTATCGGTTTTACCGATATTATCGGCCGATATTCAGGATTTTGAAAGTTATCGGTATCGGCATCTATTTTGCCGATATGCCGATAACGAATCGGGAACAAGGATCGCGCTGCTGTCAGCGCAGTCCGTGTTCTCTCAGCAGCACAGGGGATCCATTGACTTGAATGGGGCTGCGGACCAATCTGTGCGGACAATAGTAGTACAAGCTTCATATTTTTGCGGACTAGAAATGCGGAAAAACGGATGCGGACAACATACTGAACGTTGTCTGCACATTTTATTCACCCATAGGAATGAATGGATCCACATCTATTCCGCAAAATGCAGAACGGATGCGGATAAAATTATACAGACGTGTGAATGGACCCTTAACCTGAAATAACCTGTAAAAAACTAAAAAAGATCATACTTAACGCTTCCATTTGCTTGGGACGGGCCGGCCACCACCATCTTGATTGAAGATCTCACATGAAATCCCGTGCACGGTGACGTATGACGTCATCTCAGGCGACGCAAGATCGTCAAGCAAGATGGCGGCTGGCCCGTCGCGAGCAAATAGATGCGATAAGTATGATTTCATTATTTATTTTTTGGTAATTTTAAACTGTATCATTACTCTCATGTATGAACGTGGCATCTGAGGGGTACAATGATGGGGAGCAGTCATTGCACCCGCTACTTACAAAAAAATACGCTTCATGACGAAGTAATTCTTCACAAAGTGAATTTTTTTGTCAAATTCGCCGAATCGCATTTCCAACACTTCGCTCATCTCTAAGGGCTCATGCACACGACAGTATTTTGCGTTCAGTATACTGGCCGTTTTTTGAGTTCAGTATGCGGTACATATACTGAACCATTCATTTCAATGGTTCGGCAAAAAAAAAACACGAAGTGTCTCCGTGTGCGTTCCGTTTCAGTATTTCCGTACCGTGAAAAGATAGAACATGTCCTATTCTTGTCCGCAAATCACGGTGCTTGGCTCCATTCAAGTCAACGGGTCCGCAAAAAAACGGAACACATACGGAAATATATCCGTATGTCTTCTGTATCCGTTCTGTTTTTGCTGAACCATCTATTGAAAATGTTATGCCCAGCCCAATTTTTTCTATGTAATTACTGTATATGGCATATGGAAAAACGGAAATGAAACAAAAAACGGAACAACGGATCCGTAAAAAACAGACCGCAAAACACTGAAAAAGCCATACGGTCGTGTGCATGAGCCTTAAGGCTAGTTTCACACTAGCGGCAAGGAACTCCGGCATGCTGTAGTACTTTTATTCCGGCCGCCTCTCGGCATGCTCTGCATCCGGAACTCCGCCCTGCCCCCATTTTAGTCAATGGGGCCGAAGCGGTAGTCTGGTGGCAGCACGAATCCGACAGGCTGTTCACCCGCCGGAGTTCCTTGCCGCTAGTGTAAAACTAGCCTAATGGCTATGTATAAACATATATTTCTCCCTGACAGAAAATCTGGTAAATGATGCACCCTGTGTACTTATGGGAGATGAAACCTGCCAAAATGATAATGACATTCAAAAACTTAAAATTCAAATTTAAATTTCGACTAAAGTCTGCAAAATGCATGCCAACATCAAAAAGTAGTGTTGAGCGAACTTGTGTTTTAAGTTCGGCATCTAAAGTTCGGGTTTTCGAAGAATCGCGTTATGGATTCCGCTACCACGGACCATAGGTTATGGTCCGTGGTAGCGGAAACCATAACGCGATTCTTCGATAACCCGAACTTAAAACACAAGTTCGCTCAACACTATTAAAAAGAAAATTTAATTCCTTCATTTGAAATATGCACTGAGCAGGGAGGGGTGCACCACCAATGAGGCCAGGTGAGGCTGCTTTCACATTAGCGGCTGCCTTCTTTTCGGCGGGGGAGCAGCCTGCCGGATCCGTGCTGCTGCTAGTGCACGCGTGCCCCCCGTTAGTCCCGGAGGATCCGTGCTGCTCAGGCCCGTCGCTAACAGACAGGCAAAACAAACAATTGCTTGGGGCCCCGAGCTGGCCAAGCAGAGTAACTCAGAAGAAAATATTCTAACCCCCAGGCGTTCCCATGGTGACGGGGACGCTTGCCTGGTTAGAATATACCATCGGATCTGAGTTTTTCGAGCTCAGTGAGATCGTAAAAAACTCAAATCCGATGGTATATTCTAACCCCCAAGCGTTCCCATGGTGACAGGGACGCTTGCCTGGGGGTTAGAATATACAGGGCCCCGACTACTTTAACTTTAATCATTGCTCATTGGCATTGCTGAGTGAGCTGTTTACTTGGATTATTTCGGATATCTCTTACTTTGTCTTAGCTCCGGACTCCGGTAATAGCAGGCAGTGCGGGGGGCGGCGCTCACTCACTGTCACTGACGTCACGCGCCTGCTACTCCCACTAGGCGGCGCAGGCGCGTGACGTCAGTGAGTGAGCGCCGCCTGCACTGCCTGCTGTTGTTACCGGAGCTAAGACAAAGTAAGAGTCAGAGACTCAGAGATATCCAAACAATCCTAGTAAAGAGCTCAGTAATGACTTGAGCAATGATTAAAGTAGTTACTGATTCGTTTATTAATATACTGTGCTGTGAGCGTCGGGGAGGGGGATCTGTGGATGGCAGTGCCATCCACAGATCCCCCTACAGTGCCATCCACAGATCCCCCCTCCCCTATTCAGTGCCATCCACACAGATCTCCCCCCCTAAACAGCGCCATCCACAGATCCCCCTACAGTGCCATCCACAGATCCCCCCTCCCCTATTCAGTGCCATCCACACAGATCTCCCCCCTAAACAGCGCCATCCACAGATCCCCCTACAGTGCCATCCACAGATCCCCCCTCCCCTAAACAGTGCCATCATGATGATCATGGCACTGTTTAGGGGAGGGGGGATCTGTGGATGGCACTGTTTAGGGGGGAGATCTGTGGATGGCACTATTTAGGGGGAGATCTGTGGATGGCACTGTTTAGGGGAGGGGGGATCTGTGGATGGCACTGTAGGGGGATCTGTGGATGGCACTGTTCAAATTTCATGCACATTAAATGCAACAGCAGTATTTGCACTGTAAACCTCCTTTTTTATTTTATATAAAGTGTGGGTGAACTTAAACTGTATGGCTATACTGTGGTTCCTGTAGGCTTTGCGTGCGTAAGGTGTGGAGGGGGGGCCTCCATGTCTATTTTGCTTGGGGCCCCCAAATTCCTTCAAACAGCCCTGGTGCTGCTGCTAGTGCACGCGTGCCCCCCGTTAGTCCCGGAGGTCCGGCCGCAGCATGGCAGACATGCCGAGAGCGCTTTCATTGTGGCAAAGGGGTTAGGTTAAAAGGAGTCTGTCACCACATTTGGACATTATAGACCGGTTCTGGCATAACTTTAGATGACTCCAACGGTACCTTTGAGAGAAGGACGGGCAGAGGCTGGGATATGAACAAAAGAGGATTGTCAGCCTGGGCCCCAAAGAAGTTAACTCCGCCCCTGGGCTCTTGCGAGCCCTCATTTACATATAAATAAAAGCCAGTTTATGCCATTAGATTCATGTGAAGTTATGCCAGAAGGCTATGTAAGCGGGAGGGGGGGCGCCATTTCAGTTTTCGCCTCAGGCAGCAGAAAGGCTAGGTGCAGTACTAAGTCCCAGTCGTGTGTGACAGCCGTCCTCTCCTGCGGGGACCTGCTCCTAGTGTCAGTGAGAGTCCGGCCATCTGCTGGGGGAGCCCGCTCTACCTTCAGCCTGCGTGCGGTCCAGAGGATGCGGCGCAGCACACGGCTCTCCCCGCTCTACAGTGGACGCTTCCAGAGCCAGGCTAATGAAGGGGGAGGAGCCTCGTGTGATTGGCCGGAGGACTCTGATGGCTTCAATGAAGTCAGAGCTGGGCTCCAGCAGCAGAATAATACCGCGGCGTGTGGTGTGCGCCCAGCGAGGACGCCGCATTCTACACACAAGGTAAGTTTCGCTGCCTACAACTTACCTGTTATCGTGCACGACGTGCAGGCTGCATCCTCCCTCGGGAATACACTGCTGCACGTGCCCTCTCATTCTCCTCATCCCTCACTGATGGATTAGCACAAACCACAACTAGTGCTGTCAGTGAGCACAGCCCCGTCCAGAATAAGTGCAACCTTGTCTCTATAAGTGCAACCGTCCAACCCCAGGAATCCATGACAGTCGACAAACACCACCAATATTGATTTACATCCATCCGTTTATTGGGCCACGTCTGTCGTGCATCTGGTACCTACGGGGTTAACGGTGGAGTTCCACAAAAAAAATAAAAAAATATTGGGATTTTGGTTGAGAAATATCCGCAGGGCTGACGTGTAATCAGGCAGGAGGTGCTGAATCCGGCGCGAGGCTCAGTCCCGGGGTTTGCAGCGAATTCCTGCTGACTGCAGATGAACAGTTACCAAGTCAGCAATGCACGGACTGCAATGGGCAGCGGAGGTCCAGCTCGTGTCTCCGTCCCGGTGACGTTCAGTGGCCGTCGTCCCCGATCAGCAAATAGAACTGCTTAGAGAGATGGATCTGACGGGCGCTGAGTAATGAGGCTCTGGCCATGTGTGCGGAGGGTTCAGCGCTGTCGCATGGACGCCGAGTGTTAATATCACGGTACACCTGGAGCCGCTCGGTGCCATTAACATGACAATGGCAGAGCTGTCAGCGGCTGTGCTGGTGCACGCTTCCACAAACTGCTGCTGTTTATTATGTGAAATGTGCTGCAGAGCCTCCATCTCCGTGCAAGTCATTTTGTTCGCCGTACCGCGATCGTTTCCAGCGCTGGCCGCTGGAAATGCTGAAAATAGAATTTGAATAAAACACGAGCTGCATCTTGTCTAATGATTACATCCTGTAACTTCAGAGCGGCGCTCGGGACTCCGCGTCGCTGGACCTGGATGTGGCATGCTGATTGTTTTAAGGGGGGGAAAGGGGGGGTGTTATGTGAAAGGAATAGTATAAAATGATTCCGTTGGAATTGACGAGCAGATAACCAGGAACAAGCCTTACAGGGTTGGCCTGGTATATGTCCTATGCAGGTAGATCTGTGCCCTGGGCATTCCTCAGCTGCTGAAGAACCTCTTTAAAAATTAAGCACCCCACAAAGTGGCTTTCCAAAATGACCAAGAGGTTGCTGGAAAATAGCTTGCATTTCCCAAAAGGGATCACGTGACGCACTTCCCTGCAAAACTTCCCTAGGTGACACGCTGCTGTTAAAGGGGTTGTCCCGGAAAGGGTTGCATACCCTTTTCTAGGCATCTGGCACCCCCCACCGGACAGAAGATCCTGCGCCACTGCTCTGATTCTCCCTGCTGGGCTCTGTTTACCCGGCTGCGCGGTGAGATGTCACTGCTGCAGCCAATCACTAGCCATAGAAGGGCACGAGATGAGGCCAGTGATTGGCTGCAGTGGTCACGTGTTGTGAGAGATCAGGTAGGTACTTACTTAGGGCTCGTTCACACGAACGTGTGATGCTCGTTACCGTATTGCGGGGCTGCAATACACAGGCACCGTTCCGTGGCCATTCCGCATCACAGATGCGGACCCATTCATTTCAGTGGGTCCACAAATCCGGAGATGCGGAACGGTACAGAACACTATGGTAGCACTACGGAGTGCTTTCTGGGGTTCGTTCCGTGCTTCCGCAGCAAGTTCTATCTTTTTGCGGAACGGAGGGATCGTGGACCCATTCAAGTGAATGGGTCTGCGATCCCCATGCGCCTGCCCCACGGACGGTGCCCGTGCATTGCGGACCGCAATTTGCGGTCCACAGCACGGGCACGGGCTTCACACGTTCATGTGAACGAGCCCTTACCTGTACTTTATTTGAGGAGGTTCTCGGGGATTGTTCGGATTCTTCCTGAAACTGGACAACCCCTGCAATTTCTAAGGGCTCATTCACACAACCGTATATTTTTTGCGTTTCCGTTCCGTTTTTTTTTTTTTTGCGGACTATATGCGGAACCATTCCGTTTCATGTACTCCGTGAGCATTCCGTTTCATGTACTCCGTGTGCATTCCGTTTCTGTATTTCCGTTCCGCTACATTTTGAGTCTTGTCTTATTATTGTCCGCATTACGGACAAGGATAGTGCTGTTCTATTAGGCGCCAGCTGTTCCGTTCCGCAAAATACGGAATGCACACGGACGTCATCCCTATTTTTTGCGGATCCTTTTTTTGCGGACCGCAAAATACATATGGCCCTAACATTGATGGCATATGAGGGTGTTATACCATCAGCTTCTGTCCGCAGGCGGTGCCATAGGTAAGAACCCTAGAAAGGGTGTGCAACCCTTTCAACCTTTACCCTTCAGAGCACCATTCGTCACCCCGTGCTATGTTGGAGCCACCAACGCAGCCGAATTTACCTGAAAGTGAGTGTGTTACCCCCAGTGGGGTAGATTTATTAATCCTATAGGTGCCATAAAACTATCACAGGGCTCAGGCTGGATGATAACGGGGGAGCAGGGAGAGACCCTTTTCTCTGACTCTTTACCAACTATTGTTCAGCTTAGTTTGAGACCGAATTTTACGCCAGAATTCTGGCGCTAACTGCTGCATTGGGGCATGTTGCACCCTTGTCGAGCTAGGTGCAGAGGATTTCTCAAGAACTAGATGACCCAAAAATGTGCCCGATTTCACTGAATTATGCCAAATTTTGCCACAGTTTACGACATGTCTAGGTGCACTAATGTTAGTAAATGTGAACCACTGGTTGGTTGGCGTCTTGCATTATACAAGTAAAGCCAATGGGACCACCGCACCTTCAGTCTAAGCACTGTGGGGGTCTCGTCAATGCCCAACCTGCGGCCCTCCAGCTGTTGTAAAACTACAACTCCCACAATGCCCTGCTGTAGACTGATAGCTGTAGGCTGTCCAGGCACGCTGGGAGTTGTAGTTTTGCAACACCTGGAGGGCCGCAGGTTGGGCATCCCTGGTCTACAGGGACCACCACTGATCAGACATTGAGGACATATCCCTTTAAGGCCTCATGCACATGACCGTGAGCATATTGCGACCCGCAAACCGCTGATCCGCAAAATACGGATGCGGTTTATGTGCATGCAGCATTTTGTGGTGGACCGATTGACTTTAATGGGTCTGCAGTCCATATTTTGCAGACAGCTATAGGACATGTTCTATCGTTTGCGGAACGGACGTATGGATGTCATCCGCGTGCTTTTCGCACTCGTATATCCATTCTGCAAAAGATAGAACATGTCCAATATCTGTCTGCAGACCCATTGAAGTCAATGGTCCTTAACAAAATGCAGCATGCACACGGATCGCGTCCGTATTTTGAGAATCTGTGATTTGTGGATAGCAAAATGCTTACGGTCGTGTGCACGAGGCGTAAGAAACGGGAGAATTTCTGTTAAGGCTCATGCCCACGAACGTATATTAGTTCCGTGTCCGTTCCGTTTTTTTTGCGGACTGTATACGGAACCATTCATTTCCATGGGTCCGCAAAAAAAGGAAGGTGCTCCGTGTGAATTCCGTTTCCGTATGTCCGTATTTCCGTTCCGCAAAAATGTCCTATTATTGTCCGCATTACAGACAAGGATATTACTGTTCTATTAGGGGCCAGCTGTTCCGTTCCGAAAAATCCGGAATGCACACAGAAGTCATCCATATTTTTTGCAGATCCGTTTTTTGCGGACCGCAAAATACATACGGTTGTGTGCATGAGGCCTTAAGCTGCTGAATTTAGGAGGTCATGTAGCGGATGTGACTGCCTCTGCTAATTTGACTTTTCTAGAATATAATGAGAATAATTAAATCTGATTGTTGGCTTCAATCTCCCTCCCACCCCCCCACCATATTGCTTTCCAGTCTAGTCCTCCATATATCTTGTTTTTGAGTTAACATTTTCATGAAAGCTAAAGGAGAACTCCGGAAGGCCTGTAACTTCTTATGGTCATTACATACAGTGCATGGGGCTCATACTACAAATCGCTTTCAGCACATTATAATTTCTACCATATGGAGGAGTTCCTCTTAAAATTGAGTTAGGTAAAAGAACATTTATTTTTGAGATTAATAATATTATCATCAAAAAATTTTTGCGCAAGCTCCGTTTGACCTGCAATGTGTTTTTTTAATGTCTCCATGGCAACTCCATATACAGTATGTATATTCATTCTGATAAGAATTTTCATCTTGTTTTTGTGGAATTCTGTGACATTTAAAGAAAAGCTTTTCCTTATCTTTCCATCAGTTTGAAAGTACAGGGTAACCCTTTTTAGGCTGGTTTCTGACGGCTGATCCGATTTACATCCGCAGTGATGTCTTGGTGCCCATGAGTTCTCCCCCCCGCACCCATACACTAGAAGGAAGGAGTCTCAGATGCAGACTGGACAATTGTGCACGCCCCTACGTTCAAGGCAGAGAAATGGACTTGTGAATTGCGTCCAACTTTAATGAGTCCGTATGGGTTGTAGGTGCAGTCCATTGTGCATACAAACGGTAAATACGCCCGTCTGAATCAGGCCTAAGGGTCCATTCACACGTCCGCAATTGTTTTACGGTCCGCAAATTGTGGATCCGCAAAACATGGACACCGGCCATGTTCGTTCCGCCTTTTGCGGACCGCACATGGCCGGCACTATGATAGAAAGGCCTGTTCTTGTCCGTGGCTGCGGACAAGAATAGGACATGCTCTGTCTTTTTTGCGGGGCCGCGGAACGGAAGTGCAGATGCGGACAGCACATGGTCGTGTGCATGAGCCCTTAGGCTGAAGCTGGAGCTTGGATATCACGGTCAGTGCCCCCAAGGGGAGACGAGTACACATGGCATTCTCCGTTTACAAAGATCGCCGAGGCTTTATAGACCTCATGCTCACGGCCGTTGGGCGGCCGTGGCCGTATTGCGGCCCGCAAACAGCGGGTCGGCAATCCACGGCCACCGGCCGTGTACACCCCACATGGATCTGCAATTCCAGAGATGCGTCACGGAACAGAACACTGGAAGCACTACGGAGTGCTTCAGTTGCGTTTCCTTCCGTGGTTCCGCACCAAAAAAAATATGACATGTCATATTTTTTTGCGGTGCGGACAGACCACGGACCCATTCAAGTTAAATGGGGGTCCGGCCCGCTGCACAGATGTTGCTCGTGCATTGGGGACCCCAATTGTGGTCCCCAAAACACGGAACGGCTGCACAACGGACGTGTGCATGAGGCCTTACATAGACTAACTCAGTGGTAGAAATTTTCGGTTTGGGGACCTCTGAAAGTCTGGGTTCACAACACGTTTTTGTCAAACGTTTAACATATACGTTTGGGAAAAAATAAAGGATACAAGAGCGTAGTACACCACGCTTTACCATCCTGCAAAGTCTAGTTAAAAGGTAAGTGTACGTTAACGTATACATTTATTTACAGTGGAACTCTATAGTGACGGATGCCAGTGTATAGCATCCATTTAATGTATACATGTTTTGTATACGGTAAGCGTAGTCACAGCGAAGGGGCAGGGAAGGGGGCACGGTTACCGGGAAGGGGGCACGGAGAAGTGCGCTGGGCGTGGATAAAACAACGTTTTCAGTACTTCTGCTGCATCTTCCTTCAGGAAGAAAGGAAACACTGCTGGCGGCTTGGGATGGTTTTGGGAGGTGACAGGTTCCCTTTAAGCTGCAATGCATTTTAGCGCGACTGCTTTTTTTGGAAGTTGCTTAGCAACAAATGATTAGACCTTTTTGAGACTACGGTGTTTGTGTGGAGCTTTAAGAACAGTTCTGCACCTGAGGACCATTTCCATCTTTGTGCAGTGTCCCTTGTTCTTTGACGTCCCTTAGAACCAATAAGAATTAGGGGTCCTGCACAGAAGCACGATGCTGCGGTATATGACATGTCACTGCGCCCCAATATTTACAGGCATGACACCTATAGTGGTTCAAGAGTCTTTTGCTATATCTCGGTATGCCTTTGATTTCACAAGGAGGGGTGTACAGTTTTTTGTTTTTATCCCAGGTTGCTTACAAATATCACATAACTAAATCGTGTCCTACCAACAGATCATGTATTATGGACGGAGATGTTTTCCACTAGAAGGAGTGAGAATGTTGTTGCTGTAGGTTAGGACCAGCAATTACTATCCAGAGGTCCTCTGGGACTGAGGAATTGATGACTTATCCCCAGGTTAGGTCCTCCATATCAGATTAGCGGTTTTGAAGCAGCTCTGCCGCCAGATGCAGGTATTGGAACTACACGGCCCCGTACACTGTGTAGTAGCCGGAGCTCGGTGGTGCAGCGTTGCTCCTATTCACTTGATGGCCTAACGACAGGTCATCAGTACCCAGGGGTGGACTGGCCATAGACTCTATAGGGAGAATTCCCAGTAGGCTGATGTCCAGGGGGGGTCACCCAAGCCCTCCTCATGGCCGCCATCTGGATACTTACCGATATAATGCTCTCAATATTAATTAATGCTAGGCGCGTCAGGTACTTATGCTGGTGGCTGCAGGGGTGGCGGTATTTTGTGGGGCACTGTAGTATTTGCTTCTGCTGGGGTCGTATTTTGTGCTGCACTATGGTATTGCTGGCCCCGCCTACTTCTGTTGTCCCTGCCCATTTGTGTTGCCCCTCCTTCTATCAGTTTGGACCCGCCTACAACATGTGCCTCTTTTAAAGCGGTTGTCCCCTCCGCAAAAAGCATTTATCATGTAGAGAAAGTTAATGCAAGGCGCTTACTAATGTATTGTTATTATCCATATTGCCTCCTTTGCTGGCTGGATTCATTTTTCCATCACATTATACATTGCTAATTTCCATGGTTACGGCCACCTTGCAATCCATCAGCGGTGGTTGTGCTTGCACACTATAGGAAAAAGCACCTGCCTCTCTGGTGGCCAGGACTGTGTGGACTGTCTGGTGTTTTTTCCTATAGTGTACAAGCACGGCCACCGCTGATAGATTGCAGGGTGGTCATAACCAATGGAAATGAGCAGTGTATAATGTGATGGAAAAATGAATCCAGCCAGCAAAGGAAGCAATATGGACAATCACAATACATTAGTAAGTGCCTTGTATTAACTTTCTCTACATGATAAATGCCTTTTACTGAAACGAGACAGCCCCTTTAAAGAGGTTTCCATGATTTTATTTTATTTTTTATTGATATTGTATCCTTTTGGATTGACAATCGATATCAGATCGACGGAGGACTGACACCCCGAACCCCCACTGATCAACTCTGGAGCCAGAATGTCCACCTTATGTTTAGGTCCAAAATTCTGTGAAGAGAAAAAAGCTATACCTAGATCAAGCTGCGTTTTGATAAAAATGGCTTAAAAAAACTATGAGGGGAATTTATCATTAGGAGAATATTTGAAGTCGGTTTTGCTTCAGTCTGTGTTGGAGTACTTTGTGCCACGTTTATCAAATGGTGCATGTTGTTTGGCTTGTCCTTAAGAGCTTATTCACACGACCCTGGTTTTGTTCCGCATCCGAGCCGCATTTTTTTGCTTCACTTCAATGGGGCCGCAAAAGATGCGGGTGGCACTCCTTGTGCTGTCCGCATCCGTTGCTCCGTTTCGTGGCCCCATAAAAAATTATGAGTCATGTCCTATTCTTGTCCGTTTTGCAGACAAGAATAGGCATTTCTATAATGGGCCTCCTGTTCCGTTCCTCAAATTGCATGGCACGATGGTGTGAACAAGCACTTCTGTCTAGAGAAGCTCCTCCAGTTTTCCTTCTCCACCCTCCTCCTGGAGTGAGATTGCGACTTATTTGCGACTTTTAAAAAAGTCTCAATGATAAATCTGGAGTAAAACTCATTAACATAGCTCACCACGCCCACTTTTCCACCCATACTACAAAACTGGAGTGAGTTGTGTACCCATGCAAAAAGTCGCTAAATTTTGCGCAAGTGAGTGTAAAAAAGGGGGGGGGGGGGGGGGGGAGGACAACGTGCCTCTGCAAAAAACATGCTCTATTATTTTGTGGTGTGGATGGATCGCGAACCTTTTCAAGTTAAATGGGTCTGCATCCGTCAGCGCAGGCCACGCGGAGGGTGCAATTTGCGGTTCCCAATGAACGGCTCGGGCGGAACATGAGCCCTGAGTCCCATAGACATTGAAAGGAGCGTAACAGTGAACACGGCTCCATTCAGACTCCTCCAAATGGGGGGGGCTCAGGACCCCCATTCTAGTGAACTCCAATTCAGTACTGAGAGTAGTGCATGGACTACAGTGCCATTTGCAGAGTCAGTTACTCTTTGATTTTTCTTCCCATCATCTCCTTTTTGTTGTTCATAGGACTTTTTGTTGATAGTTGTGTTAATAGAGTCTCAAGGGTCTATTAAAGCAGGTACCCTACTTTTATAAGCCTTTGGGACTCTATTAACACTACTATCAACATAAGGTCATCTAGAGAAACAGCAGGTTTTTTAAATTCTTTTTTTCCTTTTGGTGTTTAGGTATCAGAGCAATCAAATGAAAGTTCTGATTTAACATAAGAAGCAGGGTTTTCTTTAGCCTCTTGGCTATTAGTTTCTCTATGTAAGTACCCTGGACCAGAGGTCTATTTTCCCATATGGAGCACACTTTCCAGAGATCACAGAGAAGACTATAGGGTACATGATACTGTGCAACAGTCCGATATATTGTGTATAAGACTGTCCTATAACTGCCTCCTGTACATTCGTCCCAGTCCACCAGACCACCACTACTTCCTGCCGCAACCACCAGACGTCCCTGTTCAATTCTTATTGCATTGAGTTTTGCACAGTCTATTGCCCCGATCCCTACGTGACAGATTTGGTGCTTAAAGAAAGGTAGGGATTCAGTCTTCTGAGACAGAAATTTAAAATGGTCAAAATTTGCTAATTCTGCATGGAAGACCTAGAGAAGACTGGTAATGGTTTCCCTGCATGAATAGCAACCCCCTAGGCCTCTTTCACACGGGCGTCGTGTGTGAGGGCCGGATAGGAAGCGGATGCGTATCGGGAAATATCGCGATTTTTCCGTGCGAGTGCAAAGCGATTTAATGCGTTTTTTGCACGCGCATGAGAAAAATCGGCATGTTTAGTACCCAAACCCGAACCCGGACTTCTTCACAGAAGTTCAGGTTTGGGATCAGTGTTGTGTAGATTTTATTATTTTCCCTTATAACATATTTATAAGGGAAAATAATAGCATTCTTAGGCTAGGTCTACACTGCAACATTTGTCGCGCAACAATTTTTACAATGGCAGTCTATGGTGTCGCACTGCAACATCAGACATGCTACGACTGCGACGCGACAGTCGCAGAAAAATCCATCTCGAATGGATTTTCTGCGACTGTCGCGTCGCAGCATGTTGCAGTGCGACACTATAGACTGCCATTATAAAAATTGTCGCGCGACAAATGTCGTCATGTAGACCTAGCCTTAATACAGAATGCTTAGTAAAATAGGGATGGAGGGGTTAAAAAAATAAAATAAAATTTAACTCACCTCATCCACTTGTTCGCGCAGCCCGGCTTCTCTTCTGTCTTCTTCTTTGATGCCCAGGAGGAAAAGGACCTGTGGTGACGTCACTGCGCTCATCACATGATCCATCACCATAGTGATGGATCATTTATTTATTTATTTTTAACCCCTCCATCCCTATTTTACCATATTAACCATGTTATAAGGGAAATAATAATGATCGGGTCCCCATCCCGATCGTCTCCTAGCAACCATGCGTGAAAATCACATTGCATCCGCACTTGCTTGCGGATGCTTGAGATTTTCACGCAGCCCCATTCACTTCTATGGGGCCTGCGTTGCGTGAAAAAACGCACAATATAGAGCACGCTGCGATTTTCACGCAATGCACAAGTGATGCGTGAAAATCACCGCTCATGTGCACAGCCCCATAAAAATGAATGGGTCCAGATTCAGTGCGGGTGCAATGCGTTCAACTCACGCATTGCACCCGCGCGGAAATCTCGCCCGTGTGAAAGAGGCCTTAATGTTATATAAGCCTACGTAATATAATATAATTAATATATATATATATATATATATATATATATATATATATATATATATATATATATATATATATATATATATATATATTTCTACAATTTTCGTACTCCTTGGCTAAAAATACTCCTCAAAAATGGTTAGAGGAGTATTTTTACTCTTCTGGAAAAAATGTAGTGCGACCTCTGCCCATCTAAGATATCCATATACCCTAATGGGACAAACATTTTTGTTTCAGTCCGTAGCTGAAAAACCATTCATCCCTAGTCCTGAGGAGTATCTGGCTTGTCCAGTTTCAGTAAGAAAAGGCTGCAGTAAGTAAGAGGCCAGCAATTGGCTGCAGTGTCCACGTGTTGGCGATGTGGTTGTCAGCGCTGCAGCCGAGTAAACAAACCCTGTCTGGGGCAGCTCTGGATCCACTAGGCAAGAAGAGCTTGCTAAGGCTAGTTTCACACCTGCGGCTGCCTCTGCGGCATAGAACAGCCTGGTGGACTTCCCCTGATCCAGCATTACTAGATACTGCCGCCAGCCTGCTGGACCCCATTGACTATAATTGGTTCCAGCAGAGATCTGGCCGCCACCTGGCAAACATGCAGAGAATCGGCTGATTCCCGGCATTCTCTGCCAAAAGAACTGTCCAGAACAGCCAGCGCAGATGTGAAAGTATCCTTAGGGCTTATGCACACGACCCTATGTATTTTGCTGTCCACAAAACACTGATCTGCAAAAAATACGGATGACGGCGTGCATTCTGTATTTTGCCAAACGGAACAGCTGGCCCCTAATAGAACGGTCCTATCCTTGTCCATAATGCGGACAATAATTGGACTTGTTCTATTTATTTACAGAACTGACATATGGACACGGAATGCACACGGAGTAACTTCCATATTTTTTGCGGACACATTGAAATGAATGCTTCCGCATACGGTCCGCAAAAAATAATAATTGAACAGACACAAAAAGAAAATACTTTTGTGTGCATGAGCCTAAACCTGACAATCCTTTCATCATTCAGGAAATTATTAGAGAGATTTTTGCTGCCGATGCCTTTAGCTTGCAGAGGATTGCCTAGAGAGGACACGACCGCTCGGCAGAAAGCAGGACTCGGTATGTAGAGTAAACAAGGATGTTCTCAATTACTCACAGCAAACAAATATCTTAAGGAATGAAGTATATTAGCATTAATTATACAGTTGTTATGCTTTATTACCCTAAAACTGGAAAACCTGCAGTCCGGGAACTGTTCATGCATGTCCTGAAGGCAATAAACAGGTGCGATTGTAGATGGAGAGCACGTCAAGGGTGCGGTCAGTTGATGTCACACAACTACAGTACATGGACACAGCATAGCAATGACTGCTTTTACTGGCGGTAGTATAGTTTACAGCTGTGGGTTTTGTACAGTATTGCCCGGGTTTCATTACCAGTGATGATTGTGTAGCAGTGAATATTAGTTCCATAAAAATGTAACTTCCAAAAAACTCTTTATAAAAGAATCCGAAGATATTGTGTCGTCTACATCAATTCTGACTACTTGGAAGTTAGTAAAGCAAGCGTGAGCATTTGCATCTCCAAATGAATTCATCGACACTGTTCAGAGTAAGTCCGGTCATTATTAATAATGAAAGGGAGCTGGTAAATATTTTATACCTTACCTTAATATCCGGTTACCTGGTAGACAGGACCTAGGCTTCTCTTTGATGCTTATCTTGAGTTGCAGGGTTGGTTGCACTATCGTTCTTGTGATGGTTTTAGAGTTTTACAATGTCCAAACATTGTACAAAAATCGAAAGTTTTTTTTAAAGGGGTTGTGCCATGTTTAGAAGTTATCCCCTATCGACAGGATAAGGGAAAACTAGCTGATCGCTGGGGGTACCTTCCCCCGATCTCATGGAGTAGCAGGTCAAACATATGCCCTGTCGCTCCATTCATTCTGTATGGGTCAACCGGAATTACCTGAGTGCTGTACTTGGGTATTTCCACATCAGGGCACATGTTTGACCTGTCGCTCCATCACATCGGGGAACGGGAGCCCCATTCTTAGGTCTCTTGCACGCGGCCGTAGTACTCCCGTGGCCATATTGGGGGCCGCATACGGCGGTTCGCGCAATACAGGGGGCACCGGCTGTGTGCATTCCGCATCACGGATGCGGACCTATTCACTATGAAATGGTTCCGTGGTTCCATTGCGCAAAAATATAGAGCTTGTTCTATCTTTTTGCGGAACAGACGGATTGCGGACCCCATTCAAGTGAATGGGTCCGTGATCCGCATGCGGCTGGCCCACGGTCGATGGCCGTGCATTGCGCACCACAATTTGCGGTCTGCAGCACAAGCCTGGCCAACATACGGTCGTGTGCAAGAGGCCTTACAATGGGTCAGGACCCCAGCCATAGGTTAGTTATCCCCTCTCTGTGGATAAGGGAAACAACCCCTTTAATATTTATCAGTGACTCCAATACTTTTGTCCTTTTTAGCACAAATAGATTTTCCATAGCATTACAACGCCATTTTGGCTATACATAGCGACCCCTGTAAATAGGTGACGTAATCATATTGTGCATGAGGCATGTATTGGAAGATTTGGGAAAAATGACATTTTTGAAAAATTTGCAGTGTTAAAAATAAAGAGGACCTGTCACCTGTCCTGACATGTCGGTATGTAATAATTGGACTCCACATGTAATGAAAATTCTGGACTACCTGTTCTTTTGCCTCTTATGTTCTGCTATTCTCCTGTGATTCCGACTAGAAGTTTATGGATAAATTGACAGCTGGGTGTTACCAGCTGAAGTTGTGTCTTTGTCCACTTAGTGCTGGTCATGGCAGGCTGTGCACAGAGACACCACTCAGACGAGGGGAATGGTAACCCCCAGTTGTTGGTTTTCTTGATAAATTTCTAGTAGGACTATGCTCCAGAATTTTTATTAGATAAGGAATGCAAGTTGTTGTTAAAACAGACATGTCAGGGGAGGTGACCGGTCCTCTGTAACATTTTCATGGGTGTACTTATTGCAATATTGCTTGGGTCACAATGAAAGGGTACATTAGACAACCCAGAGGAACATCTGTCCAAAATAATAGGCATTTATATTATGCTGCTGTAACAACCTTAGCCCCTATTGGAAACCCTTTGACTGGATTTCAAAACTCACATTAAAGCCTCATGCACACGAATGTGTCTATATTTCGGTCCGCAAACCATGGATCTCCAAAAAAGTCACCTTCCGTGAACCAACATAAAAAGGGTGAATCTTTGGTTACAGTTTCACAATAAGAATCAATGGGAAATAAGGGGGAGAGTGTCTAAAGTGTGAGGATAAGGGTGATTGGCTTTAATTTGGTTTGATGGGGCTCAGATTCTTTCCTACGGCTAGTTTCAGAAGAGCGCGTTCACTCTGGGAAACACACTCCACGTGGGAGAGTTATTTCCTGGCCTTAACTCTGCTCCTGTGACAGGACCTCATCGTATTGTAAAGATTTGGTGCCTCGCAGCGCTGGGGTCCTAGGTTTGAATCTGACCAAGGACAACATCTGCAAGGAGGAGTTTGTATATTCTTGTGTCTGCGTGAGTTTTCTCCAGTCCCCCCCCCCCCACACTCCAAAAACATACTGAACTTAGGCCTCTTTCACACTTGCGTTGTTGGGATCCGGCATGCACTTCCGTTGCCGGAGGTGCCTGCCGGATCCGTAACAACGCAAGTGTACTGAAAGCATTTGAAGACGGAACCGTCTTCCAAATGCGTTCAGTGTTACTATGGCAGCCAGAACGCTATTAAAGTCCTGGTTGCCATAGTAGGAGCGGGGAGCGGGGGAGCGGTATACTTACAGTCCGTGCGGCTCCCCGGGCGCTCCAGAATGACGTCAGAGCGCCCCATGCGCATGGATGACGTGATCCATGTGATCACGTGATCCATGCGCTTGGGGCGCCCTGACGTCACTCTGGAGCGCCCGGGGAGCCGCACGGACGGTAAGTATGCTGCTCCCCTGCTCCCCGCTACACTTACCATGGCTGTCAGGACTTTAGCGTCCCGGCAGCCATGGTAACTATTCAGAAAAAGCTAAACGTCGGGTCCGGCAATGCGCCGAAACGACGTTTAGCTTAAGGCCGGATCCGGATCAATGCCTTTCAATGGGCATTGATCCCGGATCCGGCCTTGCGGCAAGTCTTCAGGATTTTTGGCCGGAGCAAAAAGCGCAGCATGCTGCGGTATTTTCTCCGGCCAAAAAACGTTCCGTACCGGAACTGAAGACATCCTGATGCATCCTGAACGGATTACTCTCCATTCAGAATGCATTAGGATAATCCTGATCAGTATTCTTCCGGCATAGAGTCCCGACGACGGAACTCTATGCCGGAAGACAATAACGCAAGTGTGAAAGAGCCCTTAGATTGTGAACCCCATCGGGGACAGCAAATGAGGATAGTATCTGTAAAACGCTGTGGAATATGTCAGCGTTACATAAGTAAAATACAAATAAATACATTTATAATACTTTGTCCCTGCCTGTAAAAAATTGTACGCAATTCATTACAGCTGATGTTGGGCAGGGACACACAGCATTATAAAGCATTATAATGCCATGAGATCCTGTTACAGAAGCAGAGTTCAGGCCGGGAAATAACGCACCCACACAGAGTGAACACGTTCTTCTGAGACTAGCCTAGTGCTTGGTTGGATGTGGTGTCAGAGGTCGACCACATGCTGCAGAATACAAGTCCAGGGGAAAGAAAGGATTAAATCCGGTGGAACAGGATGAGCAGGCTGATTTCCACAATAATTTGTCTTCTAGTCAAAACTTTGCTATGTTTTTTTTTTTTTTTTTTTATGGACCTTGGTTTGTGCATCACAGCATTGTCTTGCAGAAATAAGAATGAGCCTACCCCAGACTCTTGGTAATAATATGTTACTGTATCTTGTAGTTAGCTTGATCTAGACCAGGGGTGGCCAACCTGTGGCTCTTGAGCCGCATGCGGCTCTCTGCTTCTTCAAGTGCGGCTCTAGCTGTGGAGCCAGGAAGCAGTCAGGCCGACTCTCTCTCCACCCCATGCTCAGATCTTTTTTCCTGATTGGGCACTGTGGCTACTTTGCAACTCCATCTCACTCTCCACTACGTCCTGATGCACACAGTGTGAGAACGTAGTACGTGGAGACATGGACTATGAGCTGACGTTGTGCTCGTCAGGTCACAGTGGAGAGCGTGTCTGACCTGCAGAGTAGCAGGTGCCCGAGCAGGAGCCCAGTGTCTGATCAGGAGAGGGAAGAGATTTTTTTAAATTATAGAACTGAGCATGGGGGTCTGATCTAAGCATGATGGGGTTCAGATTTGAGCATAGGGGCAAATCTGAGCACTGAGCATGGGGGTCTTGTTTGAGCATGGGTTGGTCAGGTCTGAGCATGGAGGGTGAGATCTGAGCATGGGGGGGGGGGATCTGAGCATGGGGGGGGGGGAAGATCTGAGCACTGAGGGTCTGACACTGGGAGTCTGATTTGTGATTTCTGATCCGAGCATTGAGGGTCTTATTTTGGGGGTCTGATTTAGAGGTCTGATGAGGTTTGGGGATCTTATTTTAGGTCAGATAAGAATTGGGGATCTGATTTAGGAGTCTGGTCTGAGGTCTGATGAAAAATATATTTATTTTTTTTCTCTGCTAATGAAAAATAGGAAAAAAATATTTTTATCAGACCTCAGATCAGATGAAAAATATTTTTTCTCTTATTTTTCTTTGCTAAAACCTAGGTGCATCTTGTAGAGCGAAAAATACGGTGACTCGCGTGTAAATGTATAGCTTGTGGCTCCTGGTAGTGTGTGTTTTTTTTTTTTTTTTTTTGGCTCTTTGTGTCTGTAAGGTTGGCCACCCCTGATCTAGACTATGAGGCACAACTGAAAACCATGCAGTCGGCACTGTGCATTTAGGTAGGAAGCCATGTTCTGGCATCTGTCAAGCATATGTTCATTGGAGACTAATGGCCATGTGCTTTCTCCTAGTTCAGGTGATGCTGGGCATTAGGCCTCTTTCACACGGGCGTGTGCACCCCATTGCCGTATTGGGGACCGCATTTGCGGATCCGCAATACACGGCTGCCATTCACTTCAATGGGTCCGCAAATCCAGAGATGTGGAACGGAAGCACGGAATGGAACCCTATGGAAGCACTACGGAGTGCTTCCATGGGGTTTCGTCCCGTACTTCCGTTCCGCAAAAAGATAGAACATGTCCTATCTTTTTGCGGAATAGCCGGATCGCGGACCCATTAAAGTGAATGGGTCCGCGATCCGCTGCGGCTGCCCCACGGACTGTGTTCGTGCATTGCGGCCCACATTTTGCGGGCCGCAGCATGACCACAAGGCTGTCACCAAGCTGCCACCAAGCACAGGCGATTTTTATTTTATTTTTTTCATGCTTCATGCTTCATCACTCCAGCTGTCCAGCTCCACTACCTCACAGCTGAGAACTGGTTGCTTTCAGATATTTCCATTTTCCAGATGTTTCCACCTCTCAGAAGCAACTCTTACATTTGGCAGAAGTTTGACACATTTGTTATCCAGCGATAGAACCACGTTTTCAGTATGACCCATTCTACTGTTAACGTTTGTCCCCAGCATCCTTGTTATTTCATTCTCCATGTTCTCGACTGGGATCTTTCTGAGGAGTAGGCTGTTGTGAAATCATATCTTCCATCTCTAATTTAAGAAAGTAGTTCTCCACAAAAGGAAACTGGTTCTCCAGAGCCAGTTATGGAATGATGCCTCTACACGTTGTGGGAAGACTGCCGAACAACCCTCTTGTAATGTGTTCCTGTGACCCATCAATCTATCCTCTATAGAAACCTGTACCAACATTCTATAATTTTTATTAACTTGTAATGGTATATATATTCCCATACCCATTCATATAAGGATGCTATAGGTTTATGGACCTGTCTAACTTGTTTTCATAGGTTACATCACTTGTATTAGCCATACAGATGACTTTATGCCTTTTGTGGGGAACCTGAAATGAATATGGCCCAATAGTTATGACACAAGATAATACTTTATATTCAGGTATCAAATATTTTTACAATTAATATGATTTTTGGAGCATTTTATATGTATCCAGATTTATGACTTGTATAATTTAGGTGATCCTCTGGGCTAATTTCACATGGGCGTGTTTGATCCGGGAAACATGCTCCATGAGATGGCTGCATTTCCCAGACCGAACACTGTTCCTTTGACCCAAACTCCCAGCATCATAATGATCTATAATAATGCTGTGAGTTCGTGCATGACTAGACGTCTGGTGTACTGTACTCACATAATGCCATGAGGACAGTACAGAAGACCCACAGTCAGGTAGGAACTCACAGCATCATAAGTCTTCATGATGCTGTATGATTCGGTCAGAGGAGCAGTGTTCAGTCCGGGAAATGAAACGATTGCACAAAGCGTGCTTGCTGGACAGAACACACTTGTATGAAATTAACCATTGACCGATTACAATAGGAATTGCACAATTTTTACATTTTTCTTAATTCAGTCCCTTTTTTGACGAGTAAGTCTGAACTTGAGATGCTGACATTGTCCATAGCTGGCCTACAAATCGCTTGGAGCTGCGGGATACTTTTAATGGCCAAGAAGAGTTTAAAGTTGAATAAAACGAATTTCTGACATTATGAACTCAGAACTGCTTTATAAGAGGTAAAGTTAAAAGGCTGAAGCCTACAGAGCAAAATGGCTTTCAAGAATAGTGAGTAGTTTGGTTAAAAGAGTCTACGGAGGAGGTATAGTATATATGTGTGGATCCAGCTATTTATCTCAGATGTTAGCCAGATACCTAATGAGCAGCAGCTGCAGCTATTGTCCATGGCTGTCTGAGCATGAAAATAGATCAGTTGTCTTTTTCCTTGAAAGGATGAATCATCTAATTTGAACAGTCAGTTTATTTTTACGTGGGAAAACCACAGCTCGATATGTGTAAGGCCTCATGCATACGACAGTATTTTTTCACGGTCCGCAAAACGGGGTTCCGTGATCCGTTTCCGTTTTTTTTTCCGTGTGTCTAACTTGATTTTTGGAGGATCACCAGACATGAAAAGTGAAAAAATAATCTAAGTCAAGTTTGCCTTGAAAATGATAAGAAAAAAACTGACACGGATCACGGACGCGGATGACAATCTTGTGTGCCTCCGTGTTTTTTCACGGACCCATTGACTTGAATGGGTCCGCGAACCGTTGTCCGTGAAAAAAATAGGACAGGTCCTATTTTTTTCACGGATTGGAAACACGGATGCGGATGACAAACGGTGCATTTTCCGAGTTTTCAACGGACCCATTGAAAGTCAATGGGTCTACAGAAAATCACGGAAAACGGAACAACTGACACGGAACCCAACAACGGTCGTGTGCATGAGGCCTAAGTTGGTATTTTACGGTATGTTCTGAAATTATTGCGCATTTTCAGTGTGTATTCCACACTGGAAATCTGTGACAATTTACAGTCTATGTGGATGGCTGTTTTCCATGTGTAGTGAAAAAAAATCAGGGCAAGTTTGTGGACCCTAAAGAGCATCTGTTACCATGATGAGCCCTATTAAGGCTACTTTCACACTCGCGTTTGGTGCAGATCTGTCATGGATCTGCACAAACGCTTCCGTTCAGATAATACAACCGCATACATCCGTTCAGAACGGATCCGTTTGTACTATCTGTAACATAGCCAAAACTGATCCGTCTTGAGCACCATTGAAAGTCAATAGGGGACGAATCCGTTTTCTATTGTGCCATATTGTGTCAGAGAAAACGGATCCGTCCCCATTGACTTACATTGTGTGTCAGGACGGATCAGTTTGCCTCCGCAGATCCTTATCCATTCAGACTGCATTAGGGCAAAACTGATCCGTTTTGGACCGCTTGTGAGAGCCCTGAAACGGAATCTCACAAATGGAAACCAAAACGGCAGTGTGAAAGTAGCCTAAACCATACTACCTGGTAGGATTGATCAAGGTGCAAAAATGAGCTCTCCATTGCTACAAATGGATACACCTGTGCTGCATAATTATTACTTTTTATTTCTATGCAGTGAGATGATCGGAGCACTAAGGGGCTGGCCTAGCCCCTCGGAGCACTGCTCCACCTCCACCTCTCCCCTGTTGCTACTCCCTCTCATGGCTTGCTTGACAAGGCCAGGCATCCTCACTGTTGGGATGTCTGGCCCTGAAATCATGCTCTTGCACCGGCGACAACAGTTCATGAGCGCATGTGTGTGTGATCTATGGAGGCTCTCTCCGCTAAGATGTGCACTGCGCAAGCGCCAATGACAGCATCAGTGCTTGCGCAGTGCAGATCCCAGAGCGGGTAGTGCCTCCTAAGATCAATCAAGCATTCTTCCATAAAGTCTCCCTGGCGCAAGATTATAGGACCAGGCATCTGAAACTTGAGTATGCCTGGCCTTTTAAATCAGGCCATGAGAGGGAGTGGTGACAGGGAGAGGAGAAGATGAAGCGGTGCTCCAGGGCTAGACCAGCCCCTCGGTGCTGCTATCGCCTAATCTGTATAAAAAAGTAATAATTATGTTGCAACAGAACATCTGTTTGCAGCAACACAGGGCTCATTTTATCCACTGTGATCAACCCTACCAGGCAGTATGCCATTTAATGACATTAATAGGGTTCATCATGGTGACATATGCTCTTGAACACATGGGGTTTGCTGTGGATTTGTGGTGGAAAGTCCTCTGCGTGGTCTTACCCTTATACTTTAGCAATTATTACTGAACGCAATGTAAAAGGATCTGTTGGGATCCATTTGAAGACCTCCATCAATAATGTCTTGGCTCCATTGAGAACAGAAGCTGTGAGCAGTGACGTGAGAAATAAACTGTTTGGGTTATAGCTAAACGTTGCTATTATGACCTTCAACTTCAAGGTCAGTAGTGGCACACTATGGGGTCTTAAGCAGTTCGTGACTCCTTGTTTGCATGTGACACAATATATAGTTATTATCTATGGTAGTGTATGGGAGATGTGAACAGGAGATCTGTTTCCACTATACTGCAGGGTGTCTGTAAATGTCCATGCTCTTCTATCATGGAAAAATACTCTTGATCTTGAAGTTGGTGGGCATCTCATCAGCTGATGATCAAACATTATTAGGGGGGTCACAGAAAAAAAGATAATAATGCACTAACAAAATAGATGCAAGCATTATATATGGACTAAGCCCTCATTCTGATGTAATAAAATCTGAGACTCTTAGCCAATATATTTTGATCAAAACACATCTGTGCCCACCTACCCCCGCCAAGGTGGTCTCGGGTCAGGCAGGTCCTACTCTAAACCTACAAACCTACCTATGCCATTGTGCTTTTATGTTCAGGAGCGCAGACTCCTAGTCACCTCTGTGTATCCAGCAACCAATAAGAGGAGGAGCAAGCACTAGGGATTATCGGCCGATATTCAGGATTTTGAACGTTATCGGCATCTATTTTGCCGATATACCGATAACGTATTGGGAACACAGAACGCGCTGCTGTCAGCGCTCTCCGTGTTGCCTCAGCAGCACAGGGGAGAAGGAAGCAGTGTCTCCCTCCCCCTGTTATGCCGCTGACGCCAATTAAAGGAGAGAGGACAAAAGAAGGGGAGGGGCTGTGGCCACCGCTCCACCAATGAAGATAAGTCTTTCATTAATTCATATACAGGAGGCGGGAGCTGGCTGCAGAATCACATAGCCGGCTCCCGACCTCTATGAGCGGTAGCTGCGATCCGCGGTAGTTAACCCCTCAGGTGCCGCAGATCACAGCTACCGCTCATAGAGGTCGGGAGCCGGCTATGTGATTCTGCTGCAGCCAGCTCCCGCCTCCTGTATATGAATTAATGAAAGACTTATCTTCATTGGTGGCGCAGTGCGCCCCCCCCAAGCCCCCCAGTATTAATCATTGGTGGCGCAGTGCGCCCCCCACCCCCTTCCCAGTATTAAAAACGTTGGTGGCGCAGTGCGCCCCCCAGTATTAATCATTGGTGGCAGTGGCCACAGGATCCCCTCTCTCCTGCTCCTCCGATCGGAACACGAGCAGTGTAAGCCTGGGGCTCTGATCGGTTACCATGGCAGCCAGGACGCTACTGAAGCCCTGGCTGCCATGGTAAGCTCCATGCTGCTGTGTGCACAAAGCACAGAGCAGCAGGGACAGTGTGAGCTCCTATTCACCCTGATAGAGATCTATCAGGGTGAATAGGACAAGGGTTCTAGTCCCTAAGGGGGCTAAAAGTTAGTTAAAAAAAAATATTAAGTATAAATGAAAAAGAAAGATTTACAAAAATAAATAAAAATACACGATAACAATAAACATTAATTATCTGCAGATTTGTGTAGGAATTTCTTTTTTTTTTTCAAAAATGAAAATTCCCAGAATATTGGTATAAATTATTGGCTATTGGCCTGAAAGTTCACAAATTATCGGTATCGGCCCTAAAAAATCAATATCGGTCAATCCCTAGCAAGCACACCTATATGTACCACCTAATCAAGGCGGTCTGTTTGATAGGAAGGGCAAAAGTGCACAGGAATGCTACTCCCATGATTAAAAAATCCTGCACGGTTTAGCGTAGGACCTGCCTGACCTGAGACCATTATGGCGGGGGTAGGTGGTCACAGATGGGTTTTGATCAAAATATATTGGCTAAGAGTCTCAGATTTAAATATTATTATTATTATTTTTTTTATAACTGTAGCCAGGGACGACATATTTATTTATCATATTGTGCACGATGTTTTTAACTTTGTTTTTATCTCTTTTCTGTGATTTTTGTTTATATTATTGGGGGGTCCTAACAATATACTATATGTATAGTAGAAAAAAATCTTTAATAATGTCTCACAGGACTGTGAACATACAACGCTGTATACTTGTCACGGTCCCTCAGGTGACTGGTGTCAGGAGATCAGAGAGACTGGCTGAGCGTGGAGGAATCTAACTGCCTCCTTGATTTCTTTTTATTCAGTGTTTATGGGGTTAATGACCACTTCCCTTTTCTCAGCTGTTGCTTAGTGCTCATCACTTCTACCTTTTATAGTCTGACCCCACCCTTCTGACTATGCGGTAGATAGCTTCATTTGGGTTTGGCTGAGCTGGTGTGAGGTCGTCTCTAGTTTTCCAGTTCTTCCATCTCTACAGAAGTTAAGTGTCGCGTTTGTTTGTATTTGTTATACTCCCTGTTGTTGTATCTGGGCCTGAGACAGAGACTTCCATTTGTCCATCTTGGGAGGAATGGGTTGTCTCTGGTCCTAAACTTATTCCAGGGCCTTATAGGGAAATCGGGGCCTAGGTATCCTGCATAGGAATATTCCTACCTTCAGGGTCTGTTAATATTTTTAGGTAGTCAGGGCCCGGATTAGGGTTGTCTAGGAGGTGACCTGTTTCTTCCATAGTTTCCAGGCCCAGTTACTGTTCCCCTTCCCTCCTGTGTTCAGTGTGGAGTCCCCCCCCCACACTGATCGTGACAATACTATCTACATAAATACACAGATAGAAGCACCTCTTATGACTCAAGAGTTATTTCCACTTGGACATTAACCTGGCCAAACGCATTAGATAATTGCTGTCTGAATCAACTATACCTAAATTGTTGTAAAAAGCCCATAAATGGTAATGTTTTATACACGCAGCAAAGTGAACATTTCCTTAACCCTACAGGACCCTTAAAAAAGACCTGTCACCACTCCTGACATGCCTGTTTTTAATAGCTTTACGCATTCCTGATGTAAGAACAATTCTGGAGCATTTGTTCTTATGGCTCTATGTTGTGCCATTCCTTTATTATTCCTGCTAGAAGTTATGAATGAACTGCTTGCAGTCTGCAGTAAAAGTACAGAGGGGTGGTAACCAGTTGGGGGTCTGAACCTGCACAGTCTGACAATAGCATTGATTGGATAGAGTCAGACTGTGCAGGTACACCCCCCCCCCCCCCCAACTGGTTACCACCCCTCTGTATCCTTAGTGCAGACTGCTAGCAATTCATTCATAACTTCTTGTAGAAATAACGGAATGGTACAACATAGAGCCATAAGAATAGATGCTCTGAAATTGTTATTATATGGGGAATGCATGAAGCTATTGAAACAGGCATGTCAGGAGAGGGGACAGGTCCTCTTCAAAGGCTATGTATTGTACACCTTTTGGGGACAATTTTTTTTTAATTATTGCATTGTACTTATTTTCCGCTAAAAATAATTTTTCCAATTTGTCTTTATTAAAAATATGGAATCCATAGTGAAGATGCTACAGCAGCTGCCTGTGGATTTTTTGTCTATTCCATCAGACCAGGAGCAGATGGACTCATCTCTGCTCCAGGGGCGTAGCTAGAAATGACTGGGCCCCATAGCAAATTTTTTTTTATGAGCCCCCCCCCCCCCCCTTCCCGGATCTCACACCCCCACATACCTCTCGGACCTCGCCGCCACATCCGCGGCTCCTCATGCACTTGCGACGGTTATGCGTAGGACTGAGCACAGACAGTTGGTCACTGGCAACGCATTTGTGCCAGTGTAGGAAATGTATGAATCTAAATATCTGTGTATTAAAGTAGGACTAGTCAGAACTGCCGCCCAGACTCCGGGACCACTCCAGGGATCAAGTCCTGGGAAAAAAAGTGTGGGAACTCACCCAAGATCCACTGCCACCTCCCCCCACCCCAAAGAAAAAAAAAAAAAAATATATATATATATATAATATATATATATATATATATATATATATATATATATATATATATATTTTGAAGAAAATCCAGCGGGAGCACCACCAGGAAACGGGTGCAAAATCCACAAGGGCAGTGGCAATGCCCCAATAATACGGCTTGAGAAAAATAGGACTGCACTCCAGATAAAAGTGAAAAATAAGTGTAACTTTATTCACCCATAACTTTGGCAACTTTGCGACGTTTCGGCTCACAAGAGCCTTCTTCCAGCTGGATATAGATAGATAGATAGAGATATATATATATATATATATATATATATATATATATATATATATATATATATATATATATATCTCTATCTATTTCGCAGAAAATTCAGTGCAACATAAACAAAAACTGGAATTTGCGCTATATGTCTGTTTAGACATAATTCGTCTCTTTCATATTATAAGCTCCCTCTATATATAATTTACGTACAGTTCTGAAGACTCAGGGGTGGTAAGCTGTTCCGGAAAAAAATATTTTTCATTATACCTCAGGTCAGACTACCAATCAGACCCCAAATTTTAATCAGACCTCAGCTAACAGCCCCAATAAGATCCCCAATGTTAATAAGACCCAAATAACACCTCAGATACCACCTCAGCTCAGACCCTAATATGAATGACCCCCAATCAGACCTCCGATAAGAGCCCCATACCTCAAAGCAGCCCCCAGTAGCCTCTCTGTCAGCCCCCAGTAGCCTCTCTGTCAGCCCCCAGTGCGCTCCCCCGGTATTAAAATCATTGGTGGGCAGTGCGCCTCCCCGGTATTAAAATCTCAGTTCTTATCTTATTGATAAGAATGTGGCTTAAATAAGTGTTTATGACCTCTCAGTAGTTTAGAGATATTAGATGAGGGGCACAAAGTGAAAGTACCAGTCACACAGCTAGAAAAAGAGTTAACCCTTTGTGACAGAATGGCTCAATATTGTTAATAAAGGCCAAATTGAAAAAAATATTTTTGGCTAAAAATGAGTGAAATGCAATCATAAAAATTGCCTCCAAAGGTGTACATAGCCTTTAAAGCAGGGACAAATAGACTGAGGAACAGCTTCTTTAGTAAGCCAATATGAATGTTTTCTTTACATTTGTTTGCACAAATGCACATACACTTTAACAATGATTGAGTAATTGTAATTGACCTGATTGATACAACATGTAATTTGGAGTTGGAATGGGGGATATAGAGAATGCCGGGAAGTACAGAATTTATGTTAAGGTTTATATTTGAGATTTACTTTGATAGGGTATGATTAGGGGGATTGCAAACATGCACTTTGTATTTATGGGATAGAAATATGGTTCTGTACTTGTATAAGGGAATGTCTGTTTGCATAAATCTGAGAGCTACGTACAAAACAGATTTCGTTGCAATCGACTACAATGAAAATAAAGTCTTATCCGTATATGTCCAATGCCTGGGCAGGCAAATGGGATTCTGCTGCTTTTATCTGTGCATGCACTGGATGTGTCGGCTTAATGTGCAGTGCCTCCGCCATAGTGGAGAAAGCCAGGAACCGCCCAAGGGAGTAGTCATGCGACTACTGCCATCTTGCTTCTTATGGATCCAGAGAAAACCAGGCTACTGTGTTGACATTGATACCAGGGCATTAGGGGGCTTTCACCCTCAGAGATGGGATACGGTACATGATCACTTATGCTAGCATGTAAAAAACATGGGCTTTTTTATATTTTAGGTATTATTTGCCAACTCCTTTACAGTGGACTTTCAATTTCAGACATTCATGGTATATCTCTAGGATATTCCACAAATGTCAGATAAGTGGGACCCATTCCTATCTCCAAAAAGGAGGCCCTGAATTGAAGGAGAACACATTGTGAATGCACAGCGTGCTCTCCACTCACTGCTATGAGACTTCCGAAAGTAGCAGAGTGAGCGGACACTCCATTCAACACTATGGGAATGTCGGAAATAGCTGTGCTAGCGCTAGGGTATTTGCCGAACTCACATATTGGATAATGGAGGGTGGCCGTATATGCGCAGCTGTAATCTCTTTACTTTGAGCGCTCCGCTCTGGAGACAGGTGCAGGTCCCAGAGGTGGGACCAGCTCCTACCCGACATTTGTGGCATATCCTAACCCTAGCAATATTCCACAAAGGTTGAGATGGAAAAGCCCCTTTTAAGTAACAATATAATGGAGGGGACCCTGAAGTTTAAAAATACAAACAATCTGACATCCTTATCTTGATTTTCTCATCTAATTTTGCATCTACTCCCTACTATGCTATTACAAAGAGTTTCAGAAAAAAAGGCCAATGCTCAGATGGAGACCAAGCAAGTTAAAGAAAACCTCAAGTCATTAGGACATTTACTTCTGTTGCTTATTTAACTCCAACATATTCCATAGTGCTGTACAGAAATTGTCTTCATACAATAAAATTTTCCGTATTTCACACACACATTTACTAAAGCCAATGTCATAGGGCTAGCTGTCGGCCATACGTTGCATGCAGTGGTTTTTATGCCAGAAAGCGGACGGTTTACCACCAGACCCCATTATAATCCATGAGGATCCAGTGGAGAACGGTAGAATTCGTCAGTGCTGGATTCGGTGAACGTCGACAGACTGTTCTGTGCAGGAACACCTTGCCGGACCTGGTGCCATCGATGTGAACGTACCCATAGGAGTTTGGGAAAAACTCCATGCAGATTGAGATAGAACACAGAAACTCTGTAAAGACGATACCCATACAATTGCCTACCTTGGCCTAAAGCTACACAGCTGTGCACCTGCGTGGGCAAAGGTAATTTAATTGTCATATCCCTGGCACAGGTCTTGGTGTCAGAAAGTTATTTCTTAGACAGTCCATGTAGAACCTATATTGTAAAGTGAGTACAAACAGCTGGGAGGGAAGAAAGCAGAAGGAAATGCTTTCTCTGAGTGTAGTGCATATAGTATGTAATGTTTTTTATTACATTTTTATGCTTTTTCTAATTTCTAGGTTTAGTTGCCCTTTTAATACTCTAAATGAGTGTTGGCCTCTTGTTATACTGATTGAATATGGGTAAACAATATTTAACAATTTATCAAGCAAAAGATAAATGCTTTTTAGCATCTGTGGCAGAACCATTCATTAGCATCCTTTTCCATGGCAGCATTAAGCACTAGTCAACACAAGCACATGCTTGGAACATCTTCCTACTTTAATTCTCTAATTGAAGCAGATAATAGAACTTTGAGAACTGGCAATGAGTGCAGGCGGCTGCTGTAGGAAAAAATGCATAGTCAGACATGGCTTCTACCACCAATAATAGCAGGTGGTTAGATGAACTGGACCTCTAGTGATCAGGCAATTGCTTTACAACTTGCATGGAAGAGACTATTGCTTGCCTTGTGGAGATGCATGGACAAAGCAGACAAACATTTATTTTTTACATGTCCTAAAAGTCCCCCGAGTGAAGAAACGATGCAGAGTTTTAGCACAATGTACAGTTTTAATCTTTAAAACAAACCAGTCAAGGCAATGTACACCTTTTTGAGGGCAATTTTTTTTTTATATTGCTTTATACTTACTTATTTTGAGCTAAAAATAATTTTTTTAATTGGTCTTTATAAAAATATGGAATCCTTTTTTGTGTACATAGGTGAGATCTTGTAGTAGCAGCCTGTGGATTTTCTGTCTTTTCCGTCATCTGGTAAGGTAACAGGCTCCTTATCAGTCACACAGTTAGAAAAACAGTTAACCCTTTGTGACAGAATAGCTCAATATTTTTAATAAAGGGTAATAGATAAATGAGGGGCACTCCGTATAAGGGAACAAGAAACGGCAAATATAGATTAGTTATTTAATCTCAAATAAAAGACATTGCATCACATAAAAACATCCAAGTAATAATACAATAAAATACACAATGGAAGAGGGCCCTGAGAAGTTGCCAGTTAATAGTGAAAGTTCAGGGATCCATGAGTGATCTACAGTCCCCACAATGAAAATCAATCGCAGCGGATCCTAATGCACCTAGACAAGGCTCCAAAAAGGCACGATCTGACAGCGTCAGAGGGGTAGTATAAAGTGCTATATACTGTTCCACTTTGAACCTCCAATGTATGAGGACAAACAGATGTATCAGATCCTGGGAGGAATCTCTAGTCAGATGAACAGATTGTAGCAAGAGTCTCTTACCCTATTCCGTCACTCGCTCAGTGTAGTGGATCAAAGAAGCAGCCGATCTCAGCTAAACGCGGCGTCCCACGTGATGTGGAGTCTGAACGTGACGTCTCACGTGACTCCTCGGCTGGAGCGGTAGTGACGTAGTCGGTTCTTGTTGGAAACACAGCCTCCATGCGAGACAAACTGTGAAAGTAACCCTGACCGTTGTTGTTTCCTCTTGTTAACTCGTGGTTACTTGGGGGGGGAACGGCTCACTGTCCCAACTAGCCCAAACGCGTTTCAGGGTATACACCCCTTCCTCAGTGGTAAAGACATCCCTGATTCCCAGGGACTTGAATGCTGAATGGGAATTGTTTGGATTCCTCTGAGGGATGGGGGGTGAGCCGGGTGGTGATGTAGATCCAGAGTCTGGCTGTTCCTCAGCACTCTGTTCCTTCCTTCCTCCCTGCCCTGCTCCCATCCCCTTTTCGACTTATACAGGCCTTTTGTAGAAATATGGTAGAGATTCATGCTTCCCCAATAAAATAAGCTGTCTAAATCCTGATTTAATGAAAAGTAACCACTTTGTAGGTCTTCTGGACCTCCTAAATGGAGGATTTTATTGTTTTTAAAAAAAAACGCATCTGATCGCATGTGCGTTTTTTATGAATCTCTATGATTACTATATTCGCATTGCTATTTACATGTTTTTTATGTTTATATTATTCATGATGTCATTTTAATATGATTAAACGCATTAAAGGCGCATATGACTGCATGTGCACTTTTTATGCGTTTGTATTACTATTTGTAAATTCACATTGCTATTTATATGTTTTTAATATGTTGGTACTATTCATGATGTTATCTCGCATGATGGATGCTTTATAGTTGCATGGTTTGTGATACCAAAGATAATAGGATTCCATACTGGGTTTTCATGATGTCCCAATTAGAGCAGTCCCACCCATGGCTGGTCTCTTGGGAAGATATAAAATGCTGCAACGTGCTCACTGTCTTTACCACTGAGGAAGGGGTGTATACCCTGAAACGCGTTTGGGCTAGTTGGGACAGTGAGCCGTTCCCCCCCCCCCCCCCAAGTAACCACGAGTTAACAAGAGGAAACAACGACGGTCGGGGTTACTTTCACAGTTTGTCTCGCATTGAGGCTGTGTTTCCAACAAGAACCGACTACGTCACTACTTCTCCAGCCGAGGAGTCACGTGAGACGTCACGTTCAGACTCAGCATCACGTGGGACGCCGTGTTTAGCTGAGATCGGCTGCTTCTTTGATCCACTACACTGAGCGAGTGACGGAATAGGGTAAGAGACTCTTGCTACAATCTGTTCATCTGAATAGAGATTCCTCCCAGGATCTGATACATCTGTTTGTCCTCATACATTGGAGGTTCAAAGTGGAACAGTATATAGCACTTTATACTACCCCTCTGACGCTGTCAGATCGTGCCTTTTTGGAGCCTTGTCTAGGTGCATTAGGATCCGCTGTGATTGATTTTCATTGTGGGGACTGTAGATCACTCATGGATCCCTGAACTTTCACTATTATCTGGCAACTTCTCAGGGCCCTCTTCCATTGTGTATTTTATTGTATTATTACTTGGATGTTTTTATGTGATGCAATGTCTTTTATATAAAATAAATAACTAATCTATATTTGCTGTTTCTTGTTCCCTTATACGGAGTGCCCCCCATTTATCTATTACTATTTCTGTCTACCGTGCGGTCTGGGTGGACCGAGAGATGAGCACCCACATCTGTTCGGTCTATAGGTTGAGTCGCTGGTTTATACTATTTTTAATAAAGGCCAATTGAAAATA
The DNA here is from genome assembly GCF_905171765.1 of Bufo bufo. NCBI lineage: Eukaryota > Metazoa > Chordata > Amphibia > Anura > Bufonidae > Bufo > Bufo bufo. The sequence goes on from NC_053394.1 coordinate 127,001,864, forward strand.
TGATTTTTAGCCAAAAATGAGTAACATGCAATTATAAACAAAAATTGCCTCCAAAAGTGTACATAGCCTTTTAAAGGCATTGGGAATGTTCTGTTTGGGGGCAGCATGGTATAAAATTTAGTAGAACTTGTAACTTTTCATTAAAATGTCTGCTCATTCTGAGCTTAGGAGTCCAATGGGCGGTCCCATCATTGATTGACAGATGTCCTTTTTGAGTGTGTATACACAGGTCTGTCACTAGACTGAGCTGCAATACTGTTCAGAGCTCATAGACAAGAGTGGTGCACTGTTTTTTCTAATCTTGGAAAACTCCTTAAAGGGATCTTCTCTCTACCTGTTCTTGTGCAGCTTGTGTACAAACACATATCTGATCTCTTAGGCTTTGTTCACAAAACATCATCAGAGCAGGGAGAGAAGCTGACATCACAGGTCATGTGACCCTCAGTGAAATCTGAGAAACCAGCAAATGGAGATAAAGTAAGTGAATTGTGAAGTCCTTTCATTTGACTAGTTAAAAACATACAAAGAACAAAAAAATAACTCGGACAACCCCTTTAAACCAAACCAAAAATGAAATTTCCAATCCTGACAGTTCTGCTCCTGGTCTGTACAGCAATGTAAGTTATATATCACAGCATCTTGCCTCCAAAAATTTTTGGATTGCAGAGCACTGCACCAGTCAACGTTCTCATCTAGTTCTATTGTAAATTACATAGCTTAGCAGTGACTATTTCATACATGGAAACTGCCATCACTTACTTAAGCATAGACATGATTATAAACAAGATTATCCTATATTATGGATACTATGTATATGATTGTGTGCTGGGCATTATGTGAAATACCAGTCACAGAATTCCTGTTTCAAAAAAATTCTTATTTGTCCTCCTTAAAATGTAATGGAAAATAAAAGGGGCTTACAGGAACGCAGTAATTCCGGCTCCAGAGAGCTCCAGCAGACTGTCCACCGCCAGAACAGCGTGCTGGAGAGCTCTAAAACTAGTGTTAAACCTCTCTATGGTGCTTTTTATTACACTTTATGTTCCCCAGAGAATGTCCACAAACTTCCCACTTTGGGGTAAATTTGTACAAACCATGGCCCCTTTGTATAAAACCCCCCACCTTCCCATTCATTTCTGTTGTCGTTTATGCGATAAGCTTCTCTCGAAAAGAAGGCTGGTTTTACTCGCCTCTTTCCGTAATGCAGACTGCTTGTAATTCGTTCATAAAACTTCTAGTAGGAATAATAAAGGAATGGCACAAAATACTTATATGAAAAGTTGCAAATTTTTTTTTTTACAGAATGCAAGTAGTTGCTAAAACAGATAAACGACTTCAAGTGAATGGGCTGCCATGTATTTAATGCTGGCAGTGAGTCTGCTGGAGTGTGAGATGATCGTTTCAGAGCTGGGAAATTCTCTCTTTATTTCCATATAGACATGTGAACATAGGGGTTCTGTTTAAACACTATAGAAACCTTTGATATAAAATAATAATACGTTTTACATATGTTAGTGGTTGAGTTGAATAAAATAGGTTGCACTAAGTTTTGGTCTGCAGTCTTCATGCCTTTAATCATTTTCAAACCCAGATATTTAATTTACAACCTGCCCTAGCTTCAGGTTTTTCTCATGTCAGTGTCCCACCCATTAATGCAAGCCGGATCTGTGTGTCCAGGATGCTGCTGCCTGCCCCTGGCATACAGCCTTGTGTGTGCCATTCTTCCTACCTACAGCCTGCGTGAGCTGCCTGCTGTAGATCCAGTGTCCAGACACATCTGCCTGTACAAATTGCGGTCCCCAATGCACAAAATGGCCGTGTGCAAAAGGCCTAAGGCCTCTTGCACACGACCGTATGCCCTCCGAGACATACGGTCCGTGAGCGGGCCATATGTCCCGGAGCGGCATACGTTGTTCTCATGGGAGCGCACTGCATCATAGGTTACTATGATGCTGTGCGCATTGGGACACCCGCGGGACTATTGTCCCGCACTCCTATGTTATTATGAGTGCGGGACATTAGTCCCGCTGGCGGCCCGATGCGCACAGCATCATAGTAACCTATGATGCTGTGCGCTCCCGCGCTCACCGACCGTATGTCTCGGAGGGCATACGGTCGTGTGCAAGAGGCCTAACAGAGAGAAAGGAGGGGCAGCAGAGAAAGCCGCCAGGAGCAGAGCCTTGAAGGATTCATGTCAGAAAAGGAAATTCCAGCAACTAGATGAAGGACTTAGACACAGTCTGCAAAAGCTAAATAGTATGAAAATTTTTAATGAAAACTATTTCAAAAGTTGCTTAAATTTGCATTGAGGAAGCAAATAAAAATAAATCAGCACAAAGGTGCTAAAGTCTTTAATCCCTTAAAGGAGTTATCCCATGAGTAGGGTTGTTGCAGGTATCGAAATTTCGATACCCAATCAATGAGCGGCGCCCAGAGATGTCCCAGCACTTACTATTATTCCTCGGTGCCGCTCCATTCGCCCGCTGTGCCCCATTACTGTCTCCTCTACTGCTCCATATGCTAATTACAATCTGAGCAATGGGGAGGAGACATCAGCTTCTCTAGTGGGCGTTCCTTCTCCCTGCGCTGCGATTGGACAGCGCTACAGCCAGGGAGAAGGAACGCCCACTAGAGAAGCTGATGTCTCCTCCCCATTGCTCCGATAGTAATTAGCATATGGAGCAGGAGAGGAGACAGTAATGGGGCACAGCGGGCGAACGGTAAGTGCAGGGACATCTCTGGGCGCCGCTCTGTTTAGCCTAATACTGAAAGTCTGGACCCATATAAAGTAGTCTTTAACACATAATACAGGAGGCGGGTGCCGGCAGCAGAATCGCATAGCCGGCACCGTGCCCATGACAGGGAGCTGCGATCAGCTGCAGTTAACCCCTCAGGTGTGGCACCTGAGGGGTTAACTGCCGCTGATCTGCTGCCAGTACCCGCCTCCTGTATTAAGGGGTAATTATCATTGGTGACGCAGTGCGCCCTCCCCCCGCCCACCCCATTAAAATCATTGGTGGCACAGTGCCCCCACCCACCCAGTATTAAAATCATTGGTGGCAGTGGCCACAGGGTCCCCTCCGCCCCTCCTCATTGGTGGCAGTGGCAGCTTCTGATCGGAGCCCCAGCAGTGTAAGCATAGGGCTCCGATGGGTTACCATGGCAGCCAGGACGCTCCTGAAGCCCTGGCTGCCATGGTAACATCCCTGATGCTGTGTGCACAGAGCATCAGGGACAGTGTGAGGTCCTATTCACCCTGATAGAGCTCTATCAGGGTGAATAGCACAAGGGATGAAAAATCTCAGGTTCTGGCCCCTAAGGGGGAAATGGTTATTAAATAAAAAGTGTAAAAAAAAAATATTAAGTATCAATCACCCCCTTTCCCAATTTCACATATAAAATGTATAAACAATAAATAAAACATATTACATATCGCCACATCAGAAAAGTCGGTAAAAAAATCTATGCGGTGAACGCCGGAACAGAAAAAATAAATAAAAACTGCGCAATTCGCCATTTTTTAAAATGCAGAATGCACGTGGCTTTTTTGGTTTATTTTTTTGCGTTGTATCGAGTATTGCAATACGTATTTATGGTATCGAAACCGAATCAAAAATTTGGTATTTCAACAACTCTACCCATGAGTAATGTAAAAAAAATCTAAATCGGATATCATATAGTACATGACAATCTCTAACCATTTTAAAACCAGCCCTGTACCTCACATTGATCCAGAGATCTCCCCATTCATTGCTGCAATTGCTTTCTCAGGGGGTGTGCACTTTCTGGTGCAGCTGGTGGTAGTTGAAGGATAGAATGGAGCATGTATGAGCTGTGAGCTTGACAGAGAATTTAGAAAAAGTGAAAACTTTATACTTATAAAGTATTAGCATGCTCCTGTATTCTAATACATTATGCCATGTGTCTCTATGGCACAGGCACTAGTTTGCCCTAACAACAGGCTCACTGAGCTTACAGTTCTGTGGTCCTTTGTAGGCTCACTGCAGAAGGCACACCCGGCCTCCGATCAAATCACTGGTATCCAATTAGAGGGGAAAATCCCCTTTGATAATGCTGTGGTTATTGACTGTGGCAATCAAAGGGTTAGCAGTTGGGATTGGAGTTACCTCCGATCCTGACTGTAGAGCAAAAACCTGTCTTATACCCTTTCATTAGAAAAGGCTGCCAAATCCCATGCAGTATTGTACCACATCTGGCCATTACGTTAACAAGACCTTAAAGCTAAATCCACTAGCATTCATGGCAGCGCTGGAAAACTGAATCCTCCACCGCCGTACACTTCGGGCTCCATTATTCGGATATGATTGATATAAGGCCTCATGCACATGATCATATGTATTTACTGTTTGCAAATTTCATATCCGCTAAATACAGATCCCGTTCATGTTGCATCTGCATTTTTTACAGACCCATTGACATCATGGGTCCATGGTCCGCATTTTGAGCATAGAACATGTTCCATCTTTTTGCGGAATGGACATACAGATGCATAAAGCACATGGATCATCTATCTGTGTGCTTTCTGCATCCGTATGTCTGTGCCGCAAAATGCCATTGAAGTCAGTGGGTCCGCAAAAAATGTGGACAGCACACAGGACCCATCCGTATTTTGCACATCCGCTATATGCAACAAAACGGATCCGATCGTGTACATGAGGCCTAGGTCTTCTAGAATTGCCTCTAAATAGACTGTGCTACCTATAGACTGAAGAGAAGTGTTTCCACTAGGGCTGAAACGATTCATCGATTTAATTGAGGCAAAAAAATCCTCAATGCTGTTTTTCTGCATCAAGGATTCGTTTAAATCACATGACCACGGAGCGTGAGTGAAATTAAGCTTCTCACTCACCGCTCCGTGGCCTCCCGTCGGCACCGCGCTGCAGGACCTTGCCTTTACACATCTTCAGCGCGCTGGCTGACGCTATGTGTGACGTCAGGTCCGCAGTGCATGCTGGGATGAAGGCGCGTCTCCTGCCGGACTCCATGTGTCGGCGCACTATGCACTGAAAGGTAAGTATAAAGTTAGCAGAGGCGGCAGCGGCGGCGGGTTGGGGGGGTGGGCAAATGGTGGCACCTGTGATTTGGCATGGGGAAATGGGGGATCCTGTGATTTGGCATCTATAGAGTTATTGGCAGGGGGGGGGTGCATCTGTGATTTGGCATGCATAACGTTATTGGCGGGGGGGAGAGGGGTTAATGGGGGCACCTGTGATTTGGCACATGGAGGGGCTGATCTGGGGGAGTGGGGAATATGTTGGATGGCATGGGGGAACTGGGGAAGGGGGATATCATGGCAATCTGGATTAAGGGGCTGATGGCAGTGCCATCATAGGGGCACTGGGGAACATGGCATGGAGGGGCTGCTAATCTGATGGCACTGGGGGACATGGTGGATGGTATAGGAGGCATTGGGAAAGTGAGACATTTTTAGAAAAAGATATGTTATTTTAAGAAGGTTTTTCTTATTACTCGATTAATCGTAAAAAATAATCGATAGAATACTCGATTAATTAAATAATCGTTTACTGCAGCCCTAGTTTCCACGGATAGTGGTGTCATAGACAGGTGCCAAGCTTGCCTCTTTGGCCCATTTGCTGAGCAATATTCTTCTTGGGACAGTATTGGTAGGTAGCACTGACACACTCTGCTGCATTATACAATTTGGCTTTGTTTCCTTGGAATGTAAAATAGTTTGTGAATGTTTGATGCAAGGAAGATAAATCTGTAGGTTATGTTATATTGAATTCATTTCCTTTTATGCAGAAGCCATCAGAGCCCTGTGATTCAGCAAAGGATTTACTCCCTTCCATTACTTGTATAAAAAATGAGCCGCTACATAGTTACATTTGCTTCTGACTGTTTATATAAAAAGAATGTCATTCCAGTGCACAACTTGGCATCGAGCTACGATAAAGTTCTTTCAATCCATGTATGGTCCGGTTTTGCCACAAGCCTTTCAACATGTAACACTTGTTACTTTTGTGCCTATTGATGGTACGGTGAACTACTTGTACTGTAGTTTATTTTAACTATTGCTTGTAAAGCTTCACTTGGAGAACACACGCGTGTTGGAATAAAGAAGCACCACTGAAATGAACACAGGAAAAGATGAATTTGTGTTATGTAAGCTAAGATCTTGTTGACAACTGGGTTTGTTTACAGACACTTGACCATATAACTCAGTCTATGGATTAGTGTAATATAGATTCCATGCAAAGCAAAGAAAAGCTCAATTAGAGGGGTTCCCAAACTTCCCATGATTTAAAGGGCATCTGTCAGCAGATTTGTACCTATAAAACTGGCTTACCTGTTGCATGTGCGCTTGGCGGATGAAGGCATCTGTGTTGGTCCCATGTTCGTATGTGCCCGCATTGCTGAGAAAAATTATGATGTTTTAATATATGCAAATGAGCCTCTAGGAGCAAGGTGGGTGTTGCTGTTACACCTAGAGGCTCTGCTCTCTCTGCAACTGCCGCGCCTTCTGCACTTTGATTGACAGGGCCAGGCAGTAAAAACCTCATCACACCTGGCCCTGTCAATCAAAGTACAGAGAGCGCGGCAGTTGCGGAGAGAGCAGAACTTCTAGGAGTAACTGCATCTCATTTGGATATATTAAAACATCATGAATGACTGATCGGCAGCATGCATGTTTAACTGCTCCTCTATTCATACAGGGGGACACCTGTGCTTGTGATCAGTGGGGTTCCCAGCAGTCAGACACTTATAGCTTATTCTTTGGTTTAAGGATAAGTTTAAATCTTGAAACAAACCCCTTAAAGAGACCTGTCACCTGACAAAATGCAGTGCAATCTGCAGGCAGCATGTTATAGAGCAGGAGGAGCTGAGCAAAGTCGTATATAGTTTCAGCAAAAAGACTATATATTTTACACAGACAGTGCTATCTATCACTGATAAGATGGCCCCTGTGTAAAACTGAGCTCAGAAAGAGCAGATATTTAAATGTATAAATTACAAGTTTTATGTAATCCTTTCCCACATAGCTATATATCAGTCTGCTCAGCTCCTTCTGTTCTATAACATGCTGCCTGCAGATTGTACTGCATTTTGTGTTGACAAGTTCCCTTTAACCCCTTCCCGACCTGTGCCCTAACAGTACGGTGCTGCGGGAAGTGACTTCCCGCAGTGCCCTAACAGTACGGTGCTGCGCACGCCCGATCAGCTGCAGGGGTCCAGCTGTTCCCTTTAGCCAGACCCCTGCTGTATGCGCCGCCATCGGTGAAAACACAGATGATGGCGAATTGACCCTCGCTATGCCGCGGTCATCGCTGACAGTGGCATGTGCAGGGTGTGTGGAGGGAGGGAGCTCCCTCCCCTTCCCCATCTGGTCCTCATGCTGCTGTAACAGGGACCTGATGACTTCCTTAGGCATCGTGGCTGCCTTACCTGTTAGCCTGTGAGATCCAGCCCCCTGGGTCTCAGACAGGAGGGCTGTAAGTGTATTACACAGTGTAATACACTTACAGCCAATGCATTACAATACAGAAGTATTGTAATGCATTGGAGAGGGGATCAGACCCCCAAAAGTTGGGGGGAAAAAGAAGTAAAAAAAAAAAAGTTCAAATAAAGTTTTGCATAATAAAAAAAAAAAAAAAAAAAAAAAAGCATTCCTTTCCCATAATTAAAGCGAACCTTTCACCTCATTTTCACTTTATAAACCAGCAACAGTACCTTAGATCATCTTCAGTGTGTTCTTATACATCCTTGTGCCGCTTTCATGCGCTGTATCTGCCTGAAAAAATCGTCTTATAAAGTTATCATTTCCTGCTCCAACAGTCACGCTAGAAGTCAAGGGGGTAGCCCTTCCCTCACCTCTGGCTGTACCTCCCCTGCCCTAACGCCGCCTCTATGCACTGTAATTGACAGCCGGCTCAGTCGCCGGGACCGCGCTTGTCAAGGCTGCGCATGCGCCGTCCTCCTCATTCGCCGCTCGATCCCGTCTTTCGCGCGATGAAAGCGGCACAAGGATGTATAAGAACACACTGAAGATGATCTGTAAGGTACTGTTGCTAGTTTATAAAGTGAAAATGAGGTGAAAGGTTCGCTTTAAGTAGTAAAAAAAAAAAAAAAAAAGAAAAGTAGACTTATTAGGTATCGCCGCATCCGTATCGACCAGCTCTATAAAATATCAAATGATCCACCCTGTCAGGTGAATGCTGTAAAAAAATAATAAAAAGTGTCAAAACAGCAATTTTTTGTTCACCTTCCCTCACAAAAAGTGTAATACAATGTGTCAGAGAAAACAATCTCAGAATGGCTTGGATAAGTAAAAGTGTTCCAAAGCTATTATAGCATAAAGTGACACATGTCAGATTTGCAAAAAATGGCCTGGGCAGGAAGGTGAAAACTGGCCCAGGGTAGAAAGGGTTAAGCAGGGACCCCGAGATCTACCTAAGCATCCTTTCTCTATTTCAGTCTGTTTTGTTTTTCATTAGTAGGTCCTGGTGCTCCTCTGTGCTAAGCTAGTTTTTACATTAGCATTAGAGTTCCAGCAGCCTAGAACTGCATGGAACAGCCTGTCAGAGCTCTCTGGATCCAGCAATACTGGATGTTACGGCAGTGCCCGCCAGGCCCTTTGACTTTTCGGTTGGACAAAGCATTGTTACTAGAGATGATCGAATCGACTTCTGATGAAACAGGCGAAGTTGATTCGCATAAAACTTTGTTCCAATACTGTGCGGAGCAGGAGCTCCGTACAGCATTGGAATGTATTGACTCCAATGAACCGAAGTTATTACTTTGCGAAGTCTTGCGAGACTTCGCATAATAACTTCATAAATTAATTTCTTTTATTTTACAGTAAAAATTTATTTATTAAGTAGTTATGCGAAGTCTCGCGAGACTTCGCAAAGTAATAACTTCGGCTCATCTGAGCAAATACATTCTAATACTGTACGGAGCGCTCGCTCCTTACAGTATTCAAACGAAGTATTATGCGAATTGACTTCGGATGTTTTCATTCGAAGTTGATTCGCTCGTCCCTAATTGTTACAATGGGTCTGCAAAAAAAATATAAAAAATGGCTGCAACATGGACACCACACGGAAGACTGCAAAATACATACGATCGTGTAAATTCACACTGACAACCCTGACATTGCCCATAGCAACCAATGAGAGAGCAGCTTTAATTTTTCCAAAGCAGTTAAAGAAATGAATGCTGAGCTCTGATTGGTTGCTTGGGGCAACAAGGACAGTCCTTGGTAAATGAGGCCTAAGATGTATATTGGAACAGATTTTCCTCATGGCTGTATCAGAACAGTCCACAAATGATGCCACAAGTCGCAGTCCCAGTGCCCGCATTGTACCCCTTTACTCTAAGTGCCAGACTGAGCCCTTATACATTTAGTCAAGTCTCTGCGATTGTCCTAATAACTGCCAACCCTAGTTAGTGCCAGCCACACTACTCCTACAGATCTTACAATTGTGTGCCCCTTGTGCTATCCACACTGTCCCCATTAGAGGTAGTGACCAACAACGCCATATAACTGCCAACCAATGCCCCCATAGGCGTCATCTGTTTCGTCCATAATTGGAAGCCATGGTTCCCCAAGAAATCCCAGCAATATTGACCCCATAAGTATCTACAGTGATGCCAGGGGGGATAGCCCAAGTGCCCCCATAACTGCCTGCCACTGTGCCCCCATAACTGCCTGCCACTGTGCCCCCATAACTGCCTGCCACTGTGCCCCCATAACTGCCTGCCACTGTGCCCCCACAACTGCCAGCGACTGAGTCTCCATAAGTGAAATCCACACGGCTCCTACAACTCCCAGCAATATTGCTAACATAGGAGCTTTCCACACTGATGCCAAAGGTGACAACCATGGTGCCTCTATAAATGCCATCCACAGTCCCCCATAAATGCTAGCCACAAAGCCCGTCTAACAGAGCAACCACAGTGCTACCATAAGAGACGGCCATGGACAGTGTTGTATTAGTGCCAGTCAAAGCCTCAAAACATTTCATCCACTGCCTCTATAACTGCTTGCCATAGTTTTGTTGTTCCTACAGAAATAACAGATAAACGTCCAATAAATCGCAGCCAAAGCCCTCTATAAGTTTCTATTATATCCATAGTAATGCCTTGATTGACAGCCACAGTCCCCCACAAGTGCTATAGCCTCCTCCAGAACCTCCTCTAGGGTGACCTCTTTTTTTCCAGACATGTCCTCTTTCTGGGGCCTAAAATAAATTTCCAGATTGAATTTAAAATTACCAAAAAATGTCCAGAATTCTCAAGGGATGGGGGTTAGGTTTGCTGCAGGGTGGGGCGAGATCTGTAACTATAGGGTGGTGTGCCCCAGTGAAAGACTGACACCATCAAGCTATTTACCTGATAGACTGTTCAGTTGCCCATAGTAACCGCTAAACTGATAACAATGTTACCATCAAGCTTTGTACCCAGTGGTGACTGTAACCGCTAAGCACTGCGCCTCCTGCTTGAGTAAAGTTGGGATGCAAGTGTCTGTGTCATGGCTTAGCCATCCTCAAGTAGGGTCCCAGGATAGGATCAAGGGTCACATAGGGGATTGAATAAGAGCCGATGTCGGCAGTTGGACCAGTGGCTGTGAGTTACAGAACATATTTGCAGGAAACCCTGCGATCGTCGGGGAACCATAAATATACAGTACAGACCAAAAGTTTTCACACACCTTCTCATTCAAAGAGTTTTCTTTATTTTCATGACTATGAAGGCATCAAAACTATGAATTAACACATGTGGAATTATATACATAACAAACAAGTGTGAAACAACTGAAAATATGTCATATTCTAGGTTCTTCAAAGTAGCCACCTTTTGCTTTCATTACTGCTTTGCACACTCTTGGCATTCTCTTGATGAGCTTCAAGAGGTAGTCCCCTGAAATGGTCTTCTAACAGTCTTGAAGGAGTTCCCAGAGATGCTTAGCACTTGTTGGCCCTTTTGCCTTCACTCTGCGGTCCAGCTCACCCCAAACCATCTCGATTTGGGTTCAGGTCCGATGACTGTGGAGGCCAGGTCATCTGGCGCAGCGCCCCATCACTCTCCTTCATGGTCAAATAGCCCTTACTTTCAAAGTTTTCCCAATTTTTCGGCTGACTAACTGACTGACCTTCATTTCTTAAAGTAATGATGGCCATTCGTTTTTCTTTACTTAGCTGCTTTTTTCTTGCCATAATACAAATTCTAACAGTCTATTCAGTAGGACTATCAGCTTTGTATCCACCTGACTTCTCCTCAACGCAACTGATGGTCCCAACCCCATTTATAAGGCAAGAAATCCCACTTATTAAACCTGACAGGGCACACCTGTGAAGTGAAAACCCTTTCAGGGGACTACCTCTTGAAGCTCATCAAGAGAATGCCAAGAGTGTGCAAAGCAGTAATCAAAGCAAAAGGTGGCTACTTTGAAGAACCTAGAATATGACATATTTTCAGTTGTTTCACACTTGTTTGTTATGTATATAATTCCACATGTGTTAATTCATAGTTTTGATGCCTTCAGTGTGAATCTACAATTTTCATAGTCATGAAAATAAAGAAAACTCTTTGAATGAGAAGGTGTGTCCAAACTTTTGGTCTGTACTGTATACGGCGTTTATCCAAACAGGAGTGTATTGAAACAGTGCACTCAGGAAAGGGTTAATGGCCTGTGCAGTGAGACACATTTACAGTCACTAAAGGGTTAACCCTTTGTAACATTAGTCATAGACACCTGTGACATCACAAGCACATGTGTCGTAAGTGAAAAATCCTTGTACAAAGCGGACGAGTGGACATATTTGGTGCCGTACTTGATGGCCTGAGGGCCTTGAGCTTAACTACCCCCACCCACCGCACCTTGATGAAATTTATAGGTTCTAGCAGGAAGTCCATCGCCCAACAGGAGAAAAGAGACATCCGCCTAGCCAACCAGATCAGCCGGACTGCTGCACCCCCAATTAATGTGTTCTGTGTCTTTTATTTTGCATTCTTTGGTTTTAGGGGTGTATGCATGATTTTCTCAGGGAGGAGGTTAAAGTGGGATTTGTCACAGTCCCGCCTGTGACAGGGACTAGAAGATTGAGGAGACTGGCTGCACGTGATTGACAGCCCCTTTGGTTTCACTTTTCTGTGTTGTTGCTGGGGATGATCACACCTCTTGTCTCAGGTGTAGCTTAAGTGGTCATTCCTTATCCTCTATTTAGTCTGGCCTCACCCATCATGCTATGCGGTTGATAGCTCCTTGTTTGTGGAAGTCCTGGTGTTTGGTTCTCTCTGAGTTCCTGCTCGTCCGCATAATTCTGGAAGTTAAGTTTATCTTGTTTGTTGCTTTCCCCTACCTGTTGATATTAGGCCTGAGGGGGGGTCTCCTATTCCTTTATCTGGGAAGGAATAGGCCATTCGTGTCCTGACACCATCTGCAGGGCCCTATTAGGGTGAGATTGGCTTAGGTTCCTGCTTATGAACATTCCTACCATCAAGGTCTTTTCATACTGATAGCAGTCAGGGCTCGGCGTAGGGACTCACTAGGTGTGACCATTTCCCTTTCCCTAGGTTCCAGGCCTAATACTTTTTACATTCCCTTCTGTGTTCAGTGTGGAGTGTATTTACCACACTGCGCCATGACATTATTGACCGCCACAATTTGTCATTTTTTATCTTTGTCAGTGAGGCTATGGATCCTATCGCTGCACTGACTGGACAATTGCAAGGTCTGTCTTGGAAGGTAGCCAGCCTCCGGACGCAGATCCAGGGATCACAGGCGTCTGGTGTCAGTAGTACTTACCAGGCCTGTCCTGAACCTAATATAAACCTATAGTGTTGTTAAACAAACAACAAAAGAATGCCCAATGTATTCAAAAAATATATATTTTATTTAATTATAATAAACATATCATGATTTCTAAAATATTCAAGATAGCAAGAAAAAGGTATGAAGAGTCAGCAAGAAACCGGATGCCGCAATCCACTGGCCGGTGTCGCTGCTACCCGCCAGAAGATGGAAAACATGTCAAGTATGCCAGTAGTATGCACCGGGGTGATTCACAGCATAATAGCCCATATAATATGACTATTCTGAATAGTGATTCATATGATCATCACCCTGGTGCATAGCCACCAGATGAATCTCAGCTCAACTCAGAGTGTAGTTAAAGGAACAAAATATATAACAACCGCTAGAATCTAGCAATAAAGGGGAAAGAAATGAAGCCCTCACATAAATGAGACAGCACACACAGAACCTTATTATAAAGGATATAGAGGGACTCATCTGTGGATATCAGATAGAGTTAAGGCATACCATGAGACATGATGGAGGGTAAAGGCAGCAGGCACGGGACAGGCTAGGAACCTCGACGCGCGTTTCGCCTCAGCTTCGTCAGGAGGTAAACAAGGTTGCACTCACGGACAGGTTTTCGGAGGGGAGTGACAACTTAATTCGGTTCAGAGAGTCGAGTAAGTTGTACTTTAAGTTACGCCCTCTCTCATCTGGGAATGACAGTCAGGCCTCATGCACACGGACGTTTTTTTTTGCTGTCCGCAAAAACTGTTTCCGTTGTTCCGTGATCCGTGTCCGTTTTTTCATCCGTGGGTCTTCCTTGATTTTTGGAGGATGAAAAGTTAAAAAAATAAGTCAAGTTTGCATTGAAAATGATAGGAAAAACGGACACGGATGACTATCTTGTGTGCATTCGTGATTTTTCACGGACCTATTGACTTGAATGGGTCCGTGAACCGTTGTTCGTGAAAAAAATAGGACAGGTCATATTTTTTTCACGGACTGGAAAAACGGATCACGGACGCGGAAGCCAAACGGTGCATTTTCCGATTTTTCCACGGACCCATTGAAAGTCAATTGGTCCGCGGAAAACCGAACAACGGCCGCGGATGCACACAACGGTCGTGTGCATGAGGCCTCAAAGTGTTATTTCGTTGCTCAGTCTTGGGCTTTTTCTTTGCCAACCAGATCACAGTGCTTCCGGTCGGTAAATACATTTTTCAGAGCTCTAGGTCTTATCTACGATGACCCGGATCGGATCTCTCTGGTGGCGACCAAGTTACGTGGTTTACGACAGGGACAGCGTTCGGCGGAGATCTATTGCTCTGAATTTAGGAGATGGACTATGGATACGGAGTGGAATGATCCAACTCTCCGTAGTCAATTCTGTTAGGGATTGTCTGAGAGGCTAAAGAACGCCTTGGCCTTTCACGAAAATCGGAGTCACTGGAAGCGGCTATGTCCCTTGCTGTACGTATGGATAGACGCCTGTGAGAGAGGTTAAAGGTCCCTCACTCTCAGGACTAACTTCCTCTGACATGTTGGGAGGAGAGACTCTTGAGTTTATGCCTGGTGATGAACCCATGCAGCTAGAGGGAGCTACCCCTGGACCTGCTTGCAAGAGTTCTAGTCCTAAGAAGGGAGTATGTTTTTTTTTATTTTATTTTTGGTAAAAGGTAGTAAAAGGGGACATTTTGTTAATGTTTGTCCTTATGTTCTGCGTCGATGTGAAAACAAGAAAAAAACGTTTTCCCATCTCACTCTTTGTGGTGTGGGTGGGCAGTCAGAGAACTTACTTTTGCCATTTACTGGTAGTACCCGATTTCTCCTGTCTGCCGAGGTGGCGCTAGAGACTAAAACTGTGCGAATTGAGGTGTTTATTGACAGTAGGGCAGTGGTTAACCAGGTTGATGGTCAGTTCATCCGTATGCATGGGTTGACAACAAGTGCATTCGAGAAAAATATTTCGGTGTTCGCAATAGACTCTACACCACTTACTCAGGAATATTTGTCACAGATGGTGCAGGACATCCGTTTAAGAGTGGGTGATTTTCATCAAGAATCCATTTCGTGTTTTGTGCTAAAGGGACTGCCTGCTCCATTTGGTTTTGGGTTTATCATGGTTGAGCAAACATAATCCTACCATTGACTGGCAAGCAAGACAGATTCTCAATTGGAGTGATTATTGCATGGACAACTGTCTTAATACATCTCTTTCTCGCCGGCATCCCAAATCCCGCGCAGGCGCAGTGCCGTCACTCATCTCATCATAGCGCAGGCAATCGCCGGCACTGCGCCTGCGCGGGATTTGGGATGCCGGCGAGAGGAGGATCGGGGTGTTTGCCGCAGAGCGCGGCGTTGAGGAGGGGGGGAGTTGAGCACTTAGCCGCGCCTCTGGGAGGCGATTTAGATGAACTTGGAGGTGTTATTAGTTTTCAAATTTAGCCGGGCACAGCACTTCAGAGGGGCGTTCCTGGGCACCGTGGAGAAAGAAGAACGCCCCTCTGGGCTCCTTACAGCGTCATTTACATATCATAAGAATCGATTTTTTTGAAGAAATGACAAGACTGACAATCAAAAGAATCAGACAGATGGAAAAAAGGTACTCTGTTAAACCTGGATTCATGAAAAAAAAAAATTGGGTAAATTGCTAGTGACAGATTCCCTTTAATACCCCAGAGAGTTATTTTGAGAGTCTGGTCATGCCGTTTGGATTAACTAATGCTCCCGCAGTTTTTCAGTATTTTGTCAATGATATCTTTCATCATCTGGTGGGGAGGTTTGTTGTTGTTTATCTGGATGACATATTAATTTATTCTTCAGATATGGATACTCATCAGGATCATGTGAGGTGTAAACAGATCCTAAGAGAGAATAAATTGTATGCTAAGATGGAGAAGTGTGTATTTGCAGTTCAGGAAGTGCAATTCCTGGGTTACCTACTCTCCTCTTCAGGTTGTCGTATGGAGAAGGTCCGTGCTGTGTTGGACTGGGATAGACTCGAAAATCTGAAAGCGCTTATGCGGTTTTTGGGATTCACTAACTACTACCGTAACTTTATTTTGAACTACTCGATTGTGGTCAAACCTTTGACGGACATGACTAAGAAAGGTTCGGATGTCTCAGTCTGGTCTGATGCGGCATTACAAACCTTTTCTGCGGTGAAGGAGTGTTTTTCTTCTGCTCTTATACTGGTGCAACCTGATATGTCACAACCATTCATCGTGGAAGTTGACGCATCCGAGGTGGGGGTAGGAGCTGTTTTATTGCAGGGTACTTCACCTAGTAAATGGCGCACATGTGCTTTCTTCTCCAAGAAAATCTCGGCTGCAGAAAGGAATTATAACGTGGGTAATAGAGAGTTGCTAGCCATTAAGTTGGATTTTGAGGTATGGCGTCATTGGTGGGAAGGAGCTATTCATCCTATTACTGTGCTTACTGGAGGGAATCAGCTTGGAGGAGGGGACATCCCTAGCCTCTATTGATGTTGAGGCCCTCTATTCCTCCATACCTCATCGCTTGGGTATGAGGGCAGTGGAATCATTCCTCTACACTAGGGGACAACAGTTCTATCCACATAATGTATTTGTCTTGCAGTTGCTTGACTTTGTTCTTACAAGGAATTATTTTCTGTTTGATGGTGTCCTATACCACCAGCTCAGGGGCACTGCGATGAGGAGTTCTTGTGCCCCGTCGTATGCAAATTTGTTCCTGGGCTGATGGGAGAGGACACTGGTCTTTGGCGACGCACCCAATAGACATATTTCCTGCATTGTCACCTGGGCAAGATTCATTGACGACGTCTTTGTTGTCTGGAAAGGGGGAGAAATAGAATTCTCTGACTTTGTTAAGGACCTGAATGTTAATTACATCAACATGAAGTTCACCTCGGTCTTTGAAACAAATACCTTGCCTTTTTCTTGATATTTCCATCTCAAGGGGCAAGGATGACCTGATTCAAACAGACATCTTCAGGAAACCCACTTCAACAAACTCACTTCTACACTGGAGCAGCCACCATCCCTTCCCCCTGAAAAGGGGAATACCAGTGGGACAGTACCTGCGCATCAGGAGGAACTGTTCCACCTGGGATACATTTAAAACACAGGCTAACGATCTTAGAAGTCGTTTTCGTGAAAGGGGGTACCCAGATGCGGTCCTAAAAAGTGCCTTTAAAAGAGCATGTGGGAGCAAGAGAGATGACCTTCTCTATCCTAAACCTAAAAAACCGGAGACTGGCTTGATACGCCTTATAGGCACATTTGATGACTCTTCGGTAGAGGTTAAACAGATACTAAGGAAACATTGGGAGGTCCTCCTCATTGACCCAGACATTAAAAAGGTTATCCCAGAAACAGCACAGATCACCTACCGTAGGGGCCTCAGCCTTAGGGATCGCCTTGTACACAGCCACTACAGCGATACACGTGATTCTAAAGAGACATGGCTGCAACGTCCAATCGGTTGTTTTCGCTGTAGTGGCTGTGTGGCGCGTGGACACATTTTAAAGGGACTGTCGTTTTATGCCAATGTCACCGGCAAGTGTCACCAAATTAGACATTTCATAAATTGTCACACCAGGGGAGTGATCTACAGGGCCAACTGTATATGTGGTCTTGAGTACATTGGGAAAACTACCCGTGAGTTGCGACGTCGGATAGGTGAACATTTGGGTTACATCAGGAACGATAGAGATACACCTATTGCCAAACATATCAACATGATGCATGGTGGTGATGCATCGGAGTTGAGATTTATGGGCATTGAAGTAGTCGCGAGACCAAAAAGGGGAGGGGATTGGGACCGGAGGATATTGCAGAGAGAGACTTGGTGGATATTTCACCTTCAAACCGTGGCCCCTAGGGGCATTTCAGCGATATGGTCCGGTCCCTCCCTCAGTTACCCTTAGAACGTGCTAAATGTGGGTAGAATTGTAATAATAAATGACTTTGTTGGAGTGGTATACCGAGTTAGATTACTATACCTTCTACTGGGATATGAATAGAAGATGTACTTTGAAATATGATTGCGCTGAAGCGATTAACCACCTCAGCCCCCAGTGCTTAAACACCCTGAAAGACCAGGCCACTTTTTACACTTCTGACCTACACTACTTTCACCGTTTATTGCTCGGTCATGCAACTTACCACCCAAATGAATTTTACCTCCTTTTCTTCTCACTAATAGAGCTTTCATTTGGTGGTATTTCATTGCTGCTGACATTTTTACTTTTTTTGTTATTAATCGAAATTTAACGATTTTTTTTTCAAAAAAATGACATTTTTCACTTTCAGTTGTAAAATTTTGCAAAAAAAACGACATCCATATAGAAATTTTGCTCTAAATTTATAGTTCTACATGTCTTTGATAAAAAAAAAATGTTTGGGTAAAAAAAAAATGGTTTGGGTAAAAGTTATAGCGTTTACAAACTATGGTACAAAAATGTGAATTTCCGCTTTTTGAAGCAGCTCTGACTTTCTGAGCACCTGTCATGTTTCCTGAGGTTCTACAATGCCCAGACAGTACAAACACCCCACAAATGACCCCATTTCTGAAAGTACACACCCTAAGGTATTCGCTGATGGGCATAGTGAGTTCATAGAACTTTTTATTTTTTGTCACAAGTTAGCGGAAAATTATGATTTTTTTTTTTTTTTTTTTCTTACAAAGTCTCATATTCCACTAACTTGTGACAAAAAATAAAAAGTTCTATGAACTCACTATGCCCATCAGCGAATACCTTGGGGTCTCTTCTTTCCAAAATGGGGTCACTTGTGGGGTAGTTATACTGCCCTGGCATTCTAGGGGCCCAAATGTGTGGTAAAGAGTTTGAAATCAAATTCAGTAAAAAATGACCTGTGAAATCCGAAAGGTGCTCTTTGGAATATGGGCCCCTTTGCCCACCTAGGCTGCAAAAAAGTGTCACACATCTGGTATCCCCGTACTCAGGAGAAGTTGAGGAATGTGTTTTGGGGTGTCTTTTTACATATACCCATGCTGGGTGAGATAAATATCTTGGTCAAATGACAACTTTGTATAAAAAAATGGGAAAAGTTGTCTTTTGCCAAGATATTTCTCTCACCCAGCATGGGTATATATAAAATGACACCCCAAAACACATTCCCCACCTTCTCCTGAGTACGGAGATACCAGATGTGTGACACTTTTTTGCAGCCTAGGTGGGCAAAGGGGCCCATATTCCAAAGAGCACCTTTCGGATTTCACTCATCATTTTTTACAGAATTTGATTTCTAACTCCTTACCACACATTTGGGCCCCTAGAATGCCAGGGCAGTATAACTACCCCACAAGTGACCCCATTTTGGAAAGAAGAGACCCCAAGGTATTCGCTGATGGGCATAGTGAGTTCATGGAAAAAATTTTTTTTTGTCACAAGTTAGTGGAATAGGAGACTTTGTATGAAAAAAAAAAAAAAAAAAAAAAAATCATCATTGTCCACTAACTTGTGACAAAAAATAAAAAATTCTAGGAACTTGCCATGCCCCTCACGGAATACCTTGGGGTGTCTTCTTTCCAAAATGGGGTCACTTGTGGGGCAGTTATACTGCCCTGGCATTTTCCAGGGGCCCTAATGTCTGGTAAGTAGGTAAATGACCTGTGAAATCTGAAAGGTGCTCTTTGGAATGTGGGCCCCTTTGCCCAGCTAGGCTGCAAAAAAGTGTCACACATCTGGTATCTCCGTACTCAGGAGAAGGTAAGGAATGTGTTTTGGGGTGTCATTTTACATATACCCATGCTGGGTGAGAGAAATATCTTGGCAAAAGACAACTTTTCCCATTTTTTTTATACAAAGTTGGCATTTGACCAAGATATTTATCTCACCCAGCATGGGTATATGTAAAATGACACCCCAAAACATATTCCCCAACTTCTGCTGAATACGGAGATACCACATGTGTGACACTTTTTTGCAGCCTAGGTGGGCAAAGGGGCCCAAATTCCTTTTAGGAGGGCATTTTTAGACATTTGGATACCAGACTTCTTCTCACGCTTTGGGGCCCCTAAAATGCCAGGGCAGTATAAATACCCCACATGTGACCCCATTTTGGAAAGAAGACACCCCAAGGTATTCAATGAGGGGCATGGCGAGTTCATTGAAAAAAAATAATTTTGGCACAAGTTAGCGGAAATTGATTTTTTGGATTTAGTTCTCACAAAGTCTCCCTTTCCGCTAACTTGGGACAAAAATTTCAATCTTTCATGGACTCAATATGCCCCTCAGCGAATACCTTGGGGTGTCTTCTTTCCAAAATGGTGTTATTTGTGGGGTGTTTGTACTGCCCTGGCATTTGAGGGTCTCCGCAATCATTACATGTATGCCCAGCATTAGGAGTTTCTGCTATTCTCCTTATATTGAGCATACGGGTAATGAGATTTTTTTTTTCCGTTCAGCCTCTGGGCTGAAAGAAAAAAATGAACGGCACAGATTTCTTCATTCGCATCGATCAATGTGGATGAAAAAATCTCTGCCAAAAAAAGAAAAAGGAGGGGAAAGGCGTCTGCCAGGACATAGGAGCTCCGCCCAACATCCATACCCACTTCAGCTCGTATGCCCTGGCAAACCAGATTTCTCCATTCACATCAATCGATGTGGATGAATAAATCATTGCCGGGATTTTTTTTTTTTATATATACAAAGTGTTTGCCAAAGTATATGAACACCGCCACCTCCTCAGCTCATATGCCTCGGCAAACATATCTTTTACTGCAGAGGAGAAATCTCGTCTTGCAGCGCCGCATACACCGACTTGCGTGTAATCTGACAGCAGCACAATGCTTCTGTCCGAATGCACATCAGTGCTGCAGCTGGTCGATTGGTTGGTCCACCTGGAAGGTAAAAAAAACAAAACAAAAAAGAAAAAACCAGGCCGCAAAGCAATAACTTTATTAACTTTAGAACAGAACATATTAACTTTTTTAAACTTTTTTAACTTTTTTACTTACCGGTAATTTTTTTTTTGTTTAGTTTTTTTTACCTTTATAGAACAAACCTCTCCTTCCCCATGGGACAATGTGCAAAGCGCAAATCGCCCAAAGATGTGGCGAAGTACGTTATGCACTTTATCCCAGGTGAAAGGAGAGGTTTGCAGCAGCTGAGAGTAAAAGGGCCCTAATAGCCCTGTGTGCCTGTCCTGTGAGATGCAATCCCTATGCTAGGTGTACCTGTGTGTGGTACTTCCGGAAACACTCTCCATAGCATAGGGCAGGGTGGTCAGCACAGTCAGGACAGAAATAGCGGGTGTCACGCCTTATTCCACTCCTGCTACAGACACGACATCTTTTTCGGGGTGACGGTTGGGTTGAGGTACCAGGAACGACACTGGGGAAATGTCGCTCGTGTAGACGGCTAACTACACTGGGGGATGGGGCCACGGAACCTCCTGGGTAAAGGAGGTTCTCGATGATCTCTTCCTGGAATTTGAGGAAAGATCGTGTTCTCCCAGCCTTACTGTAGAGAACAAAACTATTGTACAGCGCCAATTGAATTAAATATACAGACACCTTCTTATACCAGCGTCTGGTTCTGCGGGAAACTAAATACGGAGACAACATCTGGTCATTGAAGTCCACCCCTCCCATGAGCGCATTATAGTCGTGGACACAGAGGGGCTTTTCAATGACACGGGTTGCTCGCTCAATTTGGATTGTCGTGTCTGCGTGAATGGAGGAGAGCATGTAAACGTCACGCTTGTCTCTCCATTTCACCGCGAGCAGTTCTTCGTTACACAAGGCAGCCCTCTCCCCCCTTGCAAGACGGGTGGTTACAAGCCGTTGGGGGAAGCCCACGCGACTAGTTCGCGCGGTGCCACAGGCGCAAATCCGTTCTAGAAACAAATGCCTAAAGAGGGCCACACTTGTGTAAAAATTGTCCACATAAAGATGGTACCCCTTGCCGAATAAGGGTGACACCAAGTCCCAGACTGTCTTCCCACTGCTCCCCAGGTAGTCAGGGCAACCGACCGGCTCCAGGGTCTGATCTTTTCCCTCATAGACACGAAATTTGTGGGTATAGCCTGTGGCCCTTTCACAGAGCTTATACAATTTGACCCCATACCGGGCACGCTTGCTTGGGATGTACTGTTTGAAGCCAAGGCGCCCGGTAAAATGTATTAGGGACTCGTCTACGCAGATGTTTTGCTCGGGGGTATACAAATCTGCAAATTTCTGGTTGAAATGGTCTATGAGGGGCCGAATTTTGTGGAGCCGGTCAAAAGCTGGGTGGCCTCTGGGACGGGAGGTGGTGTTGTCGCTAAAATGCAGGAAACGGAGGATGGCCTCAAATCGTGCCCTGGACATAGCAGCAGAGAACATGGGCATGTGATGAATCGGGTGCGTTGACCAATATGACCGCAATTCATGCTTTTTTGTCAGGCCCATGTTGAGGAGAAGGCCCAAAAAAATTTTAATTTCGGAAACTTGGACTGGTTTCCACCGGAAAGGCTGGGCATAAAAGCTTCCCGGGTTGGCGGATATAAATTGTGTGGCATACTGGTTGGTCTCTGCCACGACTAAGTCCAAGAGCTCCGCAGTCAAGAACAGCTCAAAAAATCCCAGGGCCGAACCGATTTGAGCCGTCTCAACCCGAACTCCAGACTGGGCGGTGAAAGGGGGAACTACAGGTGCGGCTGAAGTTGGTGACTGCCAATCAGGGTTTGCCAGCACCTCAGGGATTCTAGGGGCTCTACGGGCCTGTCTTTGCGGTGGCTGCGACGGGGTAACTAGTGCACGTGCCACCGTACCAGCTTCAACTGCCCTTCTGGTGCTCGCCACGTCACCATGTTGTACGGCAGTGCTGGTACTAGGTCCAGGGAGGGCTGCGCTGCTGGTGTATGCCTCACCACGTGATCCGGCAGCGACAGCCCCACTCTGCTGCTCTTGAAGCGGATCCTGCATAACCTGTGGTCTAGCGACATGGGGCCGGGTACGCCTGGTGCTGCCAGGGACCTCCACCTCCTCGTCCGAACATTGGGTCAGAGAGCCACTGCTTTCCACAGGTTCATATTCTGACCCGCTAGATTCATCAGATGAGGGTTCCCACTCCTCATCCGACTGGGTCAGAATCCTGTAGGCCTCTTCAGAAGAATACCCCCTGTTTGACATTTTGGACTACTAAATTTAGGGGTATTCCCTGAGACTACCCAAGAAAAAAAGCAAGCCTGTCTTACAAAGGGGAGGCTAGCGAAGTACCGGAGGCCGCTGCGGTTGATAAAAAATATCAAAACAGATTTTTTTATCGCCGCAGTGCATGTAAAATGAATGTGCAGTGATCAAAAAATATATATTTTTTGTCACTGCGGTGGGGCGGGCGTGGGTGAACGCACGTGTGGGCGACCGATCAGGCCTGATCGGGCAAACACTGCGTTTTGGGTGGAGGGCGAACTAAAGTGACACTAATACTATTATAGATCTGACCGTGATCAGTTTTGATCACTTACAGATACTATAAAAGTACAAATGCTGATTAGCGATACGCTATTCAGCGAATAAAAGTGACTGCGGTGCGGTGGGGTGGGCGCTAACTGACGCTAACTACCTAACCAAGGGGCCTAAACTAACAGCCAATACTAGTGAAAAAAAAAAAGTGACAGTTTACACTGATCACTTTTTTTCCTTTCACTGGTGATTGACAGGGGCGATCAAAGGGGTGATCAAAGGGTTAATTGGGGTGCAGGGGGGTGATCTGGGGCTAAGGTGTAGTGTTGGTGCTACTCACAGTTCAGTCTGCTCCTGTGCTGGATCCAACCGACGAAAAGGACCAGCACAGGAGCAGAGAAGCCATATAACAGATCATATTTACTAATATGATCTGTTATATGGCTTGTGATTGGATTTTTTAAAAATCGCCAGCCTGCCAGCCAATGATCGTTGCTGGCAGGCTGGTGACGAACTTGTTCTTTAACTTTTGCCGGCCCGCGATGCGCATGCGCGGGCCGGCTTGGAGCGAAATCTCGCGTCTCGCGAGATGACGCGTATATGCGTGACTGTGCGCAGCGCTGCCACCTCCGGAACGCGAATCTGCGTTAGGCGGTCCGGAGGTGGTTAATTGGCAACGACAGTTATTTGAGGAATCACCTTAAAAACTCTGATATTCCATTAGGTGATCTGCAGACCAGGCGGACCAATGGAAAATACTTTAGATCTTAGTGGGAGCGGAGGTCGAGCTTACTTGCCCTCTGACTTCATCTCTGCACCTCACTAAAACACCCACCTCAAGCATGCGTAGTGGAGAGTATATGCCGTCTGAAACTTAACAAGTGAAGGCGGCGCTTTGCTTGGTCACCTCAAATGTATGGACCTCGACTTCACTATGAAGGCTGAGCTTCGTCTTGGTTGCCTGGCAGCAGGAACCTGCCTCCACGCTAAGCGTCATAGAAAGGAATAGAATCACGTGACTATAGGCGGAACAGCTGATGTATCACGTGACTATGACGCTGCCTGACAATGAGGGGGTGTTGGATGGGGGCGGGGCTTCTCTGCTTTTTAAATGACCCGCGAACATGGCTTCATTGCCACTGCTACACGCGGGACGCCAGGGAGCACCCTCCACCCATTCCTGTCTGGGAACAGTTATCATCAACGACTGGACAGATAAGCCGCTTATGCTTATATGCTTTCATATCAGATTGTTACAGCATTTGATAAGCAACATTGCACGGATCTCTAAACGTCCGCTAGTGATATCACTAGTGGGAGATCGGTTACAATGTATATCAAATAGATACTATCAACTGACGTGATGTATTTCTAATTGGTTGGGAGGTATACTAAATAGATACTTCTAACTAATGTGATGCATTTATGAATTGACTACCATTGGTTTACTAGGCTTGGATTGCAGTCTCACTGACAAGTACAACCTTGTACAGTTAAGACTGGTGACCTCTGGTTATTCCTGGTTGACCTCCCAGGTTTTGGCACTCATACCTGGATATTAATGTATATCGAATACTGAATACACTATATCTTTCTCTCCATACGAACAGAGACTAAATACCAGGAACTACCACAGGCTATGTGAAATAGAGGGCAATTCGGCCTTTATCACCACAACGGTTGGCTGGCTGGAGGCCACATAATAACCTACCTATGCACTTTACCTGCTGTACAGCTGTCCACTACAGGAGGGACTGTATTAGCTTATTAGGCATGGTATATTAATGTGCTCTGTGACCCCTCTATTTTGCTGGATAAGTGACCCCAGTTTAGGGGCTCTTTGCTTATAATTTTGTCCCCTGACGAATCAGGTATCACTGAGGAAACGCGTCGGGACTCCATGACCACTTGAATATGTACATTCTTAGGACATTATGATCATCTGATTATATACATCCTTGTGTGTATAAACTTGTTCAGGCACTACAGGTGACTCATTTTCAGCTGTGAACATACCTGATCTTGTTTTATCACATCCTTCTTTTGCCAGCTTTCCCTTCCTTTGCCCTCCTTGTTAGGGATACCATCTATAGGACCATATTCTGGCTATCGGGCAAAGCTGGACAGTCCACAATTAGGGAGGGTGAAATAGGGATATTGAAGTAGATAGGAGGGAGGATATAGAAGGACAGGGCTATCTAGGGTTTGGACCCAGTGCTGTGTCTTTCTGCCTTGGTACCTGGCTACCCTTCACCCTATTTCCTTACATTGTTGCTATCCCTATACATGGTCCTCTCCCATCTCCGCTCATTTTTTATAGGAGATTAGTGTAACTAGTGGTAACTATTAAGAATTGTTTAGTATAGTAGGGCCCATTATTTTATCTATATACATTAAAGAAGACCTTTCATCAGTATAATTTTAATAAACTAATAACCCTACCTAATAGTGCGGCTTCCACTAATGTTCCCCCTTTTTTTTTTTTTTTTTTTTTTTTTTAAATCGAGCACCGAATGTTGAAATAATAGCCCCGTATGTTCTGGTGCAGCGCCTGTCACTCAAGCGCTTTTTTGTATGGGGCGTTGCTAAACTTTTTTCTTTGCTATGGGACTTGGCTGAGAGCGCAGCCAATCAGAGCGCTCCTCTCTCAGCCAGGCAGATCAGATAGAAAGATCAGCGAAAGATCAGATAGACCGGCCGAGGGACGCGACGGGTGTGGAAGCAGCGGTACGAGCGTCAGGGTAAGTATCATAATCATCCCCTAGACATCGCTGCAACAGGATCTTATGAAGCTAAAGTTCTCGCGAGAACTTTAGCTCCTTCTGCCTGGCTGAGAGAGGAGCGCTCTGATTGGCTGCGCTCTCAGCCAAGGCCCATAGCAAAGAAAATAGTTTAGCAACGCCCCATACAAAAAAGCGCTTGAGTGACAGGCGCTGCACCAGAACAAACGGGGCTATTATTTCAACATTCGGTGGTCGATTAAAAAAAAAAAAAAAAGGGGGAACATCAGTGGAAGCCGCACTATTAGGTAGGGTTATTAGTTTATTACAATTATACTGATGAAAGGTCCTCTTTAATAAATGTTATGTTTTAAACCTAATAAGCTACCCATTCACTGTGAAGTCTACTGTGCTTACTGACCACAAAAATCTGGCTTATCTGGAGTCTGCTAAACGACTGAACTTTAGTCAGGCCAGATAGTCGTTGTTTTTCACCAGATTTAATTTTATTGTCGCCTATCGCCTTGGGTGTTAAGAACGTCAAGGCTTATGCTTTGGTGATTTGGAAGATCCTGATCCGATATTGTCTGAAGGGGTAGTCATATCCGCCCTATATCCCGACCTTGAGGCAGAGGTGTTGGAGGCCCAAGGAGATGCACCGGATTCTTGTCCTCAGGGGAAGTTGTTTGTTCCTTCTGAATTACATCACAAGGTGTTCAAGGAACATCAGTGTACGGTTCTCACTGGATACCCTGGGAGCAGATCCACTGTCGATCTCATCTCTCATAGATTCTGGTGGCCCGGGTTGCTTAGGAGTGTTGAGGACTATGTCCCTGCTTGTAGTACTTGTGCACGTGCTGAGGTGACACATACTCGGCCGTCAGGACCTTGGACTAATTTGTCCATAGATTTTATCACAGATTTGCCTAATTCTTCAGAAAAAAATTATTTTGGTGGTTGTCGATCGCTTTAGTAAGATGGCGCACTTTAGAGCATTGCCAGGTCTACCTAATGCTAAAACTCTTGCACAAGTGTTTGTCGATAACATCGTGAAATTACATGGTATTCCTTCTGATGTGGTGTCTGATGGGGGACTCAGTTTGTTTCCAAATTCTGGAAGGCATTCTGTACTCGTCTGGGGGTACAATTGTCCTTCTCTTCGGCCTTTCATCCTCAGTAGAACTGACAGACTGAACGCACAAATCAGAATCTGGAGACTTATTTTAGATGTTTTGTCTCGGAGAACCAGGAGGAGTGGTCTTCATTTTTGTCTTTAGCCGAATTTGCAATAAATAACCGTAGACAGGAGTCCACTGATAAGTCGCAGTTTTTTTTGGGCTCATGGGTTCCACCCTCAATTTGACACATTTTCTGGTACGGAAACTTCTGGTATACCGGAAGAGGAACAATTTTCCTCTTCTTTGTCATCTATTTGGTGGAAGATTCAAAATAATCTAAAAGAAATGGGCAATAAGTATAAACGTATGGCTGACAAGAGACGTATAAATGGTCTGGACCTGAGAGCAGGTGATTCTGTGTGTCTGTCCACAAGAAACATTAAGTTGAAAGTACCCTCTTTGAAGTTGGGTCCAAGGTTTTTTGGGCCATATAAAATCATTGCCATTGTTAACCCGGTTGCCTTTCTTCTTGAACTACCTCAGGCTTTGAAGATTCATAATGTGTTCCATAAGTTGTTGTTGAAGAGATATATCGAACCTCCTTGCCTCCCGCGCCTGTCATGGTGGATGGTAATCTAGAGTTTCAAATAGCCAGGATAGTGTCGTCCTGAATTTTCCATATATCCCTCCAGTATCTCGTCCACTGGAAGGGTTACGGACCAGAGGAGAGGATGTGGGTTCCAGCAGCCTACGTTAATGCTAATCGTCTCGTGAAAGCTTTTCACAGGGCTCGTCCGCATAAAGACTGTCCAGGGTGTCCAGAGGTCACCTGTAAAAGGAAGGGGGGGGGGGTTACTGTCATGGTCCTGTCTGTGACAGGGACTAGAAGATCGAGGAGACTGGCTGCACGTGATTGACAGCCCCTTTGGTTTCACTTTTCTGTGTTGTTGCTGGTGATGACCACACCTCTGGTCTCAAGTGTAGCTTAATGAGGACCTTTCATCAGTTTAGTCCTAGTCTAATTATGGTCTTACCTTATAGGGCAGCCCCCACTGATGCCATGGCACTTTTTTTTTTTTTTTCAAAGACCCACCGTTCATCCGCTGTTGGCCGCATTGATTTTGGCGCCTTATATTATAATGAGCTGACCCGGGTTATACTAGGCGGAGACTCGCAGTTTAGCTCCCTGGCTGTGAGCGCATCCAATCGGAGAGTTGCGCTCTTAGCCAGGGAGGTCTTTGGTAAAAAAAAATAGTGCTATGGCATCAGTGGGGTCCGCCCTATAAGGTAAAACCATAATTAGACTAGGGCTAAACTGATGAAAGGTCCTCTTTAAGTGGTCATTCCTTTAGTCGGGTCTCGCCCATCATGCTATGCGGTTGATAGCTCCTTGTTTGTGGAAGTCCTGGTGTTGGTTCTCTCTGAGTTCCTGCTTGTCCGCATACTTCTGGAAGTTAAAGGGAACCTGTCATCAACTTTATGCTAACCTCACTGAGGGCATAGTGACATAAATGCTGATTTCAGCGGTGTGTCACTCATGAGCTAAAAGTGGTTGCTGAGAACCAACATCATAATCATTGCAGCAAAGGCCTTGAAAAGAGTCAAATCTACCTGAGAAGAGTCATGGCTATTCATAATCTCCTGCTCTCCGCCCATCTGCTGATGATTGGCATATTTCTCCTAGAGAGAAAGAGAGAAAACTACCATAGGTAGAAGACTGTCAATCATCAGCAGGTGGGCAGGGAGAGCAGGAATTCATGAATAACCATGACTCTTCTCAGGTGGCCGTGACTCTTTTTCCAGGCCCAGTCTGCAATGATTGTGATGTTGGTTCTCGGCAACCACTTACTTTTAACTTTTAAATGACAGACCACTGAAATCAACTCTCCTGTCTCTGCTTTATTCTTCCATTAGTATGGGTAGCATAAAGTTGATGACAGGTTCCCTTTAAGTTTATCTTGTTTGTTGTTTTCCCCTACCTGCTGATATTAGGCCTGAGTGGGTCTCCTATTCCTTCATCTGGGAAGGTATAGGTGATCCGTGTACTGACACTATCTGCAGGGCCCTGCTAGGGTGAGATTGGGCTTAGGTTCCTGCGTATGAACATTCCTACCATCAAGGTCTTTTCATACTGATAGCAGTCAGGGCTCGGCGTAGGGACTCACTAGGTGTGACCATTTCCCTTTCCCTAGGTTCTAGGCTTAATACCTTTTCACTTCTGTTTTCAGTGTGGAGTGTATTTACCACACTGCGCCGTGACAGTATTCCTATCTGGGACATTTATATATCAAAAGGACATGCCATAAATGTTTGATAGATGCAGGTCCCACTTCTGGGACCGCTCATATCTCCAGAACTGGGGTCCCAAGTGAAAGGAGAACCCATTGCGCATGTGCGGCATCCTCTCCATTTATTGCTATGTTAGTTTCAAAAATAGCGAGCATGCTCAGCTTTTTTTTTTCCCGGAAGTTCCATAGCAGCTCTCCATTCACCACTAGAGGAGTCCTGAAAATAGCCAAACCAATGCTCAGCTACTTTCTGAAGTTCCATAGCGGTGAATGAAGGATGGCCTCACATGCGCGACTTGCTGTCGGTATACTTCGGGAGCCTCATCCTATGGATATGTAATAAATGTCCCTGATGGGAATATCCCTTAAAATGAAATTCATCATGAAGTAACCAAGTTAGCAGAGCGTTGCTAGGACTCTAAGCAGTGTTAGGAGTCCCAGCAGAGTTGCACTGAATGAGAACTGTCGCTGGTGACGCCGAGGGTCAATGGTTGTTCAGGTGAACGCTGTGGGGCTAATGACTCAATCTTGTATGCCAGTTTTATGATGTCGGAAAGTATCAAATTTGGCTGCATGTCCCAATATCTGCCTAAATGTGAACACAGCCTAGCCTAAATATATAAATGTGTATTATATATCTAATATTAGAGGATTACATACAATAAATAATAAGATAGGCGCACCTCCCCCTTGAGGAATGGGTTCTCATTGATCAAAGCTATTGAACTGTAAAGGCCCTATTTACACGACCGTATTTTTGGTCTGCATCTGATCTGCATTTTTTGTGGATCGGATGTGGACCCATTCATTTCAGAGGGACCACAATGCGGCCCCATTGAAATGAATGGGTCTGCACCCATTCCGGATGCGGACCAGTTCGTACGGTCGTGTTAATGTACCCTAAAGGAAAGTATATTATATATGTAAATTACTACCTTCATTACAACTGTAGAGTATGGAAGTGTTTATGATTCTGTCCACGGCTTGTTTTCTGGAATGTATCATAATAGTAATGTACTGTGGATTAAAGGGGTTCTCTAGGTGTTCAATCATGACCTATTCTCTGGATAGGTCATCAGTGTCTGATCGGTGGGGGTCTGACACCCGGGATCCCCGCCAATCAGCTGTTTGAGAACTCAGCGCTGCCTTCTTGCATGTCTCCAAACACAGTGCTCTACATTTTATAGCAGTTGTGTTTGGTATCGCGCTCAGACCCATTCACTTCTATGGGGCTGAGCTTCTCCCAGGCCATGTGACCGATAAACGTGACGTCACAGGCCTAGGAAAAGCTGAGAGACGACTGTGGCGCTTCTCAAACAGCTGATCGGCGGGGGTCCCGTGTGTTGAACCCCCATTGATTATACATATTGATGACCCATCCTGAGGATAGGTCATCAGTTATAATGTCTCAGAAAACCCCTTTAACTTTAGGACTTGGATGTATCCTGTTGATCTCGAATATAGGGATCGTATGACTAAAAAAGTGAAGGTATGTGGCATCGGAGGAGCAGTGTTCGGTCTGTTAAATGCAGTCATCACATCCCAAACTAAACACATTTGAGATCAGCCAAAATCAGTTTTTCATATGCCAAGGACGAATCTAAATTTCCCTCCAGGAGAGGGAAAAAGAGGAAAAAGAGCGCACAATAGGGTAGTATGTTTAACCAGATAATATTATCAAGTGAGGAATATCTAAACTCACCTTAAAGAGTTGTGCTCCAGCAGGCACAACTCTACTGTAGACTTAATAGAAATAGGACCTTTATACCAGGACTGCAGCCGCAGATTGTAAGGTCTCTGGGATAGGATGTCCAGTCCCCCAAAAGAAATTCGTAGTAAAAGAAAAAGGTTCTGCGAAATCACTAGTAGAGACGGTCTTAATGGATGGATTCTTCTTGTTTAATAGAAACAACGCGTTTCGGGGATCAGGATCTCCCCTTCATTAGGTTTCACAATAATATAACAAATAATACAAATAGATCGATATTTATGGACAAAATGTGTCCAAAAAAACGCCAAAAGGATGTACCTGAGTGACGCCCCCTGTGGGAGGAGCCATCACCAGGTGTCATCCAGGGTGCAAACTTAATTTCATAAAAACAAGCCAAAACAGCAATGTATAACCATTCACATGGTTTATATATAGAATCGCTTCTTCATTTAAATAGAACTTCACATTATACATAGGATCGTTTAATGTTCGATATAACTCCTGGTCATGACTCGGGAACCCGGAAGTGTTCTCTGTTGAGCGGCGTTCTCTTCTGGCCAGGCAAGGGGAGAGAGGACGGAAGTCGCGATACTTAGATCGCAGGAGGAGCGCATGCTCAGATGAATTTTCTGAGCCGACAGCTGCAATCAATCAATGACATAGGGTGTCACGTGATCGCAGTTGTGCGGTCATGTGACCCGATGTCCTAGCAGCGCAGAAGCTAATAGTTCATGGGAATCGGTACAGTTTTCATAGGTGAAGCTTATTTCAAACGATCCTTAATAGATGAATAGGTATATAAAAAGAGTGTGTTTGACCAACACTATTACAAATCATAAAATGTCCATAGGACTCAAATAAAATATACAAAATTATGATAAAGAAATAAATAGATGAATTCCTATGTATGTGTGTGTGTATGTGTGTGTGTGTGTGTGTATATATATATATATATATATATATATATATATATATATATATATATATTCTCAAATATAATATATAGAGTATATAGCATACACTGCAACCTGTCTGATAGAGCGTCTCATTCCAGCACGTGTTTTCTTTCTACTTGATTTGATCCTTTTGTATATGTGGACTCCTACTTTGTCAGAGGAGATGTGGGATGAGAGATCTAAAATTATATATGGGATAAATGAGGGGGGGGGGGGGAGAAGGTGGAAGCAGAAGATGGTTGGGTACACAGCAAGTGGGAGAATAGGGCCTTCCTTCATATTTTATTCTCATCTTTTCACCTTATAAGTTGATTTTAATGGCCTCATTGAGCCCATACGGATTAAGGCTATTGAGTTTGAAGATCCAATACATCTCACGACATCTGATGTATTGGACGTCCTTATGGAGATGTATTGGAATGAACTCAATAGGTGTTATAGTAAACCCTACAGCATTACCTTCATGGTGTTCGGCCACATGTCTGGACACACTGTGTTTCATATACTTTTTCCTAATGTTTGAACGATGTTTGTTGAATCGATTACGTAGGGTCTGTATGGTGCGACCTACATATTGTAGGTGACATGGGCACTCAAGCAAATAGATTACATAATTCGAAATTGCAGGTTAAGTGGTATTGGATTTGAAATGAATCTCCGGTACTCTTACTATGAAAAGATGATCGTTGGTTGATACTAATGCAACAGAGACACCTTGAGTGACCGCATTTGAAACTACCTTTGGGGGCCTCGGTATCCTTATCCTCATTAGCGGGATCTATTGCTGCTCTCATTTTGCTAGGCGCTAGGATGTTTTTCAAGCTTTTAGCTCTTCTATGCGTGAAGCGAGGGATCTCCGGAATGATTTGGCTGAGTATAGGGTCTCTTTTTAGGATGTGCCAATGCTTCCCCAGTGTCTCCTTGATAGCATTATGGTTTTGGTTATATGTTATGAAGTTATAGCAGTAGGAGCTAATATCAGTATTTCCCCCTATCTTTTGTGCTGGGGCTAGGCTTTCCGATTGTGTTAGCTTATTAGCTTTTTCTCTGGCGCCCACAATCATGTTGCTTGGGTACCCCTTTTGGTTAAACCTGGACGTGAGGATGTTGCATTGTGAACTGAAGTCTGTATCTAATGTGCAATTTCGCCGAATGCGTTTAAACTGGCTAAACGGAACATCTGACTTCCACTTTCTATAGTGTGTACTGCCAAAATCAAGATAGCTGTTGCTATCCACCTTTTTGAAAAAGGTTCGGGTTTTAATTTAGTTATTCAGGATGAAAATTTCTAGGTCTAAAAATTCTGTTTTTGTTTTATCATACGTTCCTATGAATTTGATACCCCAGTTGTTGGTATTTAAGTGAGATATAAACTCCTCTATTGTGGACTGCTCACCATCCCAAATAAAAATCAGGTCGTCAATGTATCTTTTGAAAAAGATGATATTTTTGTGCCAGAACTTAATTTGATATATAAAAGATTCTTCAAACCTACCCATAAACAGATTCGCAAAGCTTGGCGCGAAATGTGTCCCCATCGCGGTGCCCCGTATCTGTTTATAGATCTGGTCTTGGAAAGTAAATATATTATGAGTGAGGATGAATTCCATACTTTTACTGATAAAAGTTTTTTGTTCCATAGGCATTTCTTGGTCATTGTTTAGAAAAGCGGATACACATTCCAGTCCCAAATTGTGAGGTATATTTGTATATAGGGCTGATATATCTAAAGTCAACCAATGGTAGCTTTCTTTCCATTTGATATCTTTTATACATGTTATTAGCGATGCAGAGTCTTTAAGATGTGATTTCAGGTTAAGAACATGTTTTTGGAGATGTACGTCGATGTAATGGGAGAGATTCCTGGTAAGGGAGGACACCCCAGAGATTATTGGTCTACCAGGGGGGGATTTTTTAGGTCCTTGTGAATTTTAGGAAGGTGATAGAAAGTCGCAAGGGTTGCTTCTTTCACTAAATATATATTCATTTTCTTTTTTATCTAAAACTGTTTCTGCTGATTTTATTAGTTTTTCAAATTAGTCTCTATATTGGCTGGAAGGGTCACTATATAGCGGTTTATAATAGTTTGTATATGAGAGTATATTTAGAGCTTCTTTTATGTAGTCCTCTCTGTTCTGGATTACGATTCCGCCTCCTTTATCCGCACTTCTTATTGTGATATTTGTGTTTGATTGTAAGTTTTTAAGGGCTACTCTCTCATATGGTTTGAGATTGTTTCCTATGGGAAGGTGGAATAGACTCTTGGTTTATTTGTCTAAAATCATTTGATACCAGGGAGTAGAACGTATCAAGAAAATTGCCCTTATGGTGAATGGGATAGAAACTAGATGGTTGTTTGAGGCCTGATGGAATGGCTTTTTAATTCTTCTCCCTCTAATGTTAAAATGGTATTTGTTATTGCCTGTGGTGTTTTTGCTGAGTTTTCTTGCATTTTGAAATGTCGTTTTAGGGTCAGTTTATTGATGAATCGATTTAGATCTAAAAACAGATCGAACTCATTGATTTTGCTTGTTGGGCAAAATGACAGTCCTTTGGATAGCACTGCAATTTCTGCTTTCCTTAGGGTATATGATGATAGATTAAAAATACCCATAGACTTTTCAGTATTTACTACCTTATCTGGGTTACCGTATGTTTTGTATTCAGATTTTTCTTTTTGAATTTGTTCTTGCCTGCTCGGCATCCTCTTCTAGGTTTCTTCTTTGTAGGTTTCCGGCCTAGTGGGTGAAAAAAATGTGTGATATTTTATTGTTTTAGGGCTTTTCAATATAGGGTAAGCTGCCGTGGGGTGTATGAGGGGCGGTAGGGCCAAAAAGGAAGGACATGCTATGGAAAGATCTTCTATAGATTGGGGATCAGATTGTGTGGTATTACAAGGTAAATTCGTAGTGTTTGGTATAATGAGGGGCACAGAGTCTAATTGGTTTAGGATAGGGGTAGTGCAATTCGAATCCACAGAGTATGTTGGGGGTGTGTACTGTGAGAAGCGAATCTGCTTCCACATCTGAGGAAGTGGACGGAGTGGAATTCCTAGACTGGAGTATTGAGGTGGATTGTGAATGAGTGGGAAAAAGGGTGGGAGGAAGGTTAAGTGGTCCACACTCTGCCATAACGTTTTCTGGAAATATAATTGATGGAGAGGTAATTGATAGTGTTATTGGAAAAGGAGAGTGGACCTAGTTTACTGTCAGTGAGTAATGGAGTATAAAACTCAAGTTTAGAGGAATTTGGTTATGAAATTGGAGTCCCTCTATTGCAGGGGATATTGTCGGTAGATCTATTACAGGGGAACTTTTTGGTAGATGATCTACCTGCATTACCTATAGTTTCCTTGATGTATGGTACAGAATTCTTCATGGATGGTGGAATAGTGGAATTCTGCGGTTCCCTATATGTGTATGATTGTTATGTGATTTATAGTATTGTTTGTAGTTTTGGTTCGGTAAGCTTTTCGCATATGTAGTAGGTGCAATGGGGCCTACCTCCTGTGAGGTTGTGCCAATGTCCCCAGTGTTGTTTGGTCCTGAGTTGTGTTTAGTTGATGCCGTATTGTGGGCAACTTCCTGGGAGGGTTTTTTCCAAAATTTTATGTTTTCAGTGGCAAAATCGCAACAGTCTCTTGCCAGCTTGCCACTTTTTTTATTTAGGGTTTCTTTTTCAAAAGTGAGGACCCTTGTAGTGATTAGTCGGTCGAGCTTAGGGAAGTTAGTATTTGATCTAAATTTAGACAGTTCTGAGTAGCAGTCAGATATCTTAGCCCCCATAGATCTCATGTTTTCCTTCCTTTTGAGGGATATCTGGCCTTAACTGTGTTGAAGACCCATAACTGGGACTCCACGGTTATTTTGCATATCCCTGTTTCCCAGGGAGCTCTGAGGCTCCACAGTGTTTTCTGTAGCTGGTCTCCCTAAGATCAGCTATTGTTTTGTTTGAGTTCCACTACTCCAATGGGACCCCACGATGGGATGGAGTGCCAGCAGACCCACTAAGCACCCCCGACCTCTCCCCACAGGCCGAACCCCACGAGGACCCCTGGAGGCCCCAGTGGACCGCGGAACAGGAGCATGTCTAACTCTATCTATCTATCTATCTATCTATCTATCTATCTATCTATCTACAGTGCCTTGAAAAAGTATTCATACCCCTTAAACTTTTCTGCTTTTTTTTTCATGTTACACCCGCAAACCGCATGCACAACTTTTCTCCCCGCTTCAAAAATCTTCCTCTGAGCGGAAACCTAACAGACCCCATTATAATCTATGGGGTTCGTAGGCTCCGTTCGGCTTCTGCTTTTATAACGGAGCAGGAGAACGGAAAGGCTGAACACTGATGTGAACTCAGGTATTTTATTGGGATTGTACAGAACAACACAAAGTGTGAAGTGAAAAGAAAATGATTCATGGTTTTTAAAAAAATTTCAATAAATAAAAATCTAGAAAGTGTGGCGTGCATTTATAGTCAGCATTTGTATTCAAGGGGTATGAATCCATTTTCAAGGCACTCTATCTATCTATCTATCTATCTATCTATCTAATCCTACAATATCTATCCCTCTATCTCTCTCTGTCTATACACACAGATGACAGTGCACGCACTCATTCTGCACCAGTATTTTATTAGGCGCCGGCCTGTATAGTCTTTACTGAGGTCCCGCTCTGGTCTGGCAGACAAATCCATTTAATACTAGCGATTCCTGCAGAGATCTGTCCTGTGTCATTTTGCCCGGCACCAGGATTCTTTCCAAGTAGGGAAAACGTTTCTGCTTTTTCTTTGCGTTTCTCTCCAAGTACTGATTGTGAAACATTGCTGGTATTTTTCGTACAGATGTATACAGCGTATACTGCAGTTTGTGGATTTCACATGGGTTGCTTGGAAATATCCTTGTGACTCACTCAGTAATTAACGAACATCTGTCCTTCATTAGCTTTAATCCAAAAGAATAGCAGAATGATCTTCCAGGCTCGTCTGCAGTGCTCTGATAAGGCTATGCAGTGTGCGCACTGGGTGTACAGTGCAAGGTTGCAGATTTTACAAGTAAATGTAGTTATTACTTTCACCCCTGTCCATTTGCCCATGTACAGATTATGAACATCTTGGAGTGAGATCCTTTACTGGGATCTGAATGTATAGATGCTGCTCTCTGGTGGGTGCAGTCACGTAGTCCATAAAATTCACAACCCTTCTAATGAGACTGTCAGTAATGGCTACAGCTCGCAATCCTTTATCTTTACTTAAACTTTTTGGATAATTGTCAGGGAAAATAGTGGCTGTACATTGTCAAAATGGTTTCCAGTTGCATGATCCAATGTTCTTGGCAGGTTTCCATTTAATATCTGTGGACAACATCAGCCTTTGTTCTGTATATTTTGTAGGACGGCGCAAGGGACCGTCGTTGATGGAAGGTATGTGTCACCGAGGTTCCTGGCCTTGGTGGAGTAAGAGGCAGTTTTCATGTGTCAGCAGCAGTTGCTTTTTGACACCTTGCTATTTAGTATAGCTGTAATAGCTGATCCGGGACGGCTCTTACTGGGAGTAGTCAAAGTGCTGGGTGGGTGACTGCTCTCCATGTTCCAGGCCGGGTCTTGACTGGCCTATATAAAAAACCCAGCCAGTAGTGTCAGCTGGTGGTAAATACCTCTCTCTCTCTGACAGAGGAGCTCTGGCAATCGCTGGATTGGG
Organism: Bufo bufo; assembly: GCF_905171765.1. NCBI lineage: Eukaryota > Metazoa > Chordata > Amphibia > Anura > Bufonidae > Bufo > Bufo bufo. Next base: position 127,039,536 of record NC_053394.1, read on the forward strand.
ATCTAAGCTGGAGGCCTGAGTTTGGGAGGTCTTCTCTGTCCTGAGCAATGCTGATCGGGTGTGAACCAACACCTAGGATAACAGGTGACTGTTTTGCTGTATGAACTGTCTAGGTGTGAACGAACACCAAAACTGCAAATGGACTGTCGTACTGTTTGTTGACATAAGTGTGAATAAAACACGGAAGTTTTTTAGTTACCAACTGGTCTTTGTCTCTATTCTGCATCCACTTGTCCTGTCTACCAGAGCGAATCCCCACAATTTTGATAGTTTTAATAAGTTGTCACAGGTTGACACATAGGAAAGTATGTTAGAAAATCATCAGGATATCTCTTGCAGGGAGTATTTAAAGGGGTTGGGAAAAATCTCTTCAATCCCACCTGCTATTCCAGTATGGATGCTCCGCAGGTGCCCCGCCAGTCCTCGTTTACTGGCTAGCTATGATGACATGCCGTACTATCGTGTCCTGTTTCATAGTTGCTGGTATCGCCACTGACCACTGGAGCATCTGATCTGGAATTTGGGGGATTAACCACTTCCAGACCGGGCCATTTACCCCCTTCCTGACCAGGCCTCATTTTGCAAATCTGACATGTGTCACTTTATGTGGTAATAACTTTGGAACACTTTTACTTATCCAGGCCATTCAGAGATTGATTTCTCATGACACATTGTACTTCATGTTAATGGTAAATTTGAGTCAATACGTTTTACCTTTATTTATATAAAAAATCCAAAAGTTAACAAAAATTTGAAAAAAATCACTGTTTTCTAAATTTGAATCTCTGCTTTTAATACAGATAGTGATACCTCATAAAATATTAATTAACATTGCCCATATGTCTACTTTATGTTGGCATAATGTTGGTAATGTAATTTTATTTTTGGGACATTAGAAGGTTTAGAATTTTGGAAGCAATTTTTGAGATTTTTAAGAACATTTCCCAAGTCAGCTTTTTTAAGGACCAGTTCAGTTCTGAAGTCACTTTGTGGGGGCTTACATAATAGAACCAACCCATAAATGACCTCATTTTAGAAACGACACCCCTCAAACTATTCAAAACTGGTTTTAGAAATGTTGTTAACCCTTTAGGTATTCCATAGGAATTAAAGCAAAATAGAGGTGAAATTTCAAAATTTTACTTTTTTTTGCAGATTTTCCATTTTAATCAATTTTTTTTCTTGGAACACATCAAGGGTTAACAACAAAACAAATCTCAATATTTATTACCCTGATTCTGCAGTTTACAGAAACACCCCATATGGGGTCGTATACCGCTGTATGGGCACACGGCAGGGCACAGAAGTCAAGGAGCGCCATATGTTTTTTTGGAGGGCAGAATTAGCTGGAATGATCTTTGGGAACCATGTTGCATTTGAAGAGACCCTGAGGTATCCCCACAGTGAAAACTCCCAAAAAGTGACCACATTTTGTAAACTACACCACCCAAGGAATTTTTAAGGGGTGTAGCGAGCACTTCACTCAGGTGTTTCATAGAATTTATATATATATTTTTTTTTTTACAATAAAATGGTGCTTTAGGCCCAAACTTTTTTACAAAAGATAACAGTAGAATATCCACCCACAATTTGCTACCCATTTTCTCCTAAATACAATAAGACACCAATTGTGGTTGTAAACTGTTATTTGGGGATACGCCAGGGCTCAGAAGGGAAGGAGTGGCATCTGGATTTTCTGTCATGGTTTTTAAGAGCGATAACTTTTTTTTATTTTTTGTTGAATGAGCTGTGTGAGGGCTTATTTTTTGGCGGGACAAGCTGTAGTTTTTATTGGCACCATTCTGGGGTACATTTGGCTTTCTGGTTGCTTTTTATCTCATTTTTTGGGAGGTTAAGTCACAAAAAAGCAGTTTGGTGTAATTTTTTTTATTTTTTACACCGTTCACTTGATGGGGTAGATCATGTAATATTTTATAGATCTGTCATTATGGATGCAACGATACCAAATATGTCAATTTTTTTATTTTTAAGTTTTTTTTTACGTTGCACAATAAAAACATTCTTAGAAAAAAAATCATGTTTTTGTGTTACCATTTTCTTAGAGCCATATTTTTTTTTCATTTTTCTGGCTATAGTCTTGTGTGAGGGCTTGTTTTTTGCAGGACTAGGTGACAATTTTATAGCTACCATTTTGGGGTACATACGACTTTTCTTTTTATTTTAGTACATTTGCTGATATTTTTTCAAACTTTGACAACCCCATTTAAAGGTGATGGATACCTTTTGGGGTCAATTTTTCTTTTTTACATTTTACTCATATGGGGCTAAAAATTATTTTATTTTTCAGTTGGTCTTTATTACAAATTTACAAGGTTTTTTCTGCTTTCACTTTCAGTGCAGGTGCTTCACGCTGAATCTGTCAGACTTCTAGTCTGTCGGTTGGATTAGTAGCCCTTACCTTTGAACTCCTGACAGTTCATAAACACTCATTTCAAGGGGTTTTCCCATAATTGATGTAAAAATGAAAATCAGACATCATATAGTACATAACAATGTCTTTCTTTTCTTTTCAAAATTCTTTTTATTATTTCAAGAAAATAAACATCCACATAACAATGTCTTTCTAACAAAAGAACCAGCCATGTACCTCACATGGATCCAGAGATCTTCCCATTCATTGCTCCAATTGCTCTGCTGGTTTTATATTAAGCTGCCTTCTGATCTGTATTACATTTAGACCATTTTCTACACCTAAAACAGTAGGCCCGTCCTCTTCCTCACCCACATCACTCCCACAATTTTAAACCTAGTGTGAGCAGGGCGACGTCGCATATAGTAGCACAACTAAGTATTGCGCCTCCATCTGCACCTGAAATACACCTAATTTAGACGTATTTCAGCTTAGTAAATGGTCCCTAAGTAGAATGTAGACGCTAAAGGATGGGAGAAACTCTGCCATGGAGGTTTATTTGCAACTGAATAGAAAATTAGTATTTTTGCCTGCTAAAAAGTTTTTATTTTTATATGTACTTTGTGTTCTTCTAAAAGTAATTGCAGTAGCAACTGAATTGCTTTTGTATCAGCTTTTTATTGAGTCTATATGTCTTTGTGGCGAGTTTGTTTTCTGGCTTTAAAAGGGCATTCCACCTTCAGCAACATTAGCGTTTTGGCTTCTGCCTGTTCTTCCTTCATTACACGGTTTCCAATGCTTGTGGTTTGTAAATGATCGCTGTGGTCGTTCAGTGAATCCTTTCTTACCTTTAACCAAACAAGAAATGCTGTACGCGAAGTAATTGCCAAAGCTAAAAAGGTTTTCAGCTCAGGAAATGTGTCTGATGTTGCAGCTGTATTGATCTGCTTGTGCTGAACTGTGTAAATGATATTATATATTTATTAGAGCTTACTGACTATATACCACAGGAGAAAGTGGTTTAAAAGCAGATAAATTATATAATTAAAAAATAGAGTAACATAAGCACAGGAATTCTGTATATGCAGATGGTGGCATCATGGTTGGTGAATGTTATCACCTCAGTAAGGGATGACCTGTAGTTACAATATGCCATTTTTTTTACTGATCGGGGTGTAGAGGTAGCAGTTGCATCTGGCAATTGGTGGCTTAAGGAGGCCAAAGATCCCTTTGTCACATAACAAGACACCAGCCCTGTTATAAATTTTACATTGGGGCCTACTGTTCACCTGGGGTATTCTAGTAGTAACAAGGACCGAGAATAAGTATTAGATCGGTGGAGGTCTGACCTCTGGGAGGTCAGGGACCCTATACCCTTGCAGGCCCCCCAGAAATTATGAAAATGAAGCTGCATGCCCAAGCACCTTTTCAGCAGTCCCATAGAGTCCCCGTTCTCATGAACAGTGGGGATCCAAGCATTCGGACCCCCACTCTTCTAATAGTTCTCCCCTGTTGATACAGTAACTAGCCCTGTAGAGGATAACTTGTTTCAAGTAGAATACCCCTTTAACGTTACTTTTCTGAGAAAGGGGTCGCCTCACTGGAGTATCAAGATTGAAAAGCTGTTTGCAGGTGTGTTGTACAGTATTCACATGAAGCTGTGAGTACAGTATAGGAGATTTGCAGACAGTAAAAAAAACTCACAGCATCATTAATCGCTACAATGCTGAGAGTTCGGGTCAGACGAGTTGTAGTTGGCCTGATCAGATCATTTTTCCAGGACCAAACATGGCTATCTGAAACCGGCCTTATGGTTCAGGTGAACGTCAAGGGTATACAGACTCCCAGCTCTCTCCGCCGTCCTTTGCCCTTGTCTGCCATTTTAATGTATGTAAGTCTCCAGTTTAGCATAGGTGCTGGGGTTGCTTTATGTTGTGCTGTAAAGAGACACAACTGATGTGATTGTGCATGGGCCGTCCTACAGGTCTGTAAACTGTTAACATTTGTTAAGAAGCACAGTCTGACAATGTGCCCCTCATAAAAAAAAAAAAAAGGCTGTGCACCCCTGCACCATAGAAACAGGGCCACCTGTAATCATGGGAGCATGGCATCTTGGACCACTCCCAATGAGTTTGCAATTAAAACTTTCCCATTTATTTCTAAAGAAGTAGAAGTCAAGCAGAAAAAAAAATCATTATAATTTGATGAGACCTACCATTTATAAATGAAAGCACGTTTATTAAGATTGGTAAGAATTTGAACACAAAATTGGAAACTCTTTTAAGGTCTAAAATTGAAAGCCACAGTTTTTTTTTATTCCAAACATCTTGGGTTGCATTTTCCATATAATAAAGTGGGAATCCTGGCTGCATAGCACAGTATTTAAAAAAAAAAAAAAAGGATGGCAGCTGCACACTATGAATGTTATACTCCCCTAGACGTCAGATTGTTGGTTGTCTTAAGCTTTTGTCAAGGAACGCAACCTCACTGACGTGGAATAAAACGTTTTTTTGTCTTTGGTGTTTTTTATTTTTATTTTTTTCCAGAAATATGACAAATTAACCACCTAACTGTTTTGCCGGAGTCTAGCTGCAGCAATGGGAAAAGTAGCTAACTGGAGGAGGGAGGGCAGCTTTAGGCTACTTTCACACCTGCGTTAGGTGTGGATCCGTCTGGTATCTGCACAGACGGATCCGCACCTATAATGCAAACGCTTGTATCCGTTCAGAACAGATCCGTTTGCATTACCATGAACAAAAAAAAAAATAGATATATTAATTTTTTTTTTTTCATGATAATGCAAACAGATCCGTTTTGACTTACACTGAAAGTCAATGGGAGGCGGATCCATTTTCAATTGCGCCATATTGTGTCAGTGAAAACGGATCCATCCCCATTGACTTACATTGTAAGTCAGGGCGGATCCGTTTGGCTCTGCATCATCAGGCGGACATGAAAAACGCTGCAGGCAGCATTTTGGTGTCCGCCACCAGAGCGGAATGGAGGCTGAACGGAGGCAAACTGATGCATTCTGAACGGATCCTTATCCATTCAGAATGCATTGGGGCTAAACTGATCCATTTTGGGACGCTTGTGAGAGCCCTGAAACGGCTCTCACAAGTGGACCCAGAAACGCCAGTGTGAAAGTAGCCTTAGATGCTGCTATCTCCTAAATGTTAGCAGCTATCTCCTGATGAATGCAGCTGGTCTTGTTTGAAAACTGACATTCCAAGATTTCAGACAGTACCAGAATGACAGCAATCTGTTCAGTACAGGGGAAGATATCACTGATAGAAATCTGCATACTGTGAATGCAGCTGAAAGTGAAAGTAAAAACCGTTTTTACCCGGATTATCCCTGACTCGATTTCTAACCGTGATTTCTCCTCTGTTGCTTGGACTTTGGGCTCCTTTCACACTAGCGTTAATATTTTCCGGTATTTAGATCCATCATAGGGACTCGATACCGGAAAAAAAACCTTTTGTTTTTTCCCCTATTCATTTTCAATGGGGACAAAACGTAACTGAACAGAATGGAATGCTCCAAAATGCATTCCGTTCTGTTCTCCTACCGGAGAGCAGCATGCTGCGGTTTGCTTTCCGTCCTGGGATACGGAGCAAGAGGGATCCGTCATGACCCACAATGCAAGTCAATGGGGACTGATCCGTTTTCTCTGACACAATAGAAAACTGATCCGTCCCCCATTGACTTTCAATGGTGTTCATGATGGATCCGTCTTGACAATGTTAAAGATAATACAACCGTTTCCGTTCATAACGGATGCAGATGGTTGTATTATCCGTAATGGAAGCGTTTTTGCTGAACCCTGCCGGATCCAGCAAAAACGAGAGTGTAAGAGTAGTCTTTGCTGTCAATTTGATCTTCTATGAAAGCTTGGAATGTCAGCTGGAATGTTTGGAATGTTTTTAGCTGGAGATGGCAGCATCTAAAGCAGCCCTTCACCATCTAGTTAGCTACTTTTCCCACTGCCGGAGCTGGACTCGGGCAAAACAGTTAGGTGGTTAAGTGGGTATTCTAGACAAGTACTATAGAGTTGCAGTAGGATAAAAATGTGATATAAATATAAAATTATATAGAAGTATAACAGAATTTATATTCACTGATCCCCCTGCTGCTGCATTTCCAGTGGTGCCTGGTCCACTGCTCACAACCTGAGAAGGAAATGGCTAGGAATGCCGTTCAGACTTTCGGGATAGGGGAAGGAAGAGGAGCCCAGTGATGTCCTAGGCACCCTAGAAATGGCATAGTCAGGGGATCGGTGAGTATAGGTTCTACTTAGTTTTTTGTTTTTCTCACCATTTGTATCCCACTGCAACCTTCTTATATTTGGCTGGAAAACCCCTTTAAGGCCTCTTTCACACGAACTATACGGATTGTGTCAGGTTGCGTTCACTCAAACTCTCACAATTTTGCAAGCAAGTTCCGTCAGTTCTGTCTGCATTTGCGTTCAGGGTTTCATTTTTTTTCCGCGCGGGTGCAATCTGTTTTGATGCATCTTTCACTTGAAAAAAAACCTGAAGGTTTACAAACAACGTCTCCTAGCAACCATAAGTGAAAAACACATTGCACAAGAACTGCATCCGGATTACGTCCGGATGCAATGCGTTTTACACTGAAGCCCCATTCACTTCTATGGGGCCAGGGCTGTGTGAAAAAGGCAGAATATAGAACATGCTGCAATTCTCACGCAAAGCAGAACTGATGCGTGAAAAAAAACGCTCATGTACACAGACCCATTGAAATGAATCCTGGGTCAGGATTCAGTGCGGGTGCTATGCTTTGCACCCGCGCAAAAACTCGCTCGTGTGAGAGGGTTATTTTTTTGTGTATTGCTATAGGAGGTATGGATATGTGCTTTCTACTTTATTACAGTCACTTCATATTTCATGGTTACATTTTACAGTGATGTATGACTTGGCATAAAGAAATCTGTAGCAATAGATGATGGAATTGGTGCGTCCATGACATAGAGTGCTAACACCTAGAGTCAGAGGACTAAAGAGAGTGCATCTATCAGAGGGGTAAAGCAGCTGAGATTCAGTCAGACTATACAAGGGCAGTATACTTCTGCAGCTTGTGTGATCAGCCACTGAAAAGGCTCTCGTCTCCATGTGCTGCCTTAGGCCTCTTTCACCCGGGCGTCATGTTTTTGGCCCGGATAAGATGCGGGTGCGTCGCGGGAAAATGTGCGATTTTTTTTTTTTTTTCCTCGCGAGTGCAAAATTTTTTAATGCGTTTTGCACGTGCGTGAGAAAAATCGGCATGTTTGGTACCCAAACTCGAACTTCTTCACAGAATTTCGTGTTTAGGTTAGGTGTTGTGTAGATTGTATTATTTTCCCTTATAAAATGGTTATAAGGGAAAATAATAGCATTCTTAATACAGAATGCTTAATAAAATAGGGCTGGAGGGGTTAAAAAAATAAAATAAATTTGACTCACCTTAATCCTCTTGATCGCGCAGCCCGGCTTCTCTTCTGCCTTCATCTGTGAGGAAAAGGACCTGTGGTGACGTCACTGTGCTCATCACATGGTCCATCACACGATCCACCACCATGGTGATGGATCATGTGATGAGCGCAGTGACGTCACCACAGGTCCTTTTCCTCACAGATTAAGGCAGAAGACAAGCCGGGCTGCGCGAGCAAGTGGATTAAGGTGAGTTAAATTATTATTATTATTATTTTTAACCCCTCCAGCCCTATTGTACTATGCATTCTGTATTAAGAATGCTATTATTTTCACTTATAACCAAATAATAATGATTGGGTCCCCATCCCGATTGTCTCCTAGCAAGCGTGCGTGAAAATCGCACCGCATCCGCATTTGCTTGCAGATGCTTGCGATTTTCACGCATCCCCATTCACTTCTATGGGGCCTGCGTTGCGTGAAAAATGCACAAAATAGAGCATGCTGCGATTTTCACGCAACGCACAAGTTTAAAACGCCAGTCGTTTAAAACGCCAGTCTTAAAGGGTTTCTGTCACCAGATTTAACCCTATTAAGCTAGCTGACATTAGCGATGTGCTTTGTCAGCTAAACCTAACTAGCCTATTCCTACTTTTATCTAGGCCCCCGTTACGCCAGAAATCTAACTTTTATAATATGCTAATTAGCCTCTAGGAGCAGGGGGGGCTCCGTTCTCCCACCTTTGTCTCCTCCTTCCAAGTCCTGATTGACGGGGCCAGGCAGCGCTTGCATCTGTCTGCCAGCCCTGTGCTCTGGTGAAATCTCGCCCCGTTCAGCATTCGGGGCAGGCGCGGTGAGGGAAAGACGCTGGCAGGCTGCCAGGCCAGCTTCCTCACCGTGCCTGCGTGAGATTTCACCAGAGCACAGGGCTGACAGATGCGAGCGCTGCCTGGCCCTGTCAATCAGCACTTGGAGGGAGGCGACAAAGGTGGGAGAACAGAGCCCCTAGGAGCAGGAACAATGCCCCCCCTGCTCCTAGAGCACATTATAAAAGTTTGATTTCTGGCGTAACGGGGGCATAGATAAAAGTAGGAATAGGCTAGTTAGGTTTAGCTGACATTAGCACATCGCTAATATCAGCTAGCTTAATGGGGTTAAATCTGGTGACAGAACCCCTTTAATAAATGTGCCCCTTGGTTTATTGTCTTTCCCATAGATCAGTGTTAATTGCTGATTGGTAATTGTTTCATTAACTGAGTGTATTGGAAAGTGAAATAAACTGTACTAAAAACAAAAGGTATCTAATCGTCCATGACATCATAAATTATGTAGATTATTGCTATTATTCTAGCCTTGCCATTGTTTATAGGCAGCCGTGGCAAGTTGTTACTAACCTGAGGGCTCCTTCACCTCCTTTTTGTTCTAAGTTTTAAAAAAATGAAACATGCTTTTTACATTGTTTTACATGCATTTTTGGTGGCTTTTTTTTTTCACTTTGTGACATTTTGTGGCCTTTTTTTCTGACATTTTTGAACTTTTATGGAGAAGCCTTTGAAGAAAATCTCTAGAAAAAATAAATATCTAGAGCAGGATAGGAAAACCTCAAAATGCTGCAGAAACCCAAATGCTGTGACCCAGACTTTAACTTCTGGCCTCAGTGTTTTTGAACAAAAATGTCCAAATAACTTCCAGTGAAACACATCAAAATGCTGTGTGTGAGGACACCTGAGCTGCTCGTCCCATTACCTGTGCTCATCCCATTCAAGCTCAGGTAATTCTGAAGCAGAAGCTGTGCTAGCACGAGTATCACTACCTAAAAAAAAAAAAAACAGCTAATCAGCGAGGGTGCCAGAAGTCGGACCCCCCCCACCAATATTTTCCTGAGGATAGATCATCAATATCTTTCCACTACACAACCTCATCAAGACACATTCCGCTGTGGGGAGGGTGTCTGAGCAATAGGTATTCTAGCTTCCTAGTTCCTTGTGAAGTTGCAGTTTATTCCATTCTGACTCCCTGTTTCTGACATCTCCCTGTTTAGCTCTCAGCTACCTGCCCTCTGCTTGACTCTTTTTGTCCCCCAAGGTGCCTGCTCCGACCTTTGAACTGTTTTTTGGATTTAAGGAACTTTGACCTCAGCTTGTCCCTTGACTACAACTTTGCCTGTCCCCTCGGTGCTACCCCTCGGTGTCTCTTGAACTGCCTGGGTCAGCAGTTATTTAGCAGTGACTGCTTTAAGAGGTAGTGGCTTGGTGGTTCCCCTGAAAAGGAGTCTAGATCCCCATATGAGTGGTAAAGGTTGAAGACTGGGGAGCCACAGATGATGCCCTCAAAAGTAGCGTCAAATGACGTAGTGGGTTCACACTTGCTTTGTGACAACTTCTTTAAAGAGTCAATAAAGAACCATTTAGTTGCTTAAAAAAAGACACTCCAAAGAGCATTTTTTGTTGTGAGGAACTTGGTGCATCTATGCAGTAGTGTACATAATTGACCATTTGAGTTCAGTTGATGCCCTGTTATATTAAACTTCCCTATGACTGCCAGGCTTTCCAGCAGCTGGACCCATGGGGTCTTAGTCAGATGGGCACTATTTATTTAAACTGAAGAACCTGTGTATGGTTGCTTACATATATTGGTATAACTGCTTATGATTATCTTGGAGACAGTTTGATTATATCCAGGTTCACAAGCTAGTCTATACATGTCAATAGCATATAATCAGGAATATATGGTTTAATGTAGACTTTAGGAGCAAGCATGACCAATTGTGGAGCCAGTACAGTAGTGAGGCTATAGATGCTAATATGAAACAAGCCAAAAAGATGGATCCTTGTGCCCAGTTTCTAGTCTGATTCACTACCTGGCTGCTGGGATTGGCGCAGACATGCCTATAAATGATGAAGCACATTGCACCTTTTATAGACATGAACATCGTACAGTGACTGACAAAAATTCTCTTTGGTAACCTTAACATTATTTTATGTTGTAATAATGTCAGTGGCTGAAAAATATGTGTCTGGGCTTCACTCTGGCTGATGTTTCTTTGGATTGTAGCCTAGTTTTCACAGAGCTCTTATGCCGGCAGATTCGCTCAAGTGCAAACGACCATGCAGCCATTTTTCATAGAAATAAGTTCTGCATGTCGAATGGAATGAGATTTAAACATTGCAAACTGAATCAACTTTTACGTTACGTGATCAAGGAGAAGATTCCAGTATTCACTTGGCAAACCTCATACATCATACTTTTGTATTAGATATTACAATAGCTTGAAGGTGAATGTTGCATTATCTATTAGGTATGGAACAAAACTTGGTCAGGAGAATCCAGAGTAACTTTGTAACATTCGAGTAGGCTAAAAGGTAATGTAAAAATCTTAAAGGGCTTCTGTCACCCCCCCAAACACCAATTTTCAGTCTTCTCTTCCGGGTGTAGGGCTGACGTCATCGGCGCAGGCGCACTCTTCCGTCCTTCTCTCAGAGCGCCTGCGCCGAATGAGGACCAGTACGGTGCAGGCGCAGGATTTGAGCTGCAGGCAGGGCCAGTGAGAGGAGGAGAGCGTTCGCTGGCCCTGTCAATCAAGCGGAGGAGGGGGCGTTTTTTTCAGACAGAGGATGCGGCGGCTACCAGCAAGTCCGCCCAACTTGCTGGTAGTGAAGAAATTTACATCTCACAAAAGTAAGTTTTTTACTGAAATTACTGCACAGACCGATGTAAGAGGGGTATATATGGAATCTGCTTACATTAGCAAATATATTAGGTCAAAAACTGAAAATTGGTGTTTGGGGGGGTGACAGAAGCCCTTTAAGCTGCCCATGCACATCAGATTTATACTGTTGTTTTCATAGAGTGTTGCATTTGACCTTTTTGTAGCGTGTGAAGTCCTAGTGGTGGAAGCTACCTTTTACAGTATACCTTTAGATACAGAGGGAGCTGCACAAAATATGAAAACTAAATGTAAATTCCTCCCATAATATCATTCTCTCTGTTTCCTAATTTATATATAAAACACATTTCCTCTATATGTTTTCTCTATTTTCCCCCAAAGCTGTCTGCTGTAAGGCAACTGGTTGCAGAAGGACCCCACTCTGTTCTGCCTGCAGTAGGAAAAACAGAAACCTTAAACCACACGCTCTTGACAGCTCCTCAACTCTGTCAGTTGTCCGAGAAATGAAATCTGAAGGGATCAGGAGAAAGTGCTGTTAAAATGCAAAAATCCTGCATAGCGTCAAGCACTTTGAACAAGCTTTTCTTCTGTTCTTCTTTATATTTAATTTCATTATGAATTTCTAGGTTTCCCTTTAAATCTCTGAGTGGAACATTGAATAGGGAGATGTCATAAATGTCTATGATGATGAGAATCATGGGCGGATTGGCCATAGACCCTACAGAGAAATTTCCCGATCGGCCAATGCACGGGGAGGCCACTTAATCACTCCTGTTGGCCGTCAGCAGAGTACATAAAAACGTAATGCTCTCAGTATTAATTAATGTAGGAGTGTCAGGCACTTATGTATCCGACTAGTGGCCATAGGTGCCCTCCCGAATTCAATGATTTTGTCGTCCTCAGGTTCATATTATGGGACAGGCAGCAGTATTTAGTGCTGCACTCTGGTATTTGGTTTCTCAGAGGCAGTATATTGTGCTGCAAGGCAATCCTTTGCCAATCAGTGCAAGACCAATTCTGATACTGCAATGAAAATTTAAGCCTTTTCTGCCCATACGACTTCGTAATCAGAGGTGCAGTGCTCATCTTTGGAGCCCCATACCCAGTAGGGTTCCTTGAACTGTTGTTTTAGACGTCTGGTAGCCTACTGGTACATTTGAGTCGTGAGCTGCTCCACTGTAGCGGGTGGGTTCACCCTCGCACACCTTCGTAGCCGACATTCTCTTCTCACATCAGTGGAACGTCGTTCTCTGCACTTTCCAAGTTGCTTATTTGCAGTAGTGCCATTTGTCAACTCGCTGTACACTTTCAGCACGGCAAACTGCACACTTTCAGAAATACTGCCACCCTTGGCCTTAAAGCCAATAATCATCTTTTTTGCAACTCTGCTAAATGGCCCCTTTTACCCGGGACAGCAATGAGGGATTTGTGTGCAGACAGCTTATCGCACACCTTATACACCCACCAAGCCAGCTCACCACGCGTCACTTTCTTCAGGAGCTACATGCTGCCGACATTGAAAGTAGGAAGAGATGATAATAGTGAGACTCATTTGTACTGACATGGTTCATTGGTAAATGACAAACCACACTTTTTAAGCCAAAAAGAAGCCCCAAATATGTCTTAGGCTGTGTTCACATCTGGTGGTTGTTCCCCAATTTTAGGGTGTACACATGACATATGGACAAAATCGCTGTGTAGTCCCAGTCTTATGGCCAAGAGGTAGAGAGGTCATGCACTGCTCCCCTGTGCACAATACCTGTAATGATGAGGTGTGAACAGGGTCACCTTGCCCTCGGATCAATACAGCTAACCTCTGCTCTCCCCATTCTGAAAGTATAGGCTGCTGTAAACCCATCTTGAACTCTTGCACTATTATCTAAATTGGCAATATACTCTACAAGCTGCATCTTCACTGGTTGTAATGGCAGCAGAACTCACAAGTCCCAGTTTTCCCATGAAATATTTAATGCAGTTTGGGGGTAGAGTCTGACTTTAAATTGTATACGCAGCAATGTACTAAGTTTGAACATTGCAGCAAAGTAAATTTTTATGATTTTTGTGATTTGTGAACCATAAAATATAGAAATAGTGAAGTCCTACATCTTCGATTAGCAGGGGAAATAACCGTTCTGTTCTTCACAACATGTTTGCTGTTAAGACTTTTACTTCTTTGCATCCAAGTTTCCTTCCAAGGCATCTGTCCCCCAGCCAAGCTACTTACAAGTAGGCAGAGTGCTCCAGACACTTCTCAGAAAACTGCTGGAAGCTTTTTCTCTTGATGTAAGACGTGACTGCCTCGCAGTGTGAAACGTCTGATGAAAAAAATCCTATATCCTCCCTCAGACAGAGGCCGCTTTATTTCTGTGTAAATGTATAACATTTTCATAACCCTGATTACCTTTTACAAGTGTTCATTCCACCTGCGGTCCCTGAACCGTCTCCATTATTTGTGTGGGCAATAAATGAAATAAAATGTGTGGGCCATAAGCAGTCTTTAAAGCTATGACTCATGTCGTAAGAAGTATAGTACGCTTCACTCTCTATATTAAAAATGAAAAAAAATGATCTCTTCTAACAAGGCCTTAAAAATCTAAAAAAAAAAGAGATTATGTATAAATGTTAGGCATAAACACAATATACAGTCGTGGCCAAAAGTTTTGAGAATTACATAAATATTGGAAATTGGAAAAGTTGCTGCTTAAGTTTTTCTAATAGCAATTTGTATATACTCCAGAATGTTATAAAGAGTGATCAGATGAATTGCATAGTCCTTCTTTGCCATGAAAATTAACTTAATCCCAAAAAAAACTTTCCACTGCATTTCATTGTTGTCATTAAAGGACCTGCTGAGATAATTTCAGTAATCGTCTTGTTAACGAGAATGTTGACGAGCACAAGGCTGGAGATCATTATGTCAGGCTGATTGGGTTAAAATGGCAGACTTGACATGTTAAAAGGAGGGTGATGCTTGAAATCATTGTTCTTCCATTGTTAACCATGGTGACCTGCAAAGAAACGCGTGCAGCCATCATTGCGTTGCATAAAAATGGCTTCACAGGCAAGGATATTGTGGCTACTAAGATTGCACCTCAATCAACAATTTATAGGATCATCAAGAACTTCAAGGAAAGGGGTTAAATTCTTGTCAAGAAGGCTTCAGGGCGTCCAAGAAAGTCCAGCAAGCGCCAGGATCGTCTCCTAAAGAGGATTCAGCTGCGGGATCGGAGTGCTACCAGTGCAGAGCTTGCTCAGGAATGGCAGCAGGCAGGTGTGAGGCCAGCAAAGAAGCCACTTCTCTCCAAAAAAAACATCAGGGACAGATTGATCTTCTGCAGAAAGTATGGTGAATGGACTGCTGAGGACTGGGGCAAAGTCATATTCTCTGATGAAGCCTCTTTCCGATTGTTTGGGGCATCTGGAAAAAGGCTTGTCCGGAGAAGAAAAGGTGAGCGCTACCATCAGTCCTGTGTCATGCCAACAGTAAAGCATCCTGAGACCATTCATGTGTGGGGCTGCTTCTCATCCAAGGGAGTGGGCTCACTCACAATTTTGCCCAAAAACACAGCCATGAATAAAGAATGGTACCAAAACACCCTCCAACAGCAACTTCTTCCAACAATCCAACAACAGTTTGGTGAAGAACAATGCATTTTCCAGCATAATGGAGCACCGTGCCATAAGGCAAAAGTGATAACTAAGTGGCTAGGGGACCAAAACGTTGACATTTTGGGTCCATGGCCTGGAAACTCCCCAGATCTTAATCCCATTGAGAACTTGTGGTCAATCCTCAAGAGGCGGGTGGACAAACAAAAACCAACTAATTTTGACAAACTCCAAGAAGTGATTATGAAAGAATGGGTTGCTATCAGTCAGGAATTGGCCCATAAGTTGATTGAGAGCATGCCCAGTCGAATTGCAGAGGTCCTGAAAAAGAAGGGCCAACACTGCAAATACTGACTCTTTGCATAAATGTCATGTAATTGTCGATAAAAGCCTTTGAAACGTATGAAGTGCGTGTAATTATATTTCACTACATTACAGAAACAACTGAAACAAAGATCTAAAAGCAGTTTAGCAGCAAACTTTGTAAAAACTAATATTTGTGTCATTCTCAAAACTTTTGGCCACGACTGTATATTCATATACTGTAGTATGTGAAGAGTACATCACATTTCTTAAAATGAAGAACTCGTATAGCAGAGCCAAGTTTGATACAGTTCCTATAGTTATGTTATTTATTTCAGTGGTAGAGATGAGTGAATCGCTCACAATTGAATTTGGGTTTGATTGGGCCGACTCGGTCCACCTATTCGATTTGGGCCGGGGTTGAAACTGCTCCTTTTGGCCTGAAAATTCATATATGACTTTCTGAGGACACATTTTTTTTTTTTCTCTCTAATCTCTTTCTTTCTCTCTCTCTCTCTCTCTCTCTCTCTCTCTCTCTCTCTCTCTCTCTCTCTCTCTCTCTCTCTCTCTCTCTCTCTCTCTCTCTCTCTCTCTCTCTC
This sequence comes from Bufo bufo, assembly GCF_905171765.1. Taxonomy (NCBI): domain Eukaryota; kingdom Metazoa; phylum Chordata; class Amphibia; order Anura; family Bufonidae; genus Bufo; species Bufo bufo. The sequence continues at coordinate 127,055,511 of NC_053394.1, forward strand.
TCTCTCTCTCTCTCTCTCTCTCTCTCTCTCTTCCTCTATCTCTCTCTCCAAAATTCTCCTGAATCGAATAAAAAAAATATTTCACAATTGGATGCAACTCGAAACGATTTTCTCATCTGTAATCAGTAGTTAAGCATAGGAATAGAGCTAAATCCACTGCTTTTGGGAAATTTCAGGCGAGTTGCCTGTGGGAAACAAGCTGTATGTGGGAGTGCGATTTCCCATCCTGGTCTCTACTCTTGTAACGGGACCTTATTATTTATAAAGATTTATAATGCTGTGTGTCCCTAATTACATCAACTGTAATGTATTGTACTGACGGCATTATGTCAGTACAGTTCATTATGGATGATGTCTGCAGGGACGCACAGCTTTATAAATCATAATAGAGACCAGGATGGGAAATCGCGATCCCGCACACAGTGTGTTTCCCACAGAGAACTCGTTCGTGTGAAACCAGCCTTTTGTATTGTTCTCCAGGTCCAGCACAGCAAGTAGAAAGTGAAAATACTGTATGTTCACATGGCAGAAAATACACATTGGAAAAATTGGACGTATATTTGCTGCAGAAATCTGAGGCTGATTTTCTGATTTCTGCCGTGGATTTTTGGTCTATATGCTGTAGTTCTGCCCCTAAACTGTGACATTGCGCTCATGGCCATTTACCGTGCTAAGAACGAACATGCTCATAGTTTTTTTTTTTTTCCTTTTTCTATGACACAGATTCCAAATCGGCACAAAACGTACCATATGAACTATAGAGTGGATTCCCTTTAAGTTAATGTTAGGTATTTTTTCTTGAAAATACACAAAAAAAGCCATATAAACGTGACATAAAAATTGTTTTTTTGTTTGTTATTTTTTTGCATCCTGTCATTGTTACCAGTGCTTGACTTTACAGGCCAAAGTTCTTTTAACTATTGTGTTCCCATTGCTCTATGTTCAGTAGGTTTTATGCATCTAGACCGCCATGCATGCATTGTCAAGGTCTACATTCTAGCTGGCTTGACTAGTGGCAGTATGCATATGCAGTACTGTGCAAAGGTTTCAGGCAGGCATGGGGGAAAATGCAGCAAAGTAAGAATGCTTTTAAAAATAGAAGTGTTAATAGTTTATTTTTGAATTAACAAAATCACATCAATATTGGGTGTGAGCACCCTTTGCCCTCAAGACTGCATAGTTCTTCTTGTACACCGTTTTTGAAGGAAATCAGTAGGGAGGGTGTTCCAAACATCTTGTAGAACCAACCCCAGATCTTTTGTGGATGTAAGCTTACTCAAATCCCGTTACATTGATGACCCACGTCTGTTGCTGCCCAGCTACTTCATTTAAGAACATTATTCACTGAACTATTACTACTCCCATTTTTGTCATCACAAATCCCTTCCTTTCATGCTATGTGTTAATCAGCTTCTGCTACAAATGCTGCTCAGCCCTCTCACTCCTCGCCTGAGCTTAGTTTCCTAGTTTACTAGTCTATTCAGTGAACGTGTGTTGTTCTGACTGTTTGCCCGTGTACTGAACCTCTTTGCCTGTTTACCGATTCTGCTACTTTGCTGCCTGTCCTGGCCTTAGCCTGTCCACCATACTGAACTTAGCTTGTACACCATACTGACCTTGTGCTGCCTGCCCTGATCTCAGATTAGTTTCACAGATTTGATGAACTCTGCCTGCCCTGACCTTTGCCTTTTTATCGACTAGGAGTATTGCCTGACCCCTTGGTGCTTTGTATTAGGGATCGACCGATTATCGGTTTGGCCGATATTATCGGCCGATATTGAGGATTTTGAACGTTATCGGTATCGGCATCTATTTTGCCGATATACCGATAACGTATGGGGAACACAGAACGCGCTGCTCTCAGCGCTCTCTGTGTTCCCTCCGCAGCACAGGGGAGAAGGAAGCAGTGTCTCCTCCCCCTGTGCTGCTGCTGCTGCTGCCGCTGCCGCCAATGAGGGGATAGAACATAAGAGGAGGGGAGGGGCTGTGGCCGCTGCGCCACCAATGAAGATAAGCCTTTCATTCATTCATATAGAGGAGGCGGGAGCTGGCTGCAGAAGAATCACATAGCCGGCTCCCGACCTCTATGAGCAATAGCTGCGGTCCGCGGTAGTTAACTCCTCAGGTGCCGCGGATCGCAGCTACCGCTGATAGAGGTCGGGAGCCGGCTATGTGATTCTGCAGCCAGCTCCCGCCTCCTGTATATGAATGATCGATAGACTTATCTTCATTGGTGGTGCAGTGCGCCCCCCCCAAGCCCCCCAGTATTAATCATTGGTGGCGCAGTGCGCCCCCCACCCCCATCCCAATCCCGGCCAATAGTAAAAACATTGGTGGCGCAGTGCGCCCCCCCCCCCTCCCACCCAGTATTAATCATTGGTGGCAGTGGCCACAGGATCCCCTCTCCCCTGCTCCTCCGATCGGAGCCCCAGCTGTGTAAGCCTGGGGCTCCGATCGGTTGCCATGGCAGCCAGGACGCTATTGAAGCCCTGGCTGCCATGTTCAGCTCCATGCTGCTGTGTGCACTATGCACAGAGCAGCAGGGACAGTGTGAGATCCTATTCACCCTGATAGAGATCTATCAGGGGGAATAGGACAAGGGTTCTAGTCCCTAAGGGGGTTAAAAGTTAGTAAAAAAAAAACCACAAAAATATTAAGTATAAATGAAAAAGATTTATAAAAAAAAAATACACATTAACAATAAACAAAAAAAATACACATTAACAATAAACATATTAATTTTCAGCAGATTTGTGTAGGAATTTTTTTTTTCTCAAAAATGAAAATTCCCAGAATATCGGTATAAATTATCGGCTATCGGCCTGAAAGTTCACAAATTATCGGTATCGGTATCGGCCCTAAAAAATCAATATCGGTCGATCCCTACTTTGTATCGGTGTCTCAGACCACTGTGGGTCAGCTGCCAACTACATCAGGACCATTCTAAGAGATAGTGACCAGGTGGGTCCCCTGCGGCGAAGACCAAATCTTTGTGTAGGGATTAAAGAGGGAAAACCAGGGGATTGCCGGGATAACATCCTTAGGACTACCCTAACGTAAAACTGGTTAGTTGGTACAGTGGGTTCACACCCAATTCCTGTTAAAAATCCTTCTGTCTCTTCATGTAATCCCAGACCCGGTTGGCAATTTATTTTTTCAATTTCAGGGATAATAACAGATCATCGGAGTAATGCAGATGTGTAAGAAAAAATTATCTGGAATTACTATTTATGAGGGACCGAAGCATTTCATAAAACTGAAAAATGTCAGGATGACCAATGGATTCTCTCTAAATTGCAAAGTAGTGGGTCATCCAATATATTTTGCCCCTCTTCTAAACCCGATGGGTTTACCAGAAGATAAAATGTGGTGGAGATGAGTGGTTTTATACCACAATTAGAGACTGTTATGCTTACAGTGTAATAATTCTGTTTTTGTTAGATAAGACGTAATTAGCCTGTCATTGTCTAGTGTGTATATGTGCGAACTGTTTTAGGGAACATTTTAAATAGTTTTAATAGCTGGTATGACAGTAATTATAATTTCTGATCAGTTTCTTGATATCCTCATAACATTTCTCCACATTCTTGTGTGTTTCCACAACTAATTAAAGCATACTGTCTAGTTCTATGCTGTTGAATATCAGTTATAATGGTGTTTTCAGTTAGATTTTTTTTACATTCACTGCGTTTCTTTTAGGCTGTACTGACACGGATTGTTAACGGACTTCAATCTCTGATTTCTTCAGTCCTCTTGAGATATAAGGTAAGTTATATTTTTGCTTCATAGACTAATAGCTAGATATCACTGTAATTGGATGACAGAGAATGTCATTAAATAAATTGTGTTTATTCTATGGTGGCCTTTATGTCAAATTTAAGTTTTCCTTTGGCCTTATTCCCACTGAGGCAGTAATAGTGTACTGTCCTCGGTGGAAGTTCCCTTCCTTTCCTTCCTTCTTTTTCTCTCCTGTCTTTAATTTTCCTTTTTTTTTTTTCTCCTTTTTCCCTTATTTCCTTCTGCTCTTAGTTCCTTTCCTTCTCTTATTTTTTCTTTCCTTCTTTCTTTCCTTCCTGAAAGTGCTAGAACTGTTTTGTGTTGTAACCACATATACTGCAATCTCCACTGAAGTGCATAAAGCTTTCATTTATGCAGAATATGTGGCCATCATGGTACCTCTTGCAAATCCAGTCTTTAAGCATTCCTATCTGCTCTCCCCCAGTGGATTGTGTGATGGTACTCACGTAAAAATAGTTCATGATCCACACACCACCTGAAAATCACTGTAACCCACGCCTGTATGATACGTAGGAAAATCCAGATTTTGTGTATCCTTCTAAAATGAGTGTGCTCAGTGTATATTGAAAGTGGGTACAGTCATAGGCACTTCACAACACTTTCGCCTGAAGGACTGTTCTGCTTTGAGCACATTGGACCTTTTTGGCCAGACGGCTGGTAGTGGAATATTACTTATCCAGATGGATATGAGCAGTGAGCATATTTGCTGATTCATCCACCCATCCACAGCAGCTTCCACATTTATACAGACACTACTGTTTGAGAAGCGAGCACTCTTCTTACCCTGTCTTGTATATGTTTAGTCACTTTTTGACTATTCTTCAATATAGAGCTTTGTACAGAGATTGTTGTCACTCACATCATTCCCTGTTCCTATTGAGGCTCACAATCTAAATTCTGACTTGACCTATCAGTATGTTTTTGTAGTGTGTGTGTGTGTGTGTGGGGGGGGGGGGGGGGGTGATCGGAATGTCTGGAGGAAACCCATGCAAACCTAGGGAGAATAGACACACTCTGTGTGGATGTTGCCAATGGTTGAATTCGAACTTGGTCTCCAGCGCCACTCGGCAGGAGTGCTGGTCAACCATGAATTTCTCCAACTTGCTAAATATATATATAGTTGCAAGAAAAAGTATGTGAATCCTTTTGGAATGAAAATGTGATCTGATCTTCATCGAAGTCACAACAATAGACAATCACAGTCTGCTTAAGCTAATAACACACAGAATTAAATGTTACCATGTTTTTATTTAACACACCATGTAAACATTCACAGTGCAGGTGGAAAAAGTATGTGAACCCCTAGACTAATGACCTCTTCAAGAGCTAATTGGAGTGAGGTGTCAGCCAACTGGAGTCCAATCAATGAGATGAGATTAGAGGTGTTGGTTACAGCTGCCCTGCCCTATAAAAAACACACACCAGTTCTGGGTTTGCTTTTCACAAGAAGCATTGCCTGATGTGAATGATGCCTCGCACAAAAGAGCTCTCAGAAGACCTACTATTAAGAATTGTTGACTTGCATAAAGCTGGAAAGAGTTATAAAAGTATCTCCAAAAGCCTTGCTGTTCATCAGTCCACGGTGAGACAAATTGTCTATAAATGGAGAAAGTTCAGCACTGCTACTACTCTCCCTAGGAGTGGCCGTTCTGTAAAGATGACCGCAAGAGCACAGCGCAGACTGCTCAATGAGGTGAAGCTCAAGTGTCAGCTAAAGACTTACAAAAGTCTCTGGCATATGCTTACATCCCTGTTAGCGAATCTACGATACGTAAAACACTAAACAAGAATGGATTTCATGGGAGGGTACCACAGAGGAAGCCACTGCTGTCCAAAAAAAACATTGCTGCACGTTTACAGTTTGCACAAGAGCACCTGGATGTTCCACAGCAGTACTGGCAAAATATTCTGTGGACAGATGAAACCAAAGTTGAGTTGTTTGGAAGAAACACACAACACTATGTGTTGAGAAAAAGAGGGACAGCACACCAACATCAAAACCTTATCCCAACTGTGAAGTATGGTGGTGGGGGCATCATGGTTTGGGGCTGCTTTGCTGCGTCAGCGCCTGGACGGATTGCTATCATCGAAGGGAAAATGAATTCCCAAGTTTATCACGACATTTTGCAGGAGAACTTAAGGCCATCTGTCCACCAGCTGAAGCTCAACAGAAGATGGATGTTGCAACAGGACAACGACCCAAAGCATAGAAGTAAATAAACAACAGAATGGCTTAAACTGAAGAAAATACGCCTTCTGGAGTGGCCCAGTGAGTCCTGACCTCAACCCGATTGAGATGCTGTGGCATGACCTCAAGAAAGCGATTCACAAACGACATCCCAAGAATATTGCTGAACTGAAACCGTTCTGTAAAGAGGAATGGTCAAGAATTACTCCTGACCGTTGTGCACGTCTGATCTGCAACTACAGGAAACGTTTGGTTGAAGTTATTGCTGCCGAAGGAGGTTCAACAGGTTATTAAATCCAAGGGTTCACATACTTTTTCCACCTGCACTGTGAATGTTTACATGGTGTGTTCAATAAAAACATGATAACATTTAATTATTTGTGTGTTATTAGTTTAAGCAGACTGTGATTGTCTATTGTTGTGACTTAGATGAAGATCAGATCACATTTTATGACCAATTTTTGCAGAAATCCATATCATTCCAAAGGGTTCACATACTTTTTCTTGCAACTATGTATGTATGTGTGTGTGTGTGTGTGTGTGTATGTGTGTGTGTGTGTGTGTGTGTGTATATGTGTGTGTGTGTGTATATATATATATATATATATATATATATATATATATATATATATATATATATATATATATAATGTACTGCTTTAAAACTCAGCAAGTTTTTTTTTATTTTTTTTTTTTACTTTTTATGAATTTTCTGCAATGTATCAGAGAAAAATAATCCACATGATATTTATAAGCATTGAATACAATGGGCACATTGTGACCACAAAAAAAAAATATAAATAGAGCATGCCCCCAAGAGATCTGAATACACACACTGAATTCAGTGGATCCATGTGCTGTGGAGAACACAAACGTCACACTCATGTGTATCAGTGACGTGTGAGTAAGCCCTTACTGATGATTTACTTTGGTCATCACAGGATATATTGATTTGCTAGAAAAAAGCTAAAAGCATAATGTTCGAACTTGACTGCGCAGTTCAGTGAAAAATCTTTAAAACCCAAAGCAGCGGCTCTTGCCTCTAATTTTGGGGTTTTGTTAACCCTTGCAGTCTACTGGAAAATCTACTGGATCTGGAGGATCATTTAGCCCACACACAAAGCTGGTTTTTAACTTGGCCCTGAGTGACCAAGTTGGACAGAAGTAAGGCCAGCGTCAATCTCCATTTCACACCTGCATGTGAGCATTGGTTCAGCAGACGTTTTATGGAGATTATTTAAACTTGAAGCTAGACACATTTCATATTGCTAACGTAGAGCGGTTACCAACTGTTTAAATATTTCCCAGATGAGCAGGAAAACAGTCCTTCCACCATCGGTCTGTATCTAGAAATGTAAACTCTAACCATCTGGGATGTGTAGGCACTTGCTTGTAAAAATCAATGAATCCCTTTTGACTGTACTACTAATATGCTTCAAGAAAAGCCAGAAAGCAAGCTTAATTAGCCAGTTTGCGTGTGCTATGTTCTCCAAGAAAGGTTCTGGAATCAAACTGTGTACTGATGCAGAAGGTAATTACAAACAGACAGTGAATGTAGAGACGAAGACAATATCAGCGTTCAGGCAGAGCAGACACTGCTCCATGTATATTTTGGCCTGATAACTTGATCGTGTCCTGCTGCTATGTTCCCCTTTAAAAGAATTGTTCCATGGCATTTATCATCTAGCCAAGACACTTACTAATGTATTGTGACTTACAAATTGCCTCCTTTGCTGCATTTCTCCATTGCATTATACACTTCTGGTTTCCATGGTTAGGACCACTGCTGTAGCACAGATACGAGGTGGTCGGTACAGGAGCTGCTGTGTATGCATGCCTATGTGTGTTCCCACGGTCCCGGCCACCAGAGAGGCCGACGCTTTTTCCTATGGTGTGCAAGCATGACCACCGCTGCTGGATAATTTTGGTACAGCATAACACCGGGACCCAACCCTGTCCTGAACCTGGGAAAATGTATTAATAGTTGATGGTGAACCACAACAACCTGGGGCCGAGATAGTGTTTCCCCGTTTTGTGGTTCAACAGAATATGTTGGATCGGGTAAACCAACTACAGGGTGAGCATATTGAACAGTTGGTGGTGCCCAAGGCTTATCTCAAACTCGTGTTAGATCTAGCCCACCAACACATTCTCGGGGGTCATCTGGGAATACTGAAAAAAACCAAACACTGGCCCAGTGTTTTTAGAGGGGTGGAAGAATTTGGTAAGTAATGCCCGGCCTGCCAGACAACTAGCCCCCAGCACCTTTTCTGCAGTCCGTTCATTGAGGTACTGTTTGAAAGAATCGCTATGGATCTCATAGGCCCAGTACCGAAGTCTGCTAGAGGGCACCAACATATCTTGGTCATCCTAGACTACGCCACTCGGTACCGGTAGGCAGTGCCACTGCGACATACATCTGCCAAACTCAAAGCTAAGGAGTTAATGAAGATGTTTTTCCGAGTAGGACTACCTAAAGAGTGACCGACCAAGGGACCTCTTTTATGTCCAAGGTTATGAGGGAACTCTGTAAGTTACTGCACATAAAACAGCTTCGAACATCCGTTTATCATCTGCAAATGGACGGTCTGGTAGAGAGGTTTAACAAAACATTAAAAAACATGTTAAAAAGGGTGTTGTCTAAAGATGGGAAGGACTGGGACCTTCTTCTGCCCTATCTCTTGTTTGCTGTGCGAGAGGTACCCTCTACTGGGTTCTCCCCTTCGAACTGCTATATGGCAGACATCCTCCTGGTTTGTTGGACGTAGCCAAAGAGGCATGGGAACAGCAACCTACTCCGCACAAAAGTGTCCTTGAGTACGTTACCCAGATGCAAGAAAGGATGGAGACAGTGTTACCTCTTGTTAGGAAGCATATGGAGGCAGCTCAGCAAGCACAAAGTCAGATCTATAATCAGCAGGCCCGGGTCCGGATCTTTAACCCGGGTGATCAGGTTTTGGTTCTGGTACCGACAGTGGACAGTAAGTTCCTGGCTAGGTGGCAGGGGCCCTACGAGAAAGTTGGAGAGGTAAATTGCAAGGTACACCAGCCAGGGCGGCGAAAGCCGAAGCAGGTTTACCATGTTAATATACTAAAACCTTGGAAAGATAGTGAGACCTGTACTGAAGACAGCCCACGGCTGGTTTTTCTAGCGGAAGAGGTTCCGGCCCCTTTGTCTGATGCAAGGGAAGCGGTTGCCACAGTAGAAATTGCTGACAGCCTCTCCTTTAAACAGGCTCAGGAGACCAGGGAGTTCATTAGTCGGAACACGGATATGTTCTCGGACCTCCCTGGACGCACTTCCACAATCCGGCATGACATTGTCACTGAGCCTCAGGCAAAAGTCCAGTGAAAGCCATACCGGGTACCCGAGGCTCGGCGACAGGCCACCTCGGAGGAAGTGCAGCTAATGCTGCGGCTAGACGTCATTGAGGAGTCTAAACGTGAGTGGGCCAGTCCTATGGTCTTAATACCCAAGCCGGACGGGGCGTTACGGTTTTGTAATGATTTTCGAAAGCTGAATGAGAAATCTAAATTCGATGCATATCCCTTTCGCCAGGTGGATGAGCTAATCGAGAAGTTAGGACAAGCTCTGTATTTTTCTGTTTTGGACCTCACGAAAGGGTACTGGCAGGTGCCCTTAATGGAGGCTTCCAAAGAGAAAACTGCCTTCATACGCCTGAGTGGCTGTATCAGTATAAGGTGTTACCCTTTAGTCTGCATGGCGCTTCCTCACTTTTCAACGTCTGCGGTACGCCTCGGCTTACCTGGAGGATATTGTCATTCACAGTACCGACTGGGAAAGTCACCTGCCCAAAGTACAGGCCGTAGTGGACTCCCTTCGGAAGGCTGGACTAACAGCTAACACAAAGAAATGTGCGATAGGGTTAGAGGAGACTAAATACCTAGGGTATGTCATTGGGCGTGGAGTCATCAAACCCCAAGAAAACAAAATAGAGGCGATACGGAATTGGCCCTGACCTGTCACCTCTAGGCAAGTAAAGTCGCTCCTGGGAATGGCGGGCTATTACATGAGGTTTGTCCCCCACTTTTCTACGATAGCCGCGCCATTGACGGGGCTCTTGAAGGGACATAAGTCCTTGATGGTTCACTGGGATGATCGGGCGGAAGAGGCTTTCTCTGCTTTGAAGTCGGCCCTGTGTAGATCCCCGGTTTTGGTGACTCCCGACTTCAAGCGGGAATTTATAGTACAGACGGATGCCTCCAAAGTAGACCTCAGTGCTGTACTGTCCCAGGAAGTCAACGGGGAGGAGCATCCCGTTGTCTTCCTCAGGCGTAAGCTTACCCCAGCCGAGACCAGGTACAGTATAGTGGAGAGTGCCTGTCTATCAAGTGGGCACTCGAGTCTCTCCGCTATTATTTGTTAGGGAGAAAATTCCGCTTGGTGACCGACCACTCCACTCTCAAGTAGATGAGCCAGGCCAAAGACAGAAATGCCCGGGTAACCCGATGGTTCCTTTCCCTACAGAACTTTAAATTTACAGTGGAACACAGGGCAGGCCGGTTACACGGAAACGTGGATGCCCTGTCCCAAGTACATTGGTGAGGGGGGGTCGGGGGTAAGTGACTTAGTGAATGGGAGTGGTCTGGGAAAACAGGTATTTTCCTCCCAGCGTGTGCTACTGGGCTAAATTGCAGCCAGGTGGGGTCAAACACTGGACTGGATTTCAAGGTCTGCGTTTTGACAGCACCTAGCTGTCTTTAAAAGACAGCTGGGCTCAGCAGCAAGGTGTGTGTGCTGGGATCTAAAGCTTGTGCCGTGCTGGAAGGCTGAGACCTGTGTTTAGGGGAAACAGGCCCCCTAAAAGCCTGCTATGGACTGCTGGAGGTAGAACTGCCAACAAGGTTATTTTTGCTATGTGGACTTTCCATTGTGTGGGAACTAACACCAAGACTGCAACGTGACGTTTGTTTTTGCCTTATGTGTGAATAAACACGGAAGTTTGATTTAAGAACTGGTAATTTGCCTCTGTACTGCGTCCTCATACACTGTCTACCAGAGTGAATCCCCACACCCCTTTAAGGGTTTATATGGGAGGGGGGGTTGAAAGAATGTTTACAACCTTCCTGTGACACATGGTTGTTGAAATCAGTACTTAAAGGGGATTTTCCAAGAATTGCTTATTGATGTCTTATTCTTAGGCCTCAGGCACACGACCGTTTTTCGGGTCCGCATCCGAGCCGCAGTTTTTAGGCATGTCTACAATGGGCCGCCCGTTCCGTTCCGCAAATTGCGGAAGGCACACGGGCGGCTTCTGTTTTTTTGCGGACCGCAAAAAAACGCACGGTCGTGTGCATGTAGCCTTAGGCTACTTTCACACTAGTGTTCGGGGCTCCGCTTGTGAGTTCCGTTTGAAGGCTCTCACAAGCGGCCCCGAACTGATCCGTCCAGTCCTAATGCATTCTGAGTGGAGGCGGATCCGCTCAGAATGCATCAGTCTGGCACAGTTTGTCCTCCGCTCCGCTCAGCAGGCGGACCCCTGAACGCAGCTTGCAGCGTTCGGGTGTCCGCCTGGCCGTGCGGAGGCAAACGGATCCGTCCAGACTTACAATGTAAGTCAATGGGGACGGATCCGTTTGAAGTTGACACAGTATGGTAATGCAAACGGATCCGTTCTGAACGGATCTAAGCGTTTGCATTATAGGTGCGGATCCGTCTGTGCAGATACCAGACGGATCCGCACCTAACGCAGGTGTGAAAGTAGCCTTAGAATAAGTCATTGTTATCAAATTGGCGGATGTTTGACTCCTGGCACCGCCACTGGAACTATACAGCTGTGTACACTATGTAGTGGCTGGGCCTGATTACTGCACAGCTGCACTCCTACAAGTGTATGGAGCTGTATAGTTCCAGTACCTAGTTCTGGCACCGGAGTTTGTGAAAACAGATGATCGGTGGTGTAACGGACCGTTCAGCACACAACTCCGTTCCGACGATATTCTCCTTTCCATGCACGGGCAGCTACTGCAAGCACCAGTCTGCCGAACTGCAAACTACCCGAATCCTGGAAACCGTGGAACAGGAAAAGCATACAATCGGCTTACACTCCTGGCAATCGGTATACAATCCAATTCCCCCAATAACGAGACGGCACTTCGTTTGAGGGTTAAGCAGAACTGCCTGTACTTCAAGTGCAGCCTCTTTTATTCATAAAGCACAAACATAGTACTGCCCACAGGGGTTTGAAATACAACCAATCAGTAATTTACAACACATACAACGTAAGTACAGCAACCAATCGTTCACGCCCCCAGAGGACCAGAAGGGAGACTGCGACACAGGACAGATACAACATATCCCCACAATGCATCATGGTTTCCTCCTCTCTGTCCCGGAGACAACCGAGGAGCAATCCAATTATCTCTCAGGACAAAGGGAGATCGCCAATACACATGTGCAGACAACATTTAAACACACAATCGGACAATGGCACAATAGAAACACACCCAGCATATTCCTCCCAAGCTGACAAGTTACACTTATTATAAATTGTTACAACTTTGTGAGTTTACGTTGTACATACATATAACTTACATCAATTTAAACAGTATAACTTGGGGACAAACCTATCCAAAATTCACTTGAATAGGTTCAGGGGTTTAAAAGTTAGTAAAAGTATCTTAAAGGGCCGTAATCCAGGGGCAGGAGGCGGGCAAACAGCCCCCTCCAAAACACTGTGGCGAAGTGGCTTTCGCCACAGGTGGCTGTGCCAGGAGTCCGGGACCCTCAGCGGTTTGCTACTAATGACCCATTCTAAGGCCTCATGCACACAACCGTTGTTTTATTCCGTGTCCGTTGCACCGTTTCTCATGATTTTTCTACGGACCCATTGATTTTCAATGGGTCCGTTGAAAACTCAGCTAATGCACCGTTTGCCATCCGCGTCCATGATCTGTGGTTCCAGTCCGTCAAAAAAATATAACCTGTCCTATTATTTCCGTGGAAAAAGGTTTGCGGACCTATTCAAGTCAATGGGACCGCTAAAAAACGCGGAGGCACACATGATTGTCATCCACGTCCGCGTCCGTTTTATTCCTATCATTTGCATGGCAAACCTGTCTTAGACTTTTTTTTTACATTCCTTTTATGTCTGGTGGTCCTCCAAAAATGAAGACGCATGGAAACAAAAACGGAAACGGATCATGGAACAACGGAACCCCGTTTTGCGGACCGTTAAAAAATACTGTCGTGTGCACGAGGCCTAATGGTAAATCATCAATAAGAAAATCCCCTTTAACGACTCATTTCAATAACCATGTGTCACAGGCAGGTTGCACTCATTCTTTCATTTTCAGAAAAAGTTTATTGTGACAAGGACAGACTGAAATAAAGTGTTAGAAGCTATGAAATTTTCCGGAAAGCATCGCAACACACGATGAAGAAATCTGGGCACCATGTGTCGGAACACTTGAATGATGTGGGAATAGTGTGATAACATGAAGATATGGCATGGTTTCAGATCACATTCTGGTGACATCAGTGAACACATATGTCCTTCCCCAAAAACTTGGCAGAACTGACGGGGCCTTCAATTAAGAGAAACTGATTATTTTTCCTAAAATAAGGCCTTTGTGATTTGTCTCCTGGACTGATTGGGAGTGTAGGTTCAACAAACAAGTTATGTTAGACGACTGCATAAACAGCAATTCCTTAATCTCGATATCATTTACTGTACTCAGAATTGCAGTGGATGTGAGGCAGCACTTCACAGGACAGGTACACTTAGCCCCCTTGCAGATGAGCGTGTCCGGATTAGGTCCGGATGCGTTGCGGATGTGTTCAGTGAAAACTGCGAGATTTCGCAAACAAAGCCATTCAGTTTTGTTTGCGATCGCGTTCAGTTTTTATCACGCGGATGCAATGCGATTTACTGGGTTTTGCACACGCGTGATAAAAAATGGAATGTTTACCAACAACATCTCTTAGCAACCATGCGTGACCATCGCATCCGCACTTGCTTGCGGATGCAATGCGATTTTCACGCAGCCCCATTCACTTCTATGGGGCCAGCGTTGCGTGAAAATCGCAGAATATAGAACATGCTGCGATGTTCACGCAATGTAAAAAAGTGATGGGTGAAAACCACCGCTCATGTACAAAGACCCATTTAAATGAATGGGTCCGGATTCCGGTATGGGTGCAATGCGTTCGCATCAGACATTGCACCCGCGCGGCATTCTCGCTCATCTGCAAGGGGCCTTAGACTTCCCGAAGCTTCTCTGTCAGTTTATTAGTAGCTTTTAGGGTGCATTCACACAAGCGTATGTATTTTGCCGTCCGTAAAATGTGAATCCACAAAATACAGATGGCATCCGTGTGACGTCAGTGTTACATCCGTTTTTTGCGGACCCGTTGACTTCAATGAGTCTGTGGTCTCCATTTGTGGCCAAGAAAAGGACATATTCTATCTTTAGCAGAATGGACGCACTATACAGATTTCCTCTGTGTTGCATCTACATTTTTGGTGGACCCATTGACTTCAATGAGTCTGTGGTCCGCATTTTGTGTTATATACGACACGTTCTATCCGTATGTCTGTTCTGCAAAAAGATAAACTATGTCCAAAGAATGCAGAGCACAGAACCATTACAGTCCAGTGCACATGCAGAACACACATGGACCGCATCCGTATTTTGCAAATCTGTGGTTTGCAGACTGCAAAAAACAGACCCTGTCGTGTGCATGAGGGATAAAGCTGTATAAATGACACCCAGGGCCCCCGCCGATCAGCTGTTTGAGAAGGCAGAGGCCTTCTTATTTCCTGCAGGTCCAGTGACCTCACAACGAGCATCACTGGCCTGCGGGAACTAGTGAACGGGGTTTAGCCGCTCCCAGGCCAGTGATACTAGTCGTGACGTCACTGGGTCAGTGTCACTGCTTTCTTAAACAGCTGATCCGCAGGAGTCCTGAGATACATAGTAGGTGAGTGTATTTAGTGATTACTAAACTAGGCCACATTACTAAGTTGAATATTGTGCCAAAAAAGTACTTACCTTAGACGCCTTGAAACCCCCACAGCCTTCCATGGCCTCTCATCCACAGATGGACAGCAAGGCCTTTATTCCATATGGAAAAATGCTGAATACAAAAAGTACATTAAAGAACGCTAAGTTCTTTACCTATCACCGTCCAGATATATGATACCTGCATGTTAGTGTCAGGTTAGGGCGCAGGAATTACAGTGCTACCCCAGATGGCCTGTCCGTGCCCTAGAGAAGAATACAAGGTCTGTCTCATTCCTAGAAATAGGATTATATTACCTCGTTCACCAAATGTTCTCTGCACTGCAGCAATGAGGCTTCATGATGTTTCCTCAAGCCTGTTCTATATTTTATAACTTCAGAGCTGAACTCTCCATTCATACATCAGGGAATGATTTCATGTTCCGGTCTTCACGTTTGTGCTTTGCCTTCTGCAGAGAACATGGAGCACAGGTGGGAATTATTCCATTTTATGATCCACACAAGTAGAATATTGTATTGATTTGTTCCCCTGCAAACAGGGCTGGGTTGGCACGTTCCGACTAATGCCGACTAAAACAAGTTAATGTTCTAATCGGCAGTGTAACACTGCAAGGCTCTCAATAGATTTCCATTTACATGAAGCTTTTGAAGTAACTGAAAGATTCTCTGCCCTTGCATCTATAAGGCTAGAGCTAGGTGGCGATCTGTCCGTGTGACATAAAATTCGCAACCGTTGCAATCTTAGTCATCCCTAGGATCCATTTTTTTAGGGTATGTTCACACTTGCGTTGTTGGATTCCAGCAGGCAGTTCCGTCGCAAGATCCGGTAATCTGTATGCAAACAGATACCATTTGTAGATGGATCCGGATGCGGATCCGTCTCACTAATGCATTGCAATACCGGATCAGTCTCTCCAGTTGTCATCCGGAAAAACGGATCTGGTATTTATCTTTTTCACATTTTTAAAGGTCTGCGCATGCGGATCCGTTTTTCTGGAACACTTGGGGCCGGATCCGGCATTAATGCATTTCAATGGAAAATAATGTCTGATCCGGCATTCCGGCAAGTGTTCTGGAATTTTGGACGGAGAAAATACCGCATGTGAATGCTGTGGTATTTTCTCCGTCCAAAAACCGTACAGTGACTGAACTGAATACTGAACGGATTGCTCTCCATTCAGAATGCATTAGGATAAAACTGATCATTTTTTTCTGGTATTGAGCTCCTAGGACGGAACTCAATACCAGAAAAGTTTAACGCAAGTGTGAAAATACCCTAAGGCTCTTAAAAAAACAGATCTGTCACCATTGACTCGCATTGTTTTCAGTGCGAATCCGTTTTTTTTCCCCCGTTTTTATAACCAGACACAACTGCAGTGTGCAGCGGTTTTGTGTCCGGTCACAAAACTGAATGCTGCCGGAATGGAAGACATCCTGATGCCTCCGGAATAAATCTTTTTTCATTCAAAATGCATGGGGACAAAACAGAAACGTATTTTTTTCTGTTATTGAGATCCTCTGCCGCAAGTGTGAAAGTTGTCTTACTTTTATATTTTGATATTGTCATGCAGTAGTTGTCAATTTTAAATGCTGGAAATCCCAGTTAAAATAAGAGAACAAAAAATTCATACATGTTGAAATTCCGTATTCTCTGCCCTTCTTCACCCCCTCATTTGCTGTTGGGCGCTGAAACACATTATTAAGTGGTTGGCCGGTTGGTTTCAGGCCACTTTCACAGCAGAAATGTATTGTCATATGTGAATATAGCCTTACCTTAAAAGTGTGTCACAAAGCATATTCTACATTTTTTAAACCAGCACCCGAATCTGAATACTTTTGTAATTGCATGTAATTAAAAATTTCGTATGGCCGGTGAGCTATTTAATAAAATGTATCTGTATAGCGCCACCTGCTGCTTGTTCTTTTCCTTGAGCTGAGCTGGTCGAACGTGCTCGGTTTAAATCTTTAACTGCGACCAGCCATATGTTCTGTTAGAAGCTGTGGCAGTTTCAGGGAGAGAGCGGCAGCAGAAAGGACACACTCCCCGAGCTACCAGGCTGCAGATAATCTAGCAGAGCAATTAGAGCCGTGAATGGGGAGATCTCCGGACCCATGAGAGGTACAGGGCTGGTTCTAGCTTAGAAAGGTATTTTCATGTACTTTATGATGCCTGATTTTATTTATTTTTTCCCCCCTCAATCATGGCATAACCGCTTTAATGACCCTCAAGGAAAGTAGCCTGGTCCAAAGTGTTAACACAAAATTTGTGGAAAATACTGCTGCAAATTCACCACAAAATTCTACATAGAATCCGCTGTGATATCTGGTCAAAATCCACAACTTTAATTGACATTCCGGGGAATTCACGCTGACTCATCCATGCTGCTGCTAATTTAAATGCTGCAGGTTCTCCGGCGTATCCGCAGTGTATGTATCCGATGAGAACATCGTTAGTGTTTCAGAACTGATTATTTCACCGCAGTCCTATAATTGAGCACAATCAGAAGCAAAACATTTTCTGGACTCGCAAATGCCAATTAAAGGATTTTACCTAATATACAAAATATGGCTTCATTAGCCCTTTAGTCTTCTAATTTATGTCAGCAGTATACCTATAGTGCTAGCATTTTGCACAAAATAAATAAATTCTATCGATAAAAAAAAAAACTAAAACGTACACCACGCTACAGTGACATGACTCAAACAAGTATTTGGACTATCTAATAAAACTAGCTTAAATACTAATACATTTTATGACATTAAACATAAAAAAAGACAAATACAATCATCAAAACCTCTTAAAGAAGCTTCCCGAGATTTCATCACTACACGCCAGGGAGGATGAAAGATGGCTCAGTGGGTGGAGAAAGCTTGTGACAGGGAAGTTCCTCTAATAATTGCACAAAAATCACACAAAATGTGTCAGTGTCAAGTAGGATGTTGTGGATGAGCTACGAAAC
This sequence comes from Bufo bufo, assembly GCF_905171765.1. Classification (NCBI taxonomy): domain Eukaryota; kingdom Metazoa; phylum Chordata; class Amphibia; order Anura; family Bufonidae; genus Bufo; species Bufo bufo. Next base: position 127,073,442 of record NC_053394.1, read on the forward strand.
GTGGGAAGAATGATGGAACTTCTTTTTTAGTGGTTTTTTTTTCCGTTCTTTCTTAGTATTTTATTTCAATGGTATCTAATAGGAAATTCCATAGAAACCTGACTCTCTTCAGTCTCAACAGCCTCGCTTCTTAGGTAAGTTCAGTGTTCAGGGGTTGGAGATCAAAACGTTTTTTAGAGAGAGACTATTGTGTGAAGACACTTGGTCATTGTTGTTGCACGTCCATTATAGGTCATAATTCTAACATTCCGATGATCCCAGGACATCATGTTGCTAATATGTGAACTTGATTTTGACATTGTGGTACCTTACTGATAAAATGCAGTTCTGTTGAACGGGGAATTTTGTGGACTGAGGAACAAGGGAAATGGGATCATAGGGACAACCTACAAACTTTATCTACTAAATGCATGTTTCCTTCTCCAGGCCTGTGGTTGCCTACTCTTAATATTAGACTATGAAATAGAGATTTTCAGAGCTTTTATTTCATAGACTAAACACAATGGCTGCCAATTTGCTTGACATCACTGGAAAGATTCCTGGAAAGTCACCATGTATCTTCACATACTTTGATAGTTCTTAGTTAGTATATAGACTACATTTTGGAGTAATAGATTCTGGCGTAATTTTGTTTGGTCACAAATGTGTGTTACTCAAAATCTTGCTTCAGTTGTCCTCTGTAGATTGTATGTATTCTTATACATTGCGAGCTGCTCAGTTCCATTCACTGTAAAATCCATCAGTCGAGATGTTTGAAGGTTCTGTTGTAGCCCTCTCCCTGCTTTCCTGTTCTGGTGATGCAAGCTGTTATGAAAGTCATGGTAAAACTAAACAGTATATTTTAGATTTAAAGGGTTTTTCTGGTATTTACATTTGATGGAGTATCCTCAGCTTAGGTCATCGATATCAGATCGGCGGGGGTCTGACCCCCAGATTTCATTGCTATGAAGAGGCCCCAACCCTTCCGAGTGCTTAGGCCTCTTCCTGGGCCATGTGATGTCATAGGTACAGCTCTGAATGGGACTGAGCTGTGATAGCAAGCATAGCAGCTATACACTGTACAGCACTGTGCTAGGAGGCAGTGGCGCTGATCAGTGGGGGTACTGGGAATCGGAGCCCACTGATCTCTTTTTAATTCTGAGGATAGGTTAGCAATATGTAAATCCCAGAGATCCCCTTTTAAGGGTCCACTCACACGTTTGCAAATGGGTCCGGGTCTGCATCCGTTCCGCAATATCTGGAACGGGTGCGGAGTGCGGACCCATTCATTCTCTATGTTCTCTCCGCATCTGCAGCGCAATTTTACTGCTTTCCAACAACAGACATGGTAAATTAAATGGTGCCCTAAATGGTGGCTATATGAAAGGAAAATTAAAAAAACATTATGTCTATTGAAACATGGGGGGCAAACTAAATGAAAAACCAAAAATGGGCCAGGTAGGGAACCTGTCATGTGGATATTTGATTATAATCTAACTAATTATATACAATCATGAACTACTAAAAAGTACCTTAGATGTATTCACTTACTGGTGTGACAGATGGTTACCTCATAATATACACACAAAGATGCCACATGCTAATGAGCTGATTTGAGTCCAGCGTTTATTTAATTAACAGCTATAGCCACTCCCCTTTCCACCTGCTGCTGATTCATATGGAAAATAACTGTCAATCAGCAGCAGGTGGGCGGAGAGAGTCAGGAGCTCATAAATATTCATGACTCATCATTATCAGCTGGAGCTTTTTAATACAAGATGTTGGCAGATTGACTGGGTCAATTAAAGAAAGTGACCCAGCATTTTGCTAAGAGAATCAGTCACTTATTTATGTTGCACTTTAGTTAGGACACCATAAAACTGGGGACAGGTTCCCTTTAAGAGGTTAAAATATCCTTTATTTCGTGTCTGCAGCTCCTAGACAAGACTGTATGTTTCCATGGTACAAAACCTACAAATAACTACCAGACCGCTTATAAATTAATGTCATTTTATTACATGATTACAAATATTTCACAAACATGATTAAAAAGGGCATAGGTGCAGGGAAAAAGCGACATCATCTGGAGGATAAACACAGCGGATACTACGTCCATAAATCAGTCCATCTGTGTATATATATGATTGAAGATAAAGTGCAAGTGCAAAAAACATGTTCATTCACAATCAAAAGGACATTGAACGGTTACCCATGCTGTGCCTCCTCCAGGATGGCGTCAAACCCGACGCGTTTCGGCAAACCTTCGTCTGGGGGTGGCGTCATCACTGGGGGACACAGGTTAAATACACCAGCAAACCAATCACCACACATAAAATGATTATCTTACTTTGCATCGTCTGTGTAACTCAGGAAATGTGTGGTGATTGGTTTGCTGGTGTATTTAACCTGTGTCCCCCAGTGATGACGCCACCCCCAGACGAAGGTTCGCCGAAACTCATCGGGTTTGACGCCATCCTGGAGGAGGCACAGCATGGGTAACCGTTCAATGTCCTTTTGATTGTGAATGAACATGTTTTTTGCACTTGCACTTTATCTTCAATCATATATATACAAATGGACTGATTTATGGACGTAGTATCCGCTGTGTTTATCCTCCAGATGATGTCGCTTTTTCCCTGCACCTATGCCCTTTTTAATCATGTTTGTGAAATATTTGTAATCATGTAATAAAATGACATTAATTTATAAGCGGTCTGGTAGTTATTTGTAGGTTTTGTATCATGGTGTTTTGTCCTAGGCTTTAGCATAAGATTCCCTGGTTGGGGCATATATTGGATTTTATGTTTCCATGGTATCAGACTACAAATAAGCTGTGTAGTCTTATCCTGCAGTCATACGGCCATTCATCTGTCCCCTGCTTCTTGCTAGCTCACAAAATATATGCCAGTGAGCGTATGTGATGGATAGAAGCGACCGCAAGATCAGACTGTAACTTTGTTTTCTAGAAGCTTATAGGTCTGCATACGCCCTGTAGATGCAAAACTATAATTAAGACAGAATGTTGAATTGCTTTATTGTTCATTTTAGATGCGTTGACAGTAACTAATAGTTGTGACAGTGGACCTTCCCTTTAAAATCCACCATCACATGTTCCCCAGTAATCCTGCTATCAGGATGTCATGATGATAGATTTTACTGTGACTTAAGAATACCACTTTCCTCAATTAGCCTCAGTGCGAAGCCGTCGTCTTCCCTTTACTACCATTGACCCTGCCGACGCCTATGGCTGAACTCGTACAAAGTAGTAAATATTGCTGACGGCCTAACATATGTGATCTCATTCAGTTTTCCCGCCTGCCCCACTCTGCAGGGGGCTAGCTATACATTTTACTTTACTTTGGGGTAGCTAATTACAGGACCTATTAGATCTCTGATCATGGCGACCTGATTGAAATACATGCTAGAATTTTTTTTTTTTTTTTTTTAGAACATGTGCATTTTCAATAGATTGTGTAATTTTCACATTTAGCCCCAAAAAATTCAGAAGCCACAGGGAGATAAATATGCAAGAAAGGGGAAGCTACATTTTAACAGAACTTTTGTCAAAGTTTCCTCACTCTTCTTTCTTCTTGTGTGTATAGGATTGTACAAATGGCATTTTGCTGAGTATTGATTCTTTGTATTGCATTTTATGTGGTTCTGGTTGTAAGTGATAAGAACTTCAAAAAACAGTCCATATGTGATGCAGGTTTAAGGAGGGCCCTCGACCCCCACCAGGCTCAAATTGTTTCTAAAGGCTAGGATGACAAATGATATTTATCCTCTAAGCAGACCATATTTTTATAGCGCTTCAGTGGGTCATAAAATGCATTCCTAACCACTGTTTAATATTTTTTTGCTAACTTTGCTTTCAAACTCGTGTATGCAGAGTGCGGTGCTAGAAGGGGAAACTCTCATCATGTTTGTATGTAAAACTTTTATGAGTTATTATGCATATAAGCTGTGACACAATAACCTAGGGTTGACTGTCACTTTGTTGTAAATGTGTAAACTTGAAAAATAAGTTGTGTCGGATTGAGGGTGCTCCCCTAGTTCTGAAGTACCACCTTGAATTATGGCTCCATGTAGGAAATGTATTACAGAACAGAAAGGGTAGGGTCAGTTCTTAACACCCTTGTGACGGACTTCCCCAAGCACTACTAGACGGTGAATACGCATGGGCTCACCGGATGAAGTAACCATTTATATGTATAGGTCTTTCATATTCAATAAGAAAAGAACTTCAAGATTCCACCTATGACCCACATAAGTTTTATTTTTTTTTTGTAGCTCCGATGGCTCACAGTGAGGGCTCTTTCACACTTGCGTTCTTGTCTTCCGGCATAGAGTTCCGTCGTCGGGGCTCTATGCCGGAAGAATCCTGATCAGGATTATCCTAATGTATTCTGAATGGAGAGAAATCCGTTCAGGATGCATCAGGATGCATCAGGATGTCTTCAGTTCCGGAACGGAACGTTTTTTGGCCGGAGAAAATACCGCAGCATGCTGCGCTTTTTGCTCCGGCCAAAAATCCTGAACACTTGCCGCAAGGCCGGATCCGGAATTAATGCCCATTGAAAGGCATTGATCCGGATCCGGCCTTAAGCTAAACGTCGTTTCGGCGCATTGCCGGAGCCGACATTTAGCTTTTTCAGAGTGGTTACCATGGCTGCCGGGACGCTAAAGTCCTGGCAGCCATGGTAAAGTGTAGCGGGGAGCGGGGGAGCAGTATACTTGCCGTCCGTGCGGCTCCCCGGGCGCTCCAGAGTGACGTCAGGGCGCCCCAAGCGCATGGATCATGTGATCACATGGATCACGTCATCCATGCGCATGGGGCGCTCTGACGTCACTCTGGAGCGCCCCGGGAGCCGCACGGACTGTAAGTATACCGCTCCCCCGCTCCCCACTACTACTATGGCAACCAGGACTTTAATAGCGTCCTGGGTGCCATAGTAACACTGAACGCATTTGGAAGACGGTTCCGTCTTCAAATACTTTCAGTACACTTGCGTTTTTCCGGATCCGGCGTGTAATTCCGCAAGTGGAGTACACGCCGGATCCGGACAACGCAAGTGTGAAAGAGGCCTAAGGCTACCAAGTCTAATCAACACTTCATTTGGCTTAATTAGTGGTCAGTTTGAACACAATATTTTTATTAGCTCATCAATATTTTTATTAATTCTTCAATATATTTATTAATGATCTTGTAGGAGGCTTGCACAGTAAAATATACATTTTTGCAGACACTAAACTGTGTAAAGTCATTGACATGGAAGAGGACAGTGTACTGCTACAGAGGGATCTGGATAGATTGGAGGCTTGGGCAGAGAATTGGCAGATGAGGTTTAACACTGTAGGTGTAAGGTTATGCACATGGGAAGGAATAATGCAAGTCACCCGTACATACTAAATGGTAAAACACTGGGTAACACTGACATGGAAAAGGACTTAGGAACTTCAGTGGACAGCAAACTAAACTGTAGAAACCAGTATCAGGCAGCTGCTGCCAAGGCCAATAAGATAATGGGATGCATCAAAGGGGGCATAGATGCCTGTAATGAGAACATAGTCCTACCACTTTACAAATCACTAGTCAGACCACACATGGAGTACTGTGTACAGTTCTGGGCTCCTGTGAATAAGGCAGACATAGCAGAAATCCTCTGCATCTGGAGGAAAGAAGGTTTCTACATTGGTTTATACATACACAAACATAGAAGAGGATTCTTTACGGTAAGAGCAGTGAGACTATGGAACTCTCTGCCTGAGGAGTTGGTGATGGGGAATTCACGGAAAGAGTTCAAGAGGAGTCTAGATGTATTTCTGGAGTGTAATAATATTACAGGTTATAGTAAGGCTACTTACACCCTCGTGTTTAGTGCGGATCCGTCATGGATGGATCATTTCAGATAATACGACCGTCTGCATCCGTTTGTATTATCTTTAACATAGCCAAGATGGATCTGTCTTGGACACCATTGAAAGTCAATGGAGGACGGATCCGTTTTCTATTGTGCCAGATTGTGTCAGTGAAAACGGATCTGTCCCTATTTACTCACATTGTGTGCCAGGACGGATCAGTTTGGCTCAGTTTCATCAGATGCAAGCAACGTTTTGGTGTCCGTCTCCAAAGGGGAATGGAGACAGAACTGATGCATTCTGAGCGGATACTTTTCCATTAAGAATGCATTAGAATGCAAACTGATCCGTTTTGGACAGCTTGTGAGAGCCCGGAATGGATCTCGCAAACGCAAAGCCAAAACACCAGTGTGAAAGTAGACTTACTAGAGATTGGTTGTTGATCCAGGGAGTTATTCTGTTTGCCTGATTTGGAGTCGGGAGAGAATTTATTTCCCTTAAAATGAGGAAAATTGGGTTCTACCTTATTGGATCAACTTTCAGGAGAACAGTCTGACCTGGATGGACAGATGTCATTTTTCAGCCTTACAAACTATGTTACAATGTAGGAAGAGTGTGATGACCACATCTGATCACATATTTGTGGTTATTTTCTGTACTAATGGCCGAATGAACAAACTGTACATTGTCTTTAGTTTGGCATACTTACTACTTGATACGTCCTGCCAGATGCTGTCTCTGTGGTCCTCTGTGTCACTTGTAGGGATGCAGGGCGGCGCGTGCATAGAGTGCATGCCATTCCGGTCAGCAGCAGGACTTGGACACCACCGGTCAAGAGAATTGGTTGGTCGGCCAATCAGGAGGTTTGGTTAGTGGATCAGTTCAGGGACCTTACCAATCAGTGCGCCCTGCACTTTGTTTGAACCTGCTCAGTACAATCTCTTGTTTTCTGGACCCTGATGTGAATTGACAGTGATATTTTGCTCCCATTTTTTGACCAGGCCACTCTCTGGAATAACCTTTCCTGATCTATGTTATTAATAACTTTGGGCTGTCTGAATACCCATTTGCCTGCCATCCTATTTCAGCTCAATCTAGATTTTGGCCCTGCTCCATCTCAGTATTTGGAGTTCACTGGCTTTGGCATTTTCTCTGCTGCTTTCCGGTCTTTCACATTGTTCTTTAAAAACAATGGGCTGATCAAGGTGAAGAGGACTCCAAAGTGAGAGATGTTCTCTATAGCTGGTCTGAACGGGATACCCTCTTCTACTAACTGAGAATTCCTTTATAGGATATATAAAGATTCTTCAGCTAGCCCTCCCTTTTATGTTATCGGTTCCCTAGCTATTAGTGGTAGACGTGGTACTTTGTAATGTTAAATACCACATCACATCCTTATGACCAATTATCTTTGAGAAGCTATACCCTTTTTGCATGGTATGTGGATTAGGAATGCTTCTTTTACTTTTGTCAGTTCTTATGCCATAGCTTAACGATTCCTAGCTTTAAGTGTAAGACCTGGGAATTTTAACTACAAAGCACCAATCTTTTTTCATTGTTCCTCAAAGAATATATATGATATATTATAAATGGAAAATTATTGGTAGACCAGTGTTGGGTGGCAGCAGACCTCATGGTGGGTGGACCGTTTTTGGGTGGCCTGGACATGCTCATCTTGCAGAAAAGCCGCAAGCTTGCCAGAGTGGACGAGAGTTAAGGAAATGGTCCCATAGTCTATAATGTGGACTGACCACCAGCCACCTGCTGCAGGGACATGACATTAAATGTAATATGTGGCCTTCATTTGCAGTAAGGTGCCACTTAGCATGCCCCATCATGCATTCGGTTGCAGTAGACCAGTGTCCATGATGCTGGACACATGCTACAGTGGGGCAAAAAAGTGTTTAGTCAGCCACCAATTGTGCAAGTTCTCCCACTTAAAAAGATGAGAGAGGCCTGTAATTTGCATCATAGGTACACTTCAACTATGAGAGACAGAATAGGGGGAAAGAATACAGGAAATCACATTGTAGTATTTCAAAAGAATTAATTGGTAAATTCCTTGGTAAAATAAGTATTTGGTAAACTGCAAACAAGCAAGATTTCTAGCTCGCAGACCTGTAACTTCTTCTTTAAGAGGCTCCTCTGTCCTCCACTCATTACCTGTATGTATGTATGTATGTATGTATGGAACCTGTTTGAACTTGTTATCAGTATTAAAGACACCTGTCCACAACCTTAAACAGTCACACTCCAAACTCCACTATGGCCAAGACAAAAGAGCTGTCGAAGGACACCAGAAACAAAATTGTAGATCTGCACCAGGCTGGGAAGACTGAATCTGCAATAGGCAAGCAGCTTGGTGTGAAGAAATCAACTGTGGGAGCAATTATTAGAAAATGGAAGACATACAAGACGACTGATAATCTCCCTTGATCTGGGGCTCCACCAAGATCTCACCCCGTGGGGTCAAAATGATCACAAGAACGGTGAGTAAAAATCCCAGAACCACACGGGGGGACCTAGTGAATGACCTGCAGAGAGCTGGGACCAAAGTAACAAAGGCTACCATCAGTAACACCCTACCCTGCCAGGGACTCAAATCCTGCAGTGCCAGACGTGTTCCTCTGCTTAAGCCAGTACATGTCCGGGCCCGTCTGAAGTTTGCTAGAGAGCATTTGGATGATCCAGAAGAGGATTGGAAGAATGTCATATGGTCAGATTGGTAAAAACTCAACTCATCGTGTTTGGAGGAGAAAAAATGCTGAGTTGCATCCAAAGAACACCATACCTACTGTGAAGCATGGGGGTGGAAACATCATGCTTTGGGTCTGTTTTTCTGCAAAGGGACCAGGACGACTGATCCGTGTGAAGGAAAGAATGAATGGGGCCATAAATTGTGAGATTTTGAGTGAAAACCTCCTTCCATCAGCAAGGGCATTGAAGATGAAACGTGGCTGGGTCTTTCAGCATGACAATGATCCCAAACACACCGCTCGGGCAACGAAGGAGTGCTTCGTAAGAAGCATTTCAAGGTCCTAGAGTGGCCTAACCAGTCTCCAGATCTCAACCCCATAGAAAACCTTTTGGAGGGAGTTGAAAGTCTGTGTTGTCCAGCGACAGCCCCAAAACATCACTGCTCTAGAGGAGATCTGCATGGAGGAATGGGCCAAAATACCAGCAACAGTGTGTGAAAACCTTGTGAAGACTTACAGAAAATGTTTGACCTCTGTCATTGCCAACAAAGGGTATATAACAAAGTATTGAGATTCACTTTTGTTATTGACCAAATACTTATTTTCCACCATAATTTGCAAATAAATTCTTTAAAAATCAGACAATGTGATTTTCTGGATTTTGTTTTTCTCATTATGTCTCTCATAGTTGAGGTATACCTATGATGAAAATACAGGCCTCTCTCATCTTTTTAAGTGGGAGAACTTGCACAATTGGTGGCTGACTAAATTCTTTTTGGCCCCACTGTATATCACTGGTCGATGGGTCATAGTAGGGCACGTGACAACTGAGACTATTAATTGGCTGCAGCAGTCATGTGCCACCTGCTTAGAAACAAAGACCAGGCAGATGGCTGGAGCGTCTACACTGGATCAGCATGGGACTAGAGAAGTGAGTATTGTTTTTGATATTTTATAACATTTGTTTTTCTGTTTCTATGGTTGATTAATATTGAATGCCACTAGTTCCTAATGCAGTGTCATGCCGTAACAATGAGGTATGGAATAATTTTAAAGAGCCATTTTAGTAACGTTAACTGCAGTGTAAATGACTTTCCCAATATTCAGTGTATTCCTTACCTTTTATAGACAAGGCTTTCCCAGGCAGAATGCAGCAGCTGTTAATGTGTGTATGATTATCACCGACTACTGAAATGTGGTCTACATAAATAATATGACCAGCTCTGCTCTGAGTCACCATGCTACGACTGAAATACTGGATGAGTGTTGTACTCGAGCCAAGAGTACACACCATGCTAATGATGTGTCGAGAGAAAATCTCCTGTCTAATGCAGTCTAGATACCATAGTAATCTTAATATACCGTCTCGATTTATTAAAGGTTTGGATCTAAAATGCCTGTCCCCAACACGTCCTAACCCTATGGGCATGTTCAGATGGATGATTGGGTCTGCGATAAAATCTGCTGCGTATCCGGTGGCAGAAACGGCTGCGCTGTGCGGTGGGTTCTGCCGGTGGTTTTCATGCAGACCCACTCTAGGTTTACCTCCATTGAATGGAGCTAAACCTCGAGGAGGCTCCTGCTGCGGCTTTGCGAGGGATCTGTGTGGTAACCATGCCAAGAATGGATGTGTACATTCTTGGCATGGTCTTGAAAACCGGGTAGTAAAAACCCTTGGTTGCATGAACTGCAGCATGGCCTCCCATTGAAAACAATGGGAGATAGTTTTACCACAGAATCGACTCAGTTTTTGGCATTGAATATGCACAGAAACCTGCACCCAAAATCTTCTGTCTGTACATACCCTCTATATAGAATCTTCATTGAAATGTTTTATGCAGTGAAATCTCTATCCACAGCATTGTCTGCATCCAATTTAACCCATTCATCAGCAAGCCAATTTTGTCATGGACATTCTTGTCTTTTCTTTTCTGCCTTCCAAGAGTCATAACTTTTTTATTTTTCATTGAGCTGCATGGGCTTTTTTTTTTTTGTTGCAAGATGTATTGTATTTTTAGTGGCATCATTTAATCTTCCATATGATGTATTGCGCAATTATTTGCGGGGTGGATTTGTTTCCGCTATTGTACTTTTGTTTTATGGCATTCACTACGCAGTAGAAAAATTGTTAAAAAAAGAGATATGTGTCGCGATGTTCTGTTACCCATAACTATTTTATTTTTCTTTAAGTGGAAGCTGTATGGGGGCTAATTTTTTTTTTGTAGGGTGAGCTGTAGTTTTTATTAGCGACAATCTAACTACTTCGGTGAGTGCCGCGAACTTTGTTTCCTTTCTCTACATGCATCGTACATTGTTGATTCTCACTCTGTCACGCTGAGCACCACTGACGAAGTACGTCTATACCACAGCACCGGCTCCTTGCAACCTTGGGCTGCATATCAGTGAAGGCAGTGCCGCCGTACTCATTCCTCTTATTTGCAACTAGTTTTTATTAGTACCATATTGAGTAATGATCATTTTTATTCCAATGTTTTGGGGAGACTAGGTGACCAATAAATGGCAATCCTGGCAGTGGAAGTTTTTTGGTGTTAACTGTGCAAGGTAATGTCATATTTTATTTTTTGCACATATTCAAACATAGCATTACCAATAAAGTTTGTTTAATTTTTGTGTTTTTATTATTTTTTAAAAACATTGTTAAGCATTTTTGAAACCAGCGTTCACTCGATCTCTTTCACAATACACTTCAGCCAGGGTGTAACAGGAGCCTAGGCAGGCCTTCTCAACACCCCCAGCTGTGATGACAACTGCTTGGCATCCCACAGTTGTGTCATAAGGGAGCCTTTCAATGACAGAGGGAGCCCCCTCCCTCTAACTGCTCAGATGCCGTGGTCGTTGTTGACTGCAGGATAAGAGGGGTTAAATGCCCTGAATGAGATTATTGCCAATCCCAGTGTCACGGTCCCTCCCATGACAGAGGTGAGAAGATCTGAGAGGCTGGCGGTACGTGAGGGTATCCGACAGTCTCTCTGTTATCATCTTGCAGTGTTGTTGTTTGGTAATGATCACACCTCTTGTCAGGTGCAGCTTGTGGTCATTACTAAGGCTCTATTCAGTTCTGACTCTCTGCTTACCATGCGGTTGATATTTCCTGCTGGAGTTGGTTGAGCTGGTGTGTTGTTCCTTTGGATCTCCTGCTCCTCCATTCTTCTTTAAGCTAAGTGCATTTTGTTTTGCATTTTGTTATTCGCTTGTGTGTGTTGTTGTATAGGCCTCAGGGAGACGCTGGTTCCTTCATCTGTGGAGGAACCAGTAGTCTCATTCCCTGCCACCACTCCTAGGGCCTTCCAGGGTTTCCAGGGCTAAGGTTCCGGTGTATTAGTATTTCCACCTTCAGGGTCTACCTATACTGGCAGGAGTCAGGGAGATGTCTAGGGATTCTAGGAGGTCACCATCCCTCTCCCTAGTTTTGAGGCCCTAGACTCGGTCTATTCCTTCTGTGTGTTATCTGGTGTTATCCTCTCCCAATTACCCGTGACACCGAGCCCATGCAGCTCATGAGCTAGCTCTATGCATCCCTTATGTACTTGTCATGTATATACACGTCAAGGTGCTAAAGGGGTTAAGCCAGTCAGGATCTACAGTGCCTTGCAAAAGTATTCACCCCCTTGACTTTTTTCGTTATTTTGTTACATTACAGCCTTAATTCAATGTTTTGTTATTCTGAATTTTATGTGATGGATCAGAACACAATAGTCTAAGTTGGTGAAGTGGAATGAGAAAGATATATATATATATATATATATATATATATATATATATATATATATATATATATAAATAAAACTATATTGTTTAGAAATAGAAAACAGAAAATTGGCATGTGTGTATGTATTCACCCCCTTTGTTAGGAAGCCCATAAAAAGCTCTGGTGCAACCAATTACTTCAGAAGTCACATAATTAATGAAATGATGTCCACCTATGTGCAATCTACGTGCCACATGATCTGTCATAACTATACACACCTTTGTTGAAAGGCTCCCAGAGGCTGCAACACCTAAGCAAGAGCATCACTAACCAAAGGACTGCCATGAAGACCAAGGAACTCTCCAAACAAGTAAGGGACAATGTTGTTGAGAAGTACAAGTCAGGGTTGGGTTATAAAAAAAAATATCCAAATGATCCCCAGGAGCACCATAAAATCTATCATAACCAAATGTAAAGAACATGGCACAACAGCAAACCTGCCAAGAGACGGCCGCCCACCAAAACCCACGGACCGGGCAAGGAGGACATTATTAAGAGGCAGCATAGAGACCCAAGGTAACCCTGGAGGAGCTGCAGAGTTCCACAGCAGAGACTGGAGTATCTGTACATAGGACGACAGTGAGCCGTACACTCCATAGAGTTGGGCTTTATGGCAGAGTGGCCAGAAGAAAGCCATTACTTTCAGCTAAAACAAAAAGGCGCGTTGAGTTTGCGAAAAGGTATGTGGGAGACTCCCAAAATGTATGGAGGAAGGTGCTCAGGTCTGATGAGAATAAATTGAACTTTTTGTCCCTCAAAGAAAACGCTATGTCTGGAGCAAATCCAACACATCACATCACCCAAAGAACACATCCCCACAGTGAAACATGGTGGTGGCAGCATCATGCTGTGGGGATGGGACTGGGAAACTGGTCAGAGTTGAGGCAAAGATGGATGGTGCTAAATACAGGGATATTCTTGAGCAAAACCTGTACCACTCTGTGCGTGATTTGAGGCTAGGACGGAGGTTCAACTTCCAGCAGGACAATGACCCCAAACACACTGCTTAAGCAACACTTGAGTGGTCTAAGGGGAAACATGTAAATGTGTTGGAATGGCCTAGTCAAAGCCCAGATGTCAATCCAATAGAAAATGTGGTCAGACTTAAAGATTGCTGTTCACAAGCGCAAACCATCCAACTTGAAGAGCTGGAGCAGTTTTGCAAGGAGGAATGGGCCCAAAAATCCCAGTGGTAAGGTGTGGCAGGGTCATAGAGACTTATCCAAAGCGACTTGGAGCTGTGATTGCCGCAAAAGGTGTTCTACAAAGTATTGACTTTAGGGGGGGTTAATAGTTATGCATATTGACTTTTTCTGTTATTTCATCCTATTTGTTGTTTGTTTCACAATAAAAAATAAAAAACATCTTCAAAGTTGTGGGCATGTTCTATAAATTAAATGATGCAAATCCTCAAACAATCCATGTTATTTCCAGGTTGTGAGGCAACAGAATACGAAAAAAGTCAAGGGGGGTGCATACCTTTTGCAAGGCACTTTACATACACATTTGCCTTTCTGGGACCAACATATTAATGACATATCCATAGAATAGGACCGGGTCCTAATAGATCATCAATATCAGATCATTGGGGGTCCAACACCTAGCACCTCTGCCGATCAGCTGTTACTGACAGCTCTGGTTCCAGAAGTAAAGACCATACACCTTAAACTTTCTAGTGGCCGTTCTTGGGTACTGTAGGTCAGCTTCCCCATGATCGATACTGATGACCTATTGTATGGATCATCCATCAATGCGTTAATCAAGATGTTGTATTGCATTTATTAATCTCAGTTATCGTAATGGTCGGCAATATACAATTGTTTTGATGTTTAGAATGACCTTGATAACAATCCGAATTGAGTAAGTGGTTTGTCTCAAGAAGACAACCCTATTTCAATGGAAGCTAGCCTGGCGAGGGGCTGATAGCTGCAGATCAGATTTTAAAGCCCCCCAGTGATCTGCTGTTGTTGCCAGGAAAACTAAATGCATTTGCCCTACAGCAGCCACCACGTATTAAATGCATGGATCAGTTCTACCAGAATGAGATGCTCTTTGTGCATGTGTATATTCTGTAAATACAAATCTGTTACTTGTATACTTAATGTAGAATTACAGGTTGTCAGGTAGCCTGAAATATCCCATAAGCTGCAATTAATCCTCAAATATCACCATGTAGAGTTACAGCCCTTGCTAAGAATATAGAATCTTCTACGGTATTTTGTGTATGCGGCGCTTATGAATCTAATAATCCTGAAAGTGTAGGTTTACCTTTTGAACACTATATAACAATGTCCTTATGGATATAACCGTTTAGAAAATCAGAAACTTGTGAATACTTTGCTTTACTTTCTGATGCATTTTAGTTGATCGGATGCGGAACCATTCATTTCAACGGGGCCGCCAAAAATTAAGACTGCTGTCCGCATCCGTATATACACAATGCCGCAGCCCAGCAAAAATAAGATAAGGATAGGATATTTCTATTGAAGGGAAAAAGAAAATGATGGTCGTGTGCTTGAGGGATAAGAGGTTTCAACAACAGACAGCAAAATTGTAGGTCTTGATCAGTGGTTTTCAGGCTGTGTCTTGGGGGCTACATGAGACCCGTGATGCCGTTTTGTACTTCCACCAATCATTGGGACAGGGATATACTAGTCTTTGTCCAAATTGTTGATAAAGACATAATCATCAAAAGTTGTAGGCAAAACTGCTATACTTAGTACTTGCCTGCGGGAGCAGTCTGTGACAGGTCCTCTCTCTTTGGTGAGCTTTGAATACCTGTGGTGGGAGTCAATCTCTATGACCCACATGTATCAAAGCGGTTGTCTCATTTGGACATCTATGGCATATCCACGGGATATGTGTGTAAGGCAAGCTTTAGGTACCAGAAGTAGACACACTTCTGGTTTGACAAGTCCCCAGGATATTCTCCTTATTATATCGGAAGTGGCCTTTTGGTGCACATGTTAAAAGTGTTTTATATTCCATTTGAATCATGTGAACTCCTCGGATGGGAGTTGCCCTCAAGTATTTTGGAACCCGACTAAAAAAAGTCATCAGAAACCCCAGCTTCTATTTTAGAAAACCAAGAGACCGTGCTAAGTCTGTCCTGAGAATGTGCAAGTCATTTTCTATTAACTGGTGCCTTAAGTAAAGCTTTTGAAACCTGAAACCAACCTTTTTTACAGAAACATTTTGGCGTATAAGTATATAGATATATTTTTGGCTTAATATGTCCACATATTCCTTATCGCCCAGATTTCTGAATGTTAAGGCCTCATGCACACGGCGTTGTGCAGCCGTTACTTGCATTGGGGAAAGCAATTTTGCGGTGCCAATGTACGGGCAACATCCGTACGGTGGCCGGGACGGATTGAGACCCAGTCAACTTGAATGGGTCCGTGATCCGTCCGCAATGTAAAAAAAAATAACATGTTCTATTTTTTTTGCGGTGCGGAGGCACAGACAGAAACACCACGGAAGCACTCCGTAGTGCTTCCATGGGGTTCCGTGCCTCCGTTCCGCACTGCAGCTCCGGATTGCAAATCCATTCAGGTCCGTGATGCAGGGAGCACATGTCGGTGCCCGCCTATTGCAGACCCTCTGTTTGCGGGCCGCAATACAGCCACGGCCGGGCAACGACCGTGTACATGAAGCCTAAGGGTGTGGTTTCTGTAACAGCAACGTTAAATTAAGGCCGAATCAAGAGGTCAGTATGCCCTAAAAGACCTGTATGACTCTGAGGTTTCCTAGGGCTGTAGCCAACCACTTTCAAGCCTTGAACGCTAAGAAGGCTTTAGTAATGTCAGGGTGAAAGTGACATAAACGGATAGACAAACTGATAGTAGCCGGTGGTAACAAACAGCCGGTTTAAAAACATACTGCATTGTTGGATTTTTTTTAAATTAAAGGGAATGTATCATCAGAAAATGACTTATTGTGTAAATAACCTATTTTTTAAGAATTTTTGATCTTATTAATTTTACATGCCAATATCTATATTTAAACAAAAAACATAAAATCCTGCAGTTTTCGACCTGGCTATTAAGCCTAATAACAAGTGCCACTTGGTCTGTACAGATGACTTTTCTGAAGTTTATCTGCTTGTATGTCATTGTATTCCTGCCTGTAATGATATACCCCTCTGTGTATAGATAAGATGGGACCCGCCATTCACAATAAGTGATTGTCAGAGCTTATCTATCCTTTCCTTGTACAATGATCTCTGCACAGGTCACAGAGCATGCCTAGACAACTCTCCCATACAAGTCAATGAGATCCCCTCCTGACCATTGCGTCTATGGCCAAGCAGTTTTCTTTATGCTGTTAGAAAAGCTCAGGCAAGATGGCTGCCCCCATAATCATATTCAGGAAAGAGAATAAATAAATCTGCAATCAGAAAATAGAAACCGATTAGAAAAAAAGGATTTCTCCTGCCATCTGGTTTTAACTGGCAAATACAATTTTTGGTGAAACATTTCCTTGAAATACATAGGGGTGATTTATTATGAGGGGAATATTTTAAATCTATTATTTCTTGAGTCTATGTTGGAGTACTTTATGCCAGATTTATCAAATGTCTCATGTAGGGCTGAAACGATTACTCGATTGGATCAAGTAATTCGACACAAAAGAATCCTCTGCAAATTTTTTGCATCGAAGATTCGTTTGTGTCATGTGACCATGGAGCGGGAGTGAAACGCTTGCTATTACTCTCGCTCCATGGTCTCCCGCTGGCCCGCAATACTCACCTTTCCAGCAGCGGGGCCTCCGGACACTCCACAGCACATCCATGGTCCCGCACTGCACTGACCCCCTGACTTACGCACGCCGTGACCTGACACGCTGGTGTGACGTCAGACGCAGAGCAGCGCGGAACGATGGAGTTTCGGCGGGCCCCTGCTGGAAAGGTAAGTTGATGCAACCAATGACGCTGTGCTCTCTGGGTGTCAGGAGGAGCGGGGGGAGGGGGAGAGAGCTGCTGGCACAAGGTGGGGAGAGAGCTGTTGGCTTAAGGTGGGGGGGAGAGCTTATGGCTCTGGGGTGGGAAAGAGCTGATGGCTCTGGGATGAGGGAGAGCTGATGGCTCTGGGTGTGGGGAGAGCTGATGGCTCTGGGGTGGGGAGAGCTGATGGCTCTGGGGTGGGGGAGAGCTGATGGCTCTGGGGTGGGGGAGAGCTGATGGCCTCTGGGGGGGGGAGAGCTGATGGCTCTGGGGGGGGGGAGAGCTGATGGCTCTGGGGTGGGGGAGAGCTGATGGCTCTGGGGTGGGGGAGAGCTGATGGCTCTGGGGTGGGGGAGAGTTGAAGGCACTGGGGCGGGGGAGAGTTGAAGGCACTGGGGCAGTGGAGCTGATGGCACTGGGGCGGGAGAGAGCTGAAGGTACTGGGGGAACGGAGCTGATGGCACTGGGGGATAGTGGAGCTGATGGCACTAGGGGGAACTGAAGCACTTGGGCTGATCACACAGGGGGGAACGAAGGGTGTTGGGGACTGATGGCAGGGGGGCTGATGAGTATTTCTAAAGTAAAACAGTCTATTAATTTCCTTTTAGAATACTTGATTAATCGTGAAAAATAATTGATAGAATACTCGATTACTGAAATAATCGTTTACTGCAGCCCTAGTCTCATGTAAATTAGTCTTGTCCTCAAACCTAACACTTTTGTCTAGAAGTCTCAATGATAAATCTGGAGTGAAACTCGTTAACATAGCTAACTTTCCCACCCTTTTCAAAACTGGAGTGAGTGGTGTAAAAATTGCAAAAGTCGCAAATTTTTGTGCAAGTTAGTGCAAAAAGTCACAAAAGCCCTAATTTGCGACTTTTTGAAGCCAGAATTCTGGGGTGAAGGCATGATAAATCCTGGCCATAGTCCTAAAATTATCCTTGTCTTTGGCAGATGCCTTCTAACCTAAAAATGGTGGCCACTATTTTGAAAGATTTGTGGAAATCAAATCGCTAAAGATTCGGATTTGGCTGGAATACAAATTTTTGGAAATTCAACATGTATTTGATTAATTTAGAATCAATTCACTCATCTCTGACAGCGACAAAATGCATCAAATTTGTATATACAGTATGCCATAGTTTTTATATATGTTCCCCACTTTAGTGTCAAATATTGAACAGAGATATTTTACTCATATAAATCCATGAACTACAGTAAACCTGAAAAAAACATACAACTAACAGACTCTGGTATACATGTTTTTCTAAAACAGGGGTGGGGAAACTTCGTGGCCTGCAGGATCATTTCATATGGCCCCCAGCTCCCTGCCAGAGCATACTGAATTTTTCGGACTATAAGGCCTCTTTCACACGACCGTTGTGTGCACCCGTGGCCGTTGTGCCGTTTTCCATTTTTTTTCGCGGACCCCATGACTTTTAATGGGTCCGTGGAAAAAACGGAAAATGCACCGTTTTGCAGCCGCATCCGAGATCCGTGTTTCCTGGCCGTGAAAAAAATATGACCTGTCCTATTATTATCACGGCAACGGTTCACGGACCCATTCAAGTCAATGGGTCCGTGAAAGAACACGGATGCACACAAGATTGGCATCCGTGTCCGTGATCCGTGGCCGTAGGTTCTTTTTATACAGACGGATCCGAAGATCCGTCTGCATAAAAGCTTTTTCATAGCTGAGTTTTCAACTTCGTGAAAACTCAGAACCGACAGTATATTCTAACACAGAAGCGTTCCCATGGTGATGGGGACGCTTCTAGTTAGAATACACTACAAACTGTGTACAAGACTGCCCCCTGCTGCCTGGCAGCACCCGATCTCTTACAGGGGGCCGTGATCAGCACAATTAACCCCTTCAGGTGCGGCACCTGAATGGGTTAATTGTACTATCATATCCCCCTGTAAGAGATCAGGGCTGCCAGGCAGCAGGGGGCAGACCCTCCCCCCCCTCCCCAGTTTGAATATCATTGGTGGCCAGTGCGACCCCCCCCCCCCCCCCCCCCCCTCTATTGTAATAATAGGTTGGTGGCCAGTGCGGCCCCCCCCCCCTCCCTCTATTGTAATTATTCGTTGGTGGCACAGTGTGCGCCCCCCCCCCCCCTCCCTCCCTCTATTGTAATAATTTGTTGTGGCACAGTGTGCGCCCTCCATCGGCCCCCCCTCCCTCTATAGCATTAACAACATTGTTAGCCAGTGTGCGGCCTCCCATCTCCCCCCCCCCCCATCATTGGTGGCAGCGGAGTTCCGATCGGAGTCCCAGTTTAATCGCTGGGGCTCCGATCGGTAAACCATGGCAACCAGGACGCTACTACAGTCCTGGTTGCCATGGTTACTTAGCAATAGTACAATAGTAGAAGATTCATACTTACCTGCTGCTGGCTGCTGCCTGCGATGTTCGTGTCCGGCCGGGAGCTCCACCTACTGGTAAGTGACAGGGTCTGTGCGGCGCATTGCTAAATGAACTGTCACTTACCAGTAGGAGGAGCTCCCGGCCGGACACGAAATCGCAGCTCCCAGGTAAGTATGAATCTTTTACTATTGTACTATTGCTAGTAACCCGCTGCCACCAATGATCGGGGGGGGGGGGGATGGAGGCTGCACACTGGCCACCAATGTTGTTAATGCTATAGAGGGAGGGGGGGCCGATGGGGGGCGCACACTGTGCCACCAACGATTTATTACAATAGAGGGAGGAAGGGGGAGGGGGGGGGCGCACACTGTGCACCAACGATTTATTACAATAGAGGGAGGAAGGGGAGGGGGCGCACACTGTGCCACCAACGAATTATTACAATAGAGGGAGAAAGGGGGGGGGCCGCACTGGCCCCAATGATATTCAAACTGGGGAGGGGGGGGGGGCTGCCCCCTGCTGCCTGGCAGCCCTGATCTCTTACAGGGGGATATGATAGTACAATTAACCCTTCAGTGCGGCACCTGAGGGGTTAATTGTGCTGATCACGGCCCCCTGTAAGAGATCGGATACTGCTAGGCAGCAGGGGGCAGTCATGTACACAGTTTGTAGTATATTCTAACTAGAAGCGTCCCCATCACCATGGGAACGCCTCTGTGTTAGAATATACTGTCGGAAATGAGGTTTCACGATCTAACTCATATCCGACAGTATATTCTAACATAGAGGCGTTCCCATGGTGATGGGGACGCTTCAAGTTAAAATATACCATCGGATTGGAGAAAACTCCGATCGATGGTATAAAAGGGACTCCAGACTTTACATTGAAACTCAATGGGGACGGATCCGTTTGAAATGGCACCATATTGTGTCAACGTCAAACGGATCCGTCCCCCTTGACTTGCATTGTAATTCAGGACGGATCCGTTTGGCTCCGCACGGCCAGGCGGACACCAAAACGACTTTTTTTTCATGTCCGAGGATCCTCCAAAAATCAAGGAAGACCCACGGACGAAAAAACGGTCACGGATCACGGAAAAACGGGACCCCGTTTTGCGGACCGTGAAAATATACTGTCGTGTGCAATAAGCCTAAGACGCATGTTTTTTCCTAAAAATCGGGTGGGGGGGGGGGGGGAAGGGGGAAGTGCCAGTGTGTCTTATAGTCCGAATGCTTATGCCCGCTTCCATTATGGAAGCGGTCATTAGCATGCAGGAGGCACAGGAAGGTGAGGGCAGCGCTGCTCTGGCTGTACTCTCCTTTCCTAGTCTTCTTCCAAGCCCCTCTTCTGTGTCCTGACACATAGTGTCAGGATGTAGTGCACATAAGCACGCACTGTGACCTGACGCTGTGCGCTGTCAGGTCGCAGTACACAGCGGGACCCAGAAGAAGCGAGGTGGGGAGTCCTGGATCTGCACCTCTGGAGCAAGCTAGGTAAGTTTGTTTGTTTATTTATTTATTATTTATTTATTTTGAAACGTCTGATCTGAGGCTGATGGGGTCTGGGGGGTCCAATGTAAGGCTTATTGGGGCTGGAAGGGTTCCGATCTGAGACTGATTGGATTTGATCTGGGGGTCAGATCTGAGACTGATGTGGTCTGGGGGTCCGATCTGAGACTGATTAGATCTGATCTGGGAGTCTGATGGGGGCTGGGTCCGATGGGAGTTTGTGGGGTCGATCTGAGGCTGATTGGGGGGGGCGGGGTCTGAGTTTGAAGAAGCTTGGGTTTCTGATGGGAGGTGGATCTAAGGCTGATGGAGGTTGGGGTCTAATTTGGGGCTCTGATCTAATTATATGTTTGATAGCAGTCTAATTTTTAAGTTGAGGATTTTGTATGGCCTGTGAACAATGTTACAAATATCCAAATGACCCGTGGCAGCAAAAATGTTCCCTACCCCTGCTCTAAAACTACAAAACATGGATTGAGGCTTTCTGTTGAAGATTCCTGATAATACACTTTTCTTATTTTCCATTGTTATTGTCCATATTCACTAATTGGAAGGAACAGTAAGCTGATTGATACATGACAATTAAAATGTGTTACATTTTATTCCACATAGAAAACGTCTTTGACCTCTGAGAAAGCTGATCTGGTGGCAGTGTGCAGATGCCAGACTCAGTAACTGTTTGCAATGGTTGGCGGGGTGTGCCTAATAGACTGAAACTTGAGACTGCTCTGGATCACTGCTTACTCCACCTGGAATTAGAAACTTGTCCATGTTCCAGCTATTGTGCCTCAAGAACAAAGCGTGTCATACATTTGAAAATGACTATTGATTTTTAAAGCTAGTTGATGAGCATTACAGAAAAGGGATAGTTTTGTACTAAAATATTCATACTGATATAATTGTCTCTATGAAATATTCAGCCATTGATGGCTTATAATAGTGTTCTGAGCGAATCGAGCTTCGGATCCTAGATCCGAAGCCGATTGCTCCAAACTTGTTTTAATGCTGTAAGGAGACCCGTTTCCGTACAGCATTAAAATGTATGGGCTCCGGCGAGGTGAACAGAGTTATCACCGAAGTCTCGCAAGACTTTGGTGAATATCTTCGGCCATCGATCTGTAAACTTTAAAACCATTTTAAAACGTTGATCCAAAGTCGGCTTCAGTACTGGCTGGTACCTCGGAACCAAAGCCGATTTTTGATCTATGTTTTAACATGGTTTTAAAGTTTAAAATAAAATCCTGCAGTTATGATAACGAATTTGCCTCGCCGGAGCCCATACCATTTAAATACTGTACGGAGACGAATCTCAATACAGCATTCGAATGAAGTTTTGAACGAATCTACTACGGATCTAGGATCCCAAGCTCAATTTGCTTAACACTACTTATAATGGTTTAAAGCAGTAAAATAAACCATGCTGACCTCACTAGTCCCCTACCACTCTTATTCCAACACTTACAAGTTCTCTGCTGGTCTCTACTTCCTGGTTTCTCTTGGCACACAGGAAATTACCATGCCGCTAATCGCTGGCCACAGCAGTGACCCTCCTCAGCCAGTGATTGGCTGAGTGATTTATTTCCTGTGTGTCAAGAGGGATCAGGTATTAGAGACTAGCGGGGACCAGGAAGCATCAGAATTAGAGGGAGCAGATGACTTATATTTGAATTTTATACCATTTAGAGTTTCTTTTCATTGGCCTGAAATCCCTTTACATTCATATTTAATTTATAATGATCAAATTCTTTGCTTTGTGTGACTATAGGGGTTCTTGGACACTGGGGGCATATCACCAGGATATATCCCCAATGTCTAATAGCCCTCAGCTGCCCTCCATTCATTTCTATGGGAGTGCTGAAAAGCGCTTTGGAATGGTTTGGTGATATTAACTTCCTGTTTGTGGCACATTAGTATATGTGAGGGGGGAAACTTTTCAAGATGGGTGGTGACCATGGCGGCCATTTTGAATCCAACTTTAGTTTTTTCAATAGGAAAGAGGGTCATGTGACACATCAAACTTATTGGGAATTTCGCAAGAAAAACAATGGTGTGCTTGGTTTTAACGTAACTTTATTCTTTCATGAGTTATTTACAAGTTTCTCTTGTTTACAGCCATTGACATGTCGCCGAGGTTAACACGTGAGGAGCGGATAGAAATTGTGTTTATGTCTGGTGAACGCAGTAACCGGGTCATTGCAGCAGATTTCAATGCAAGACACCCTACGAGACCACCCATCTCCCATGCTACAGTTAGCAAACTGCTTGCTAAGTTTCATGAAACTGGTTCAGTGTTGGATTTGCCAAAATGTGGACGCATGAAATCTGTCTCTAATGAAGAGACATCAGTGGCAGTCCTAGCTTCATTCAGCAAGAGCCCACAGTGTAGCACTCGCCGCATGTCACTGGAGAGTGGCATTAGTCGAACATCCCTTCGGCGGATATTAGCTACTCACAAATGGCACCCTTACAAACTCCAGCTACTGCAGCATCTCAACGAGGATGACCAGATCGGCGCACTGAATTTGCAGAATGGGCAAAACAAAAATTGGAACAGGACCCTCAGTTTACGCAGAAGATTTTGTTCAGTGATGAGGCAAACTTTTATGTGAATGGTGAAGTTAACAAACAAAACCCACCGCTATTGGTCTGACACTAACCCACATTAGATAGATCCTCCAAGACTGTTGGAACAAAAAAAATTGATGTATGGTGTGGTATATGGGGTACAAAGATAGTGGGGGCCATTCTCATCAATGGAAACCTCAAGGCCACTGGATATGCGAAATTGCTACATGATGATGTGTTTCCCTCTTTATGCACTGAAGCTGGCACATTCCCTGAGTTTTTCCAGCAAGATGGTCCACCACCACAATTTGGGTGTCAGGTTGAGCATTCCTAGATGAACAGTTTCCTGGAAAGTGGATTGGTCATTGTGGGCCAGTTGAATGGCCCCCAAGGTCTCCCGATCTGACCCCCTTAGACTTTTTTATCTTTGGGGTCATCTGAAGGCAATTGTCTATGCTGTGAAGATACGAGATGTGCAGCACCTGAAACTACGGATACTGGTAGCCTGTGCTAGTATTTCTCCTGCGGTGTTGCTATCAGTGTGTGAAGGAGTGGGGAAGAGGGTTGCATTGACAATCCAACACAATGGGGCAGCCACATGAACACATTTTATAAGTGGTCAGAAACTTGTAAATAACTCATGAAAGAATAAAGTTGCGTTAAAACCAAGCACACCATTGTTGTTTCATTGTGAAATTCCCAATAAGTTTGATGTGTCACATGACCCTCTTCCTATTGAAAAAACTAAAGTTGGATTCAAAATGGCCGGACTTCAAAATGGCCGCCATGGTCACCACCCATCTTGAAAAGTTTCCCCCCTCACATATACTAATGTACCACAAATAGGAAGTTAATATCACCAACCATTCCCATTTTATTAAGGTGTATCCATATAAATGGCCCACCCTGGAACGGAACAGCTGGCCCTTCATAGAACAGTACTATCCTTGTCCATAATGCCGACAATAATAGGACATGTTCTATTTTTTTGCAGAACGGAATATGGAAACGGAATGCACACTGAGTACCTTCCGTTTCTTTTTTTTTCGGACCCATTGAAGTGAATGGTTCCGCATATGGTCCGCAAAAAAAACAGACGGACACGGAAAGAAAATACGTTGTGTGCATGAGCCCTGAAGGACCGTTTTTATTATTCGTGATCTGTGATATCTCCCCAAGCAGTGCATCATCAGTAATCATCAACTTCGAAGTCCGCAATAGTAATTCATTGCCTTTTTCTGGATCAAGCGGGGATAATGTTTTCATATCTTTTGAGACCAACCGCTATATATTTCAAATTTTTGGTCATCTTAACTAGTGTCTAGTAATGGCTTGTTAAGAATATTATTGAATATTATTTATTATTTCATCCCCCTTTGATTAGAATAACAACTTTTTTACATTTGGTAAAAAGCGCAAGGCAAGCGCTTTTGTCCTGATCCAATTATATTGTTCTGCCACTTTCGGGATCACGTGCCGTACATCGTGCACGTGATCCTAGCATGGATTAGAATGACGGATAAAAGCTCTATTGCAAAGCTAGAGGCAGATCCCTTGTCACCCTTTTAATGGAACGGTGAATTGTACATGTGGACTGCTGCTTTATTCAAAGTAACATAGTTTGTAAGGTTAAAAATGTCCGTTGATTTCATCCTGTTTTCCTGCTTAGTTATTACAGAGAATGGCAAAAAACCACATGAGGTCGAAACCAATTTTCTTTCCCAACTCCGAAATTAGAGATCCAGTAAAACTCCCTGGATCGGTGACCCATCTCCAGTAATCTGGATCAGTGAGCCATCTCCAGTAATCTGGATCAGTGAGCCATCTCCAGTAATCTGGATCAGTGGCCCGTGTCGAGTGGTCTGGATCAGTGGCCCGTGTCGAGTGGTCTGGATCAGTGGCCCGTCTCGAGTGGTCTGGATCGGTGGCCCGTCTCGAGTGGTCTGGATCGGTGACCCGTCTCGAGTGGTCTGGATCGGTGACCCGTCTCGAGTGGTCTGGATCGTCAATCCATCTTCAGTGATATGGATTGACAACCCAATGCTCGTCTCAATGCTCTTAAGGTGGCTGTACACATTACTTTAACTATTCAAACGGAGAACATGGATCTCCAGCTCTCATTATAGGTGTGGGGGTCTCAACGGTTGGCCCTCACCAATTAGATGCTTATCACATATCTTGTAGCTTGGTTGTTTAGTTTAAATACGGTATCATATGTTATGTTTGCTATAAACTATAGAAATATTCAGTGTCTGACCAAGGTTCCTTAGTATTTTTTTCTTGTGATTTATCCATACAGGCTCTGTTGGACAAGGTATTCTCTTCTAGAGGCAAACTTCTAGGGCTGAATGCCTCCATGTTGTCCAATGGAGTATGCCAGGATTTTTTTCAGTCCTGTTTGTATCGAATCCAATAGAAAAAAATGCTAGAAGGAGGTACAATATAATGGAAGGCCTTTTATAGTTATCATACTAAATAAATTCTTAATGTGTCCAAAATTGCAAATTTAAATATCCTGAGGTACCAATCAGCAACAGTGGTTTATGTGAATCACATTTGCTTACTCCTATAGTATATACACATGCCCATAAGATTAGGAACATCCTTCTATACTTGGTCATTCTGATATATTGTAGCTTTTGGAAACCCCGGATATTTTTATAGAATTATCACATGTATTATTGTGTATTGTATATTCATGTTTGGAGTCATAGAAGACCATGCCCTTATTCTCTGCACAGGGGAATTCTCAGCATTGCTTGAATTGTGACTTTATAGGGGTCAGAACGTGGCCAAGCAAATCCTGAATTCTAGGAAGTTTTGGTCCGGATAAGAATGATGAAACCTTTCCTTTCTAGATCTTTATTTTGTTCAGTAAATAGAGATGAACTTTATTTAGGGCTGAATAAAAAGCGCCAGTATGATTTCATTTTCAGTTGTCACAAATGATTTTTTGGCTTTTAAAAATTCAGTTTTGTTCCCTCATATGAAGTGGGAGAAATTATAAAATGTGACTGTATTAAGAAATTAATTTAATGCGCCAAAAGTCACCCATATGACTATGTGGATAATCTACAAAAATATTAAAATATTATAAAGTTTGGTGTAATGATGTAATGAAAAAACTCATGACAAAGTAGTCTTTGACTTAAGATAGATGACCCTTTTTTCACTTGGGCCATAGGGGCATGTTAGGCCTCTTTCCCATCACCGTTTTGTTTTCTGTTCTTCTCATCTGTCAAAAACGGATCCTTTATTTTGAGCATCTGTTGTGCTAAGTTTCCATCCATTTTTTTGTCAGTTCCATCAGAGATGTTTATTGAAGGTAAAAGAAAAAAAAAGTCCTGTATGGAGGACTTTTCTCCTGACTAAAATAATGGGTCTTTGGCTACTTTCACACTAGCGTTCGGGTGTCCGCTCGTGCGCTCCGTTTGAAGGGGCTCACGAGCGGGTCCCGAACGCATCCGTCTGGCCCCAAAGCATTCTCAGTGGAGGCGGATCCACTGAGAATGCATCCGCCTGCCAGCGTTCAGCCTCCGCTCCGCTCAGTGAGCGGACACCTGAACGCTGCTTGCAGCGTTCGGGTGTCCGCCTGGCCGTGCGGAGGCGAGCGATCCGTCCAGACTTATAATGGAAGTCAATGGGGACGGATCCGCTTGAAGATGACACAATATGGGCTCAATCTTCAAGCGGATCCGTTCCCTATTGACTTTCAATGTAAAGTCTGAACGGATCCGCTCAGACAACTTTCACACTTAGAAAATTTTCTAAGTTTTAATGCAGGACCATCCGTTCTGAACGGATGCGAACGTCTGCATTATCGGAGCGGATCCGTCTGATGAAACATCAGACGGATCCGCTCCGAACGCTAGTGTGAAAGTAGCCTTTGTCGGAAATGACCCAAAACTGATGCAAAATTATCACAACTGATTGTCAAATAAATGATCCATTTTTTTTTTTTATGTATCTTTTCTGACCAAGAGAACAGAAATAAAACAGTGATGTGAACCGTGGCCTTAAGCTGATGGAGGGAACACTGCTTGGAACCCTCTAGCTATTAAAGGGAATGTGTCTTCAAGGTAATGACCTATTGTTTAAAAAATATGTTTAACATAAATGCTTGATTTAAAAGACTTTTGGAGATGCCATTTCTAATTTTTCCATGTCACGATATGCATTTTAAAAATCTAAATCCTGCAGTTTTTTCACTAAACTACTAAGCCAAATAACAGGCCACCACTTCTTGGCCTGTACAGATGATCTCTTTACAGACAGGATTACAATGACGGTTAACACAGGATCCATCATTCATTATAAGCGATGGTCACTGCTCGTCGACTCCTTCCCTGTAAGAATGTGAGCATCATGTGTCGACATCAAGAAAAAACCGTTACCCATTATAGTATGAGTACTACGGTATAGTATGAGTTTTGGCTCTGATCCCTGTTGTGCCTGAGGGTCAGATGACCAGAAGAGTTCACTGCTTATTGCTGCAGCAAGACGTTCCCTCTGACAATTATGTGATCTCTGGCTTGCCCTGAACCCCTTAATCATTATGGACTATGTTCAGTGATGTAGTCTTCTGTGTGTTGAGTGCAGTGATGGGTTTAAACCCAACACACTGAAAAAACAAGCAGGCTATGAGGCACGTGTATCAAATGGTTTACGTTTACGCCACAATTGTGGCCAAAAGAATTTCCCAAAATATGGCGCAAACTGTGGGTTGAATTTATCGCCTCCCTACGCCATGGATTTAGCGTTAAGAAGTCACAAAACTTGGTTTTGAAACTTTTTAATTGCCATTGTGACTATATTTAGTTGCAACTGCCATTTTTACTGCACTCTCGCCAGTTTTTTTTTAAAGTGAGCATGGCAAGGGTGGGGTATGGGCGGGGCCATCGGCCCTAGAATATTTATCTGTGAGCTGGAGTAGATTTCAATCTGGCACACGGATTGCCGTAGAAGTCATTTAATCTTTGACGAGACTTGTGCCTTGTCATAAATTCCTGCTCTGGTGACGCAGGGTCCATCAAGAGAGGTTTAGTACATGTTGGTGCCACTTTCAAAATTGGTGGGGCATGGTGGGAGGGTTGTGGCCTCCTGCCTCCCGACAGATTTTCTCATTACGCCAGAAACAGGAGTAAATGATAATTCAGAACTACACCAGCTCACCATGGTGTAAATTTGAATTTCTTCAACATGGACAGCCATGAGATCCAGTGCCTCACAATAAATTTGGCACATATTATACTACTTTATAGTAAGACTTCATGACTGCAATGCTTATTCTGAAGGTTATATCACTGATCACCACATGAAATCAGTCCTCTTTACTATACCTCTCCACTACACTATTCGCACTATTCTATATTTGTATCCTCGATACAGCCTTGGATGAAAGAGTGCCTGTTAATTTAACCAATTGCTTAGTACTTCTGTATGAGGTTCTTCAGGGGAAACCTTTTCAACAGAGCCACCTTGTTCCATTGTATCGTGACAGGTGAGCCACCACATACTCATTCATATCACTGATCCCATTCCATCTCAAGGAGTGGGACAAGGCAGGAAGTCTTTTGGCCGTACTTCATGTGCCTTCGAGCACAGCAGGGTTCAGCACCAGAACTCATATATTCTATGATCCTGGCACAAATTAGTTGTATCTCTATAGCTGACCAGACAACTGCTTTAACTGGAGCAAAGAGTCACTTCAATTGTGGCATCCATAGAATCTGTGATTTCAGTTCTATGAGAGCCCTGTAATACGGTACTTTACCTCTTCTGTAGGTGCCCGCAGATAAACGAGAGAGAAGAATAACCAACTGTACCTTCCTTGTAAGGGAAGTACCCTTGACTGGTTATTTAGTCTTCTACTTTATCACTCTTCAATTTGGTAGCGCCAGGAAACAGCCTGAAGGATGCATCCTTGTATGATCTACATACCTGCATTGTGTTGTGTCTACATTGGTAGAACAACTTTCCTGTATGAGCTTCTTTCCTAACGAATCGCTACTCTCCCTATTGCTATTTGCTTGAGGTCCCATGAAGCACCGGTGCGTTTTGGCTTGTCTCTTATAGCTCCATTAGGAGGGGTTGTCTAACATTCAACTGTTAATGTACTCTATTGTTAGATCAGATCAGGAAAAACACAACGGGGCACATTTATTAAGACCAGTGTTTCAGATGCCGCTCTTAATAAGCCCTGTGCTGGCAGTGGATCGCCGATTGTAAATGGAAGCCAGCTTCCTTGCTGGAAGAGTTGCAGATTCTGCCGCAACATGAATCTGCGCCAGATATACGCCACAAAGTGGTGTATATCTGTTCATAATTGACCCCCAACATGTTTTCATTGAAATCCCTTTAAAATAAAAATAAAAAGCTCCCTGTGTCTAGATATTTCCATTAGGCCTCTTTCACACGAGCGTGGCGGATTGTCTCGGGTGTGTTCAGTGAAACTCGCACCATTTTGCAAGCAAGTTCAATAAGATTTGTCTGCGATTGCGTTGAGTTGTTCAGTTTTCTGCGCGAGTGCGTTTTGATGCGTTTCGATGCGTTTTTACCATGTGTGATAAAAAAACTAAAGGTTTACAAACAACATCTTAGCTACCATCAGTGAAAAAACGCATCGCACCCGCACTTGCTTGCGGATGCAATGCGTTTTTCACGCAGCCCATTCACTTCTATGGGGCCAAGCTGCGTGAAAAACGCAGAATATAGAACATGCTGCGATTTTCCTGCAACGCAGAAGTGATGTTTTTCACGCAACGCTCCTGTACACAGACCATTGAAATGAATGGGTCAGGATTCAGTGCGGGTGCAATACGTTCAAGTCACGCATTGCACCCGCGCGGAAAACTCGCTCGTGTGAAAGGGGCCTAACTGTTGCGTTACTTGTTATGGCACCCCCTAGTCTTCTTTCTCTCTCAGAACATCCACCTAAAATGTGTTCAGTACTGGTTAGAAGAAGCCGCTTCTAGTGTGCTATTTCGTATGGGCTATCCTGCGTAATGGCAAGAACAACTTCAAAACGGAGGCCACAAAAACAAACCTCCCTGTCCTCATTTTAGTGATCGATGGGGGTCCCTGCAGTTGCACCTTTGCCAATCAGACACTTTACCCACTCTCTTAGGGATAATACATTTTTTGTATTGTGGGACAACCCTTTAAAGACTCTAGAAAAGATCTAGAATACATGGAGTGACTTAAAAATTATATCCAGAAAACATCCACCCATTTTTTTTTTTTTTAATTACACAGAATATTTATTGTATAGCTTGTTGGTATTGATGAGTGTTCTTCTAAGGTTTCCTTCCCTCAGGTAGAGTTATTAGTCTTTATTCCTTTGTAGTTACAAGATCGTGAATGTGCCATCCAACAGAAATCGTGTTCCAGACTTATTATTAGACCTGTCATTGAAAACAGAAGCCATTGAATGTATAGTTAGATACAGTATAATGCACTGGTATTACAGTACTGTGAAACACAAGGATAAGAGAACTTTGCTCAAGTGATGCCCTCAGACAATACCGCCATTCATATGCTTTTTATAAGATACTTTTATAATGAAACTGTACATTTAATTCAATGAAAACATAAAACTATGTTAAAATGTAAAACAATTTGTTCATTTTCTGCCAAATATGCAGAGTATGTGCCACCCTCCCTGAGGAAACACATTACACGTTCATGGCACTGGATGTGTTTTTGTGTCTGCGTTTTCGCTGCAAAACCATTGATGTCTGAATTTGTTCCTTTGTGTACCTTACCCTGCCAGCCCAATAAATGTCCTTTCTTCAGAAACCCTCAGCCCTGCCAGGATAAATATAAAAAGAATTCTATGTGGTGTCTGCGGTACATTATGCTTTCTGGCATCTACAGTACATAGCTTTAGGTGGATGACAAGGGACTACATCGCAAACACGACTCGGAACATTAGGACCTAAGTAAGCGTCCTTCTACTTCATCCATAAAACATGGACAGATTGTCTCTGAAGATATTCAATATTTCTTAAGCAGATGTTGATGGGTCACGTTCAGGGCGCACAGTTATTCTGCTCCAAGCTACAAATACAGATGTGCACATTGGTTGCTAAGTTTACAAGTTTCAGTTTGTTAGGTATAGAGTTAGGGGTAGGCGATATAGACGATATGCGATATAAACTATATAAATCTGGCCAACGATAGAGATTTCATTTATATCGCAGATCGCAGTAGAACATGGCATGCGCCGCTCTCGTGAGCCGGCACAGTGGGAAGGAGAGAGTCCCTCCCTCCCCACTGAGTGCGGCTGCCGCTGACCACCAATGAGAACAGACTAGGAGGAGGAGGGGAGGGACTGTGGCCACTGAGCCACCAATGAGAACAGAGAGGAGGAGGGGAGGGACTGAATACAAACGTAGCCTGCATATGCGGCCATATCCCATACCCGGCTTCTATTACTGCACACTGTGATCAGCCGCAATTAACCCTCAGGTCCTGAGGGGTTAATTGCGGCGGATCACGGCGCGCAGTAATAGAGGCCAGGTATGGGATATGGCCAGCATATGCAGGTAGCTACGTTTGTATTCGGGCATATTAACTATATTCATTGGTGGCGCAGTGGCCACAGCCCCTCCCTTCTACTCCCCCTCTTCGAAGTATTACATTAATTGCGGCCCCCCATCCCCTTCCACACGATTAAATCATTGGTGGCAGTGGCCCCAGGGTGGTAGCTTCTGATCGGAGCCCCAGCAGTGTAATCGCAGGGCTCTGATCGGTTACCATGGCAGCTAGATGCTACTGAAGCCCTGGCTGCCATATTCGGCTCCTTGCTGCTGTGTGTACTATGCACAGAGCAGCAGGGAGATGTTGAAGTCCTATTAACCCTAATAGAGCTCTGGCAAGGGATGAAAAGATTCAAGGTTCTAGCCCTAAGGGGGCGAATAGTTATTAAATAAAAAGTTTAAAAAAAAAAGTTTACCCCCCGAAATATAGAATATATCGCGATATATATCGCATATCGCACATGCTTAAAATTATATAGCAATATAGATTTTAGGCCATATCGCCCACCCCTATATACAGTTATATCTTACGAATGTGGTATGTTCAATATTACAGCGTAAATGAAGATACACCTAATGCTAGAAAAAGCCAACACAATGCAACGGCACTCTGCAAACGGAGTATGTAAACTAATGCTATATTCACTATATACAATGAATATGAAGTGCACCTAATATCAGGTTCATTAACTTCACTTTATGTAATGTAGCATAAAGTGAGGCTCCCATACGCAATCAATAGTTGTCGGCCAAATTATCGTTTGGCCAACAGCTATTTTCCCTCGAGTACCTCCTGACTGGTCTTCTATTGGAGTGGTCACCTGAAAGTAAAGGTCAGTATACATAAGATATAGGGAAATTGAAAATCTGTCACAGAAAATTGGACTTTGACAGAGGGATGGACTTTTATGTATTTATTTTAAACATTTATATAGCTCTACTATATTTTAGCATCGGGCTGTCCCCAATGGGGCTCACAATCTAAGTTCCTTATCAGTATGTATTTGGAGTGTGGGAAGAAACCCATAGAGAAAATACATATTCCATGCAGATGTTGTCCTTTGGTTGGATTTATAGGGACCTTAGATTGTGAGCCCCATTGGGGACAGTTGGATGCTAATGTCGGTAAAGGACTGCGATATATAGTAGCGCTATATAACTGAATAAAATAAATAAATTCAAACCCAGGATCCCGGCGCTGCAAGGCACCAGTGCTAACCACTGAGCTTCTAATGGACTTTTAAAGAGGATTCACTATATTTAGCGTTATATAATTGGTGTCAAGTAGATAAAGAGGACCTGTCACCAAAAAATTAAATGCAATCTGAAAGCAGCAAGTTATAGAGCAGGAGATGCCGAGAGGTTAATAAATAGTTTTGTGAGAAAAGATTCAGTAAACGTATAATTTATACGTTTATATCTTTGCTTTTTCCACCTCCTGTGAACAGCTATCGGTACAGGGAGGAGGTGTTATCAGTGATTGGCAGCTGTCTCCGTATTCACATTGATGCTATGATATTTGAAGAGTCATGCAGTAAGGGCTTACACAAACGGACGTATCCATTTTTGCGGTACGGAACCTGAGTCCTCTATGGACAAGAATAGGATGTTCTATTTTTGTGCGGGTGCTACGGAACAGTCAGACTGATACGGACAGCACACGGTGTGCTGTCCGCAACTTTTGCGGCCCCATTTAGGGAGAATGGGTCGGCATCCGATCTGCAAAAAATGTGGATCAGATATCTTTGATTCGGCAGTTTGTTTCTTTTCCACCTTCACTTGAACATAAGAGAGCCTAGCTAGTATATTTTTTCTGAATGGTATAAAAATGAGTGATACCTTACAGATCCCCTGATGCTCTTACTTCTTGATCCCTCTCAACACTGGAAACATGGCCACTGATCCAGTTACTGGCCGAAGCAGTGACCAACCTCAGACGGTGATTGCTGAGTGGTCATGTTGCCTGTGTCGAGAGGTACCAGGAGGTAGAGACCAGTGAGGGATCAATAAGGTGAATATTACTACCATTCCGAGCCTGTTTTAATTGGTTGGACAACCCCTTTAACGGTCATTACAAGGTGTTAAGATTCTGTTTGTGACTGCTGTAAACTTGAACTTTTCTTGAGTTCTACTGGAATGCCTGTAAATGGATTCCTCATCTGCCATGTGCCATTTATAATACTGATGTGTTTGTATGCATCTGAGATGTGTCTGGGCCCCAGGCACCAAGACACGGGTGCAACTTTTACTTCTGTGCTCTCTATAGTTACACCCTTGATGGAAAGTTTTTATAATTGGCACAAAGTAACACTTAGTATATTCTTCTCCTAATTCATGTTCATCGGCTTGAAAGACACACTCAGTGCAGCATGGAAAGCAGTTCAAGGTTTACTTCGAAGAGCTCATAACAACCTGCATTGTGTTCCAGCCAGATGTGACCCTACAAAGGATCGGCAAGACAGTGCATGATGGTTATCAGGTGTTTCCTACAATGGTAGTGTTCAGAAAAGAGAGATCATTGCTAAAACAGACAAGCTGACTCATTACATGGCTGGAAATCACTGGCTGTTTAAGTTTGGATAAGAACATCACATGCTCATTCCAAATGCTGTCCTTCACAGTACAACTTCTGATTTCCATTATTTGCAGTTCCTAGCCATTTAGGAAAAAACAGTAGATGAAGCGTATTTCCAGTAATATGTTCAGAATTTCTTCTAGAGGTATGTCTTCCATACCATGCATGAAAACCATGTAAAGATGCATCACTAGCATCAGGGGTCATGTGGAGTCATGTGGATGTTTTTACCACAGGGTAGAAGTGAAGCAGAGAGAAGGTACGTGTTTCAGCCTACTTGGAAGCCTCAAAAATAGCATCTGAGGCCACGTGGTATCTGCAATATTGTGTAGCCATAAACCATGAATATTGAATAAAAAAAATGGTCATAATTAGTTAATTTGATTGCACAGCGGCTCATACACCTGCGCTATATTCAGCCACAAGGTGGCTCCATCGCCACCACGGTACGGCTGCATTTTTTGGCCATACCCTAGCGAATGTCCTGGTGACAGGTTCCCTTTAATGTGAAATCCCCTTTACCCCTCACAGGCTTACTGTGGTTATTAACAGATATGCTCATGTAGTTGCTTACCTCACGTACATCGTACATCTTCCCTGTGCTTTTTTCTTTCAACTTGGACACACCTGTTTTCCATGTAACCAATCACTCTGGTTTCTTTCCATCCTGTATTGCATGCAACGCTTCCTGTTGTTATATCCAACCAAACCATGATGCACTTCTCCTGCCAGCTCCAGCACTCCCCTAACAACGCCCAGCTATTT
Organism: Bufo bufo; assembly: GCF_905171765.1. NCBI lineage: Eukaryota > Metazoa > Chordata > Amphibia > Anura > Bufonidae > Bufo > Bufo bufo. Next base: position 127,109,012 of record NC_053394.1, read on the forward strand.
TATAGCTCCTCCCACCAGCTAGTTACATAGACACTCCCCTATAACTGCCCATAACAACGCCCAGCTAGTTTTTAGCTCCTCCCACCCAGCTAATTACATAGACACTCCCCTATGATTGCCCCTAACACCCAGCTAGTTTATAGCCCCTCCCACCCAGCTAATTACATACACTTCCCTCTGACTGACCCTAACAACACCCAGCTAGTTTATAGCCCCTCCCACCCAGCTAATTACATAGACACTCCCCTAATACTGCCCATAACAACGCCCAGCTAGTTTATAGCTCCTCCCACCAGCTAGTAACAGACACTCCCCTATCACTGCTCCTCCCATGGACATAACATCACAGGAAATAAGAAAGAGCTGCATGGACATAGTCATGTGACCACAGCCCAGAACAGGAGATAGGAGCAATAAAAGGTAAAATAAACACATTACAAAATTACAGCGACCTTTATAAATGATTATTTTAAAGGACATTGATGCAAACCGGAAAAACCACTTCAAATAAAAGGGATATTTCTTATATCCTCCTTTACAACTGCTTCAATCTTCGTGCAATATACGCTCATTTTGTTCTCCTAATATTTCATATTTTCCAATTAAGATGTTGTTTTTGACATTATAAATCAGTTAGAATGTCAAATGCCCGTTTTCCTGGAATTTTGCCTTCTGATGTCACAATATTACAAGAAATAGTTCAAAAAGGTTCCTGTAACAAGTGTACTGCACCAAACATAGTTTTTCCCTTATAATTTAAAGGGGTTCTGCTCTTTCATTTAACTAATGATCTATCCTCTGGAAATCATCAGCTTCTGATCGGCGGGGGTCCGACACCCGGGACCCTCGCCGACCAGCTGTTTGAGAAGGCAGTGGCGGTAAACAGTGAGAAGGCCGCGGCACTCACTGTTTACCGCCACTGCCTTCTCAAACAGCTGGTCGGCGAGGGTCCCGGGTGTCGGACCCCGCCGATCAGAAGCTGATGATTTATCCAGAGGATAGATCATTAGTTAAATGAAAGTGCAGAACCCCTTTAAGTACACTCCTTGCCAAAAAAAAAAACGCACCAAGAAGAAGTTGTTGGAATTTAATGAAACTTTCTATATGTGAATGTAATGATTATATATGTAAGTGGTTACAATATTACAACTAAAGGATTATTTAAAGTTTATGGGAGAAAACTGTACAATAAAAAGGAGGCTTTAGGACCATGTTGGGCCTCCTCTAGCCTGAATACAGGATGAGATACGGCTGGGCGTGGAGGCCTACAAGTTCTGTATGGTGTTTTGTGGCACATTTGCCCACAGATGTTGCAGCTGGGCTTGTAGAACCTCACATAGGTTGATGAAGCTGTGGTCCCTGCTGGTCCCATAAATGCTTGATTTGTGGTAAATCTGGTGACCGGGCAGGCCAAGGAAGTATTGCAATCTGGCAGAGACCTTTCTGGAAAACCCTTGCTGTATGTGAGCAAACATTATCCTGCACATATCGCTGAGCTGTTAGTGTCCCTTGTATTACTGTTCAGTCTACTGATAAACTGACAGAGAAGCTTTGGGAAGTCTAAGGCCCCTTGCAGACGAGCGAGAATTCCGCGCGGGTGCAATGTGTGATGCGAATGCATTGCGCCCATACTGGAATCCGGACCCATTCATTTCAATAGGGCTGTGTACCTGTGCGTTGGTTTTCATGCATCACTTTTGCTTTGCGTGAAAATCGCAGCATGTTCTATATTCTTCGATTTTCACGCAACGCTGGCCCATAGAAGGGAATGGAGCTGTGTGAAAATCTCATTGCATCCGCAAGCAAGTGCGGATGCTATGCGTTTTTCACGGATGGTTGCCAAGAGATGTTGTTTGTAAACCTTCAGTTTTTTATCACGCGCGTGCAAAACGCATTAAATCGCATTGCACCCGCGCGAAAAAAATGCGAATGCGATCACAAACAAAACTGAATGAATTTGTTTCCGAAATCGCGCAGTTTTCACTGAAGGCATCCGCAATGCATCCGGACCTAATCCGGACACGCTCATCTGCAAGGGGCCTTAGGGTGACCGAATGTCATATGTCAACAGTGATGGCTATCCTTCAGCACTTCAGCTGCGGTGAAACTACGACTCCCAGCATGCTCCATTCATTTCTATCGAGTTCTGAGAACAGCCAAGCAAGTGTGCATTTTGGGAGTTGTAGTTTTACCACAGCTGGAGTGCCGGAGGTTAACCATCACAGTCAGATGAGATGGCTCGCCAGATCATCAGACCAGCAGTTGGGGCAGTGTATTGCTCCACAGCAAATGCAGTAAATCTACATAGCAACAGTGCCTCTATAACAGCAAAAACCAGCCATAGTGCCCATAACTTTGCCACTCAACACGAAAATAAACATTGCGGAGGACAGAAAGAACATAGTTTATACTGTATGTAAAACTTTATCAAATATATACTTTTTTTAAAATATTTAAAAAAAGATTTTTTTTCTTTAAAAGGGTTATCCCATGACTAATGTAAAAAATGAAAATCGGACATCACATAGTAAATGACAATCTCTTTCTAACAAAGCTGGAACCAGCCCTGTACCTCACATGGATCCAGAGATCTCCCCATTCATTGCTCTGATAGATTTATATCAAGCTGACAGCTCAAGAGGAGTGTCTTCTGCTGTAGCTAAGGGGGCATGTGCATGCTCTACCTATCACAGCTCAGGAGGCAGTTGAAGGATGAAACTGAGCATGTGCGGCCTTCTCAGTGAGCAGGACAAAGAAATAAGAAAAAAGAAATAAGAAAAAACAAAAAGGTGGCACTATAGAGATGCATTTAAAGAATAACTCAGTGGCTATACTAAATATTCAAAGGGGTTGTCTGAGTTATGAAAAAAAAAATAATATAGCACTGAAAATCTGATGGGCAGCAATATATACTTAGCTAAGCAAGTTTTATGCAAAAAAAAACAATATATTTCCTCATTTCCCTGGTTCTTTTCTGGCCCTTTGTTACCTGCAATAACAACAATCTCTGCCCCTCCCCCTGTTCTGCTAAGGGAGTGGCTACAGGAGCTGCCCTGAGTGACATATCTGCCTGCTGGGAGAATCAGCAGCATGTTGTATGTGTAGCACTACAAGTCCCATCTGTATAATGACACTGCTAAGAGAATGGATACAATAGTCTGTCAGCTCCTGTGCCCAGAATTGTCACTGCCTGCAGCTACCCAGTCTGTGCAGCTGAAGGGGTTAAGAATCCTAGGAGAGAGCAGACAGCCAGTGAAGGTGGCATGGCCTGCACAGTGACATCTCGTTTAACGAACTTTATCAGAGCAGGGAGAGAAGCTGACATCACAGGTCATGTGACCCTCAGTGAAATCTGATAAACCAGGCACTGCAGATAAAGTGAGTTAGGCTGGGTTCACACGGGCGTTGCGGGAAAAGTTGCGGGTGCGTTGCGGGAACACGCGCGTGAGAAAAATAGGCATGTTTGGTACCCAAAACCGAACTTCTTCACAGAAGTTCTGGTTTGGGATCGGGGTTGTGTAGATTGTATTATTTTCCCTTATAACATGGTGACGGACCATGTGATGACCGGAATGACGTCACCACAGGTCCTTTTCCTGTACACAGCAAAGAAGAAGACAGAAGAGAAGCCGGCTGCGCAAGCAAGTGGATTAAGGTGAGTTAAGTTATTTTTATTTATTTTTTTAACCCCTCCAGCCCTATTGTACTATGCATTCTGTATTAAGAATGCTATTATTTTCCCTTATAACCATGTTATAAGGGGAAATAATACAATCTGTATAACCATGTTATAAGGGAAAATAATAATGATCGGGTCTCCATCCCGATCGTCTCCTAGCAACCATGCGTGAAAATCGCACCGCATCTGCACTTCCTTGCGGATGCTTGCGATTTTCACTCAGCCCCATTCACTTCTATGGGGCCTGCGTTGCGTGATAAACGCACAATATAGAGCACGCTGCGATTTTCACGCAACGCATAAGTGATGCGTGAAAATCACAGCTCATGTGCACAGCCCCATAGAAATGAATGGGTCCGGATTCAGTGCGGGTGCAATGCGATCACCTCCCGCATTGCACCCGCGAGGAAATCTCGCCCGTGTGAACTCAGCCTTAATTTTAAAGTTGTTATATTTGCCTAGTTAGGAACATAGAACAAAAAAATAACTCTGACAACCCCTTTAATTACATGCATTTGCAAAAGTTTTCAAATCCAGGTGCTGGTTTGAAAATTGAAGAATATTTTTCATGGGACAACCCCCCTAATCAACACTGCATCTGTTTTATTCTTCTTTGTAAGAATAATTATTTTGGGTACTGTTACTGTGAATACTTTGAAGGTGATGTCATTGCTTTTTTGTGGCACTTTTAATTTGATTTTTGGTGCATATTTATTTTTGGGGGGGTCCATCGCATTATTTATATATTTTTTCAAAACCCAGCATATTCAATGAATGGAAAACTGCATTTAATGAATTAGGAAAAAGGCTGTAAAATTATTGTTATAGACCAGAATTGTAACTGATTCATTAGTTATGTGAAGGAACATGCTTGTTCTTCTGATAATGGATACATATAAGTAATAATATGGTGATATCTATATGGTCTATTCAAGGGGATTTTCATTTAGACACAAAGAAATCCTTTAGGTTGGACTACACCTGGCTTCTTTCTTCAGTTCTCGCAGTAATTCACTTGAGTCATCCCACTTGTTAGAGACACGAGGACTGCTATCTCCCTCACTCAGATTATGTCATCAGTCTCACATGGATTTTAGGCCCTGGCAAGGCATAAAACACAATTCCCAGGCAGCATTTGGAGAAGAATTTCTCTAGTATGCAACTGATTAACGTTTATTACCATAAAGGGAAGTTGCCTTTGTCACACCAAACATGGCTCCTGGAAATTGGCTCCATAAATATGCATGTGGTACAAGGCAGTGATTGGTGGTGAGTCTTTCAACACGTGGACATTTCTTATCTTGATGAGAGACATATGTCCCTGCAAGTACTTCCATAACACCTTTTAATGAAATAATGTTTGTCTAGATCTAGTGCAGGATACCAGCAGCCAACTAATATAAGTGATTGATAGGGCCGGGTTCCTGTAGTCATTGCACCCGGCCCCATCAATCAAGTAGAGGGAGAAGCAATTGTGGGCAGAATGGCTTGGGCCTGTCCTTCGCACTTAAATGGGTTATCCAACACCTAGAATGCCCCCCAAAAATGCCCGGGCACCTCATACAGTTTATACTTACCCTGCTCCTCAGCACCTTCAACGCTCCTGATGCCCACATAGCCGCCGCTGCATGTCCCCATTGCGTGGATCAAAACATCCGGTGACGGGGGTTTCAGCCAATAGCAGGCCGGGACAGGAACGAGCCCCCCTAGCGTCACCTGCCATATGCTAGGGAAGCTCATTCCTGGCATTATATGTGCTGGATTACCCCTTTTTTCGAGACTTAAGTACTCATTACTTATCCTCTTGACAGGTGATCAGTATCTGATTGGTGGGGTTCTGACACCCAGGACCCCCCCCCCCCCGATCAGCTGTTTGAGAGCGCCGTGGCCTTCTCCCTGCTCACCAAGGTCAGAGCCATGCATTGTATAGCGGCTGTGCTTGGTATTGCGCTCAGCCCCATTCATTTCTGTGGGGCTGAGCTGCACCTAGGCCATGTGACTGATGTGACAGCTGATCGGCTGGTGTCCCGAGAGGATAGGTCAACAGTTTTTAAGTCTTGGAAAACCCTTTAACTGCTCATTTGCATATTGGCTTTTCCTCCGGAATGAAGCAATAGATCACTAAGTTAAAGGTATCATTACATTCAGATAAGGTAGCCCTACAAGGCATTGCGCCTGGATTTACAGTGAATTTAGTGGCGACAGATTCCTTTTAAAGGGGTATTCCTGTTTCAGGATAGGTCATCAATATCAGATTGGTGGAGATCCGACTCCCAGCACCCTTGCCAATCAGCATTTTGTAGAATTGCAGTTTTCTCTTCCATTCAAGTGAATGGGATGAAAAGAGGAGTTAAAAACTGAAGAAGACACATCGCTGACAAGATCACTGCGCCTCCTTTAAACAGCTCACAGGTGGCGGTGTCAGGAGTCGTACCCCCCACCAGTCTGATATTGATGAGCTATCCTGAGGATGAAACCACCAGAATACTCCATAGGAAATGTTATAATAGGTCACTGTTCTACATTAGGCCAGCACACGGCCTTGAACATCACGTGAACTCGTCTGACTGAATCTTTCCTGTTGCGTTAGGGTGCTCTCTGACACTTATGGAGCATTATCGAAGAAGATGAGTCTGCACTGCGGTTTGCACGTGGTGCACGCGTCCAGGGAAGGCGTCCCACTAGTAAATTTCGAAGTAGGACCGGCGCTCACTTTCTTGACGATATGAAGAGACTTTTATTCAAAGCATAATAGCTTCGTCACTCACTGATGATGCTATTATGCTTTGAATAAAAGTCTATTCATATCGTCAAGAAAGTGAGCGCGGTCCTTCTTCGCTATATACTTATGGAGCATTAGGCAGGGAACAGATTTGGGTCCTCCTCCAATGTTGGTATCTTGTCCCAGTGTTATCATTCTGAGGTCATATTTGTCACTTTGTTCTACACAGCAAGGGGGGAAGGGATTATATCAAAGACTGGCATTTGCGCTGGACTTTGATATTCCCTGCGCCATTAGTCGACTCGATTTATTTATTTAGGTGCATCCTCCATCAGTCCGTGCACTTAAACTGAGCGGGCGTAGATTCCAGTCCTCATTTACGCCAGAAAACTAGCGTAAACGCTAAATGTTGCTGGGCTGATGGCCCAGCCCACAATCTGTAAACCTGTGGTTTTAGACTTTTTTACGCCAGGAAACTGGTGTAGAGGGACGATAAATTGCTCTCGAAATGTGAACATTGCCTGTTTACACCCTGTCCTGCTGAACATCAGAATCTGGGCCCTCCGTCCAGCGTCCTCCTCACTTGCTGTGTACTTCATTATCACCGACTGCACAATGGTGTGTCATCCATTTTCCATCTTATTTTGCAGTTTCTTTGGTAACACACCGCCAACATTGAGCCACCTGTTTCCTGACATACTGCTATGGCTGCACAAGTAAGGTGAGAAGCATCTACTCAATTATTTATGGCACTAGTGGCGCTGAATGCTGAGCCCTGGATGTTCATTTCTATTGGCTTGAATATCAGAGTATGCCAGCATTGTCGCCATGTTGGCTGGATTTCGGGAATGGACAGAAATACATATTGCTGCCATTATTATCTCGATTTGCCGTTGCTAGAAATCGTAATAAATTGGTTACTGCCCGCTTCCCAACTGTTTCTTTCAATATCTCTTTGAGGTCACTCAGATGTGGAGCTATGCAAGTTATAGTAGTGACCATGGTGGTAGTCATTGAAGAACACAGTCAACCTCTTCCAATTCCTTAAAGGGGCTGTCTCACTTCAGCAAATGGCATTTATCATGTAGAGAAAGTTAATACAAGGCACTTACTAATGTATTGTGATTGTCCATGTTGCTTCCTTTGCTGGCTGCATTCATTTATCCATCACATTATACACTTCTTGTTTCTATGGTTACGGCCACCCTTCAATCCAGCAGCGGTGGTCATGTTTGCAGACTATAGGAAAAAGCGCCAGCCTCTCTCGTGGCCGGGATCATATCAGAGCACAGAGGCCGGTGCTTTTTCCTATAGTGTGCAAGCACGGCCACCGATGCTGGATTGCAGGGTGGTCACCATGGAAACAGCAGTGTATAATGTGATGAAAAAATGAATCCAGCCAGCAAAGGAGTCCAATATGGACAATCGCAATGCATTAGTAAGTACCTTGTATTAACTTTCTCTACATAATAAACTCCTTTTGCTGAAGTGAGACAACCCCTTTAAAAGAAATGCTTGTATTTCTGCAGTCATAAGGAAAGTGCTGACAAATTGCATAATATAACTTGACATCCATGTGTTCAGGAAAAATGGCAAGCATAGGAATCTGAGCGAGTTTGACATGGTCCAAACTGTTAAAACTGATAAACCAAAAATATGACACACTGCTTCAAAAGGTCTAAATCAAATTTTTATTGAAATACAAAAGATTTCAAAAAGTAAATGGTATCGACAGCCAAAACCTCATGGTGCCACAGCATGGTCATATATATAATAAACGACGGGATGTAAAATGTAAATACATTGAGTGGAGCCACAAATGGACATCCGGAGCAAATCAATACAAAAATATATACAGACCCAAAATAAGCACCTCCACGGGACACCCAACACGTTTCACATTGCTTCCTCAGGGGGATCCCCTGAGGAAGCAACGCGGAACACGTGTTGGCGTGTCCTGTGGAGGTGCTTAATTTGGGTCTGTACATTTTGTATTGATTTGCAGCGGATGTGCCATATTTTAGGCTCTACTCGAATGTATTTCCATTTTACATCCCGCATTGTTTATTTATGACCATGCTGTGGCACCATGTGGTTTTGGCTGTCGACACTATTTACTTTTTGAAATCTTTTGTATTTCAATAAAAATTTGATTTAGACCTTTTGAAGCAGTGTGTCATATTTTTGGTTTATCAGTTTTAACAGTTTGGACCATGTCAAACTCGCTCAGATTCCTATGCTTGCCATTTTTCCTGAACACATGGATGTCAAGTTATATTATGCAATTTGTCAGCACTTTCCTTATGACTGCAGAAATACAAGCATTTCTTTTAAAGGGGTTGTCTCACTTCAGCAAAAGGAGTTTATTATGTAGAGAAAGTTAATACAAGGTACTTACTAATGCATTGCGATTGTCCATATTGGACTCCTTTGCTGGCTGGATTCATTTTTTCATCACATTATACACTGCTGTTTCCATGGTGACCACCCTGCAATCCAGCATCGGTGGCCGTGCTTGCACACTATAGGAAAAAGCACCGGCCTCTGTGCTCTGATATGATCCCGGCCACGAGAGAGGCTGGCGCTTTTTCCTATAGTCTGCAAACATGACCACCGCTGCTGGATTGAAGGGTGGCCGTAACCATAGAAACAAGAAGTGTATAATGTGATGGATAAATGAATGCAGCCAGCAAAGGAAGCAACATGGACAATCACAATACATTAGTAAGTGCCTTGTATTAACTTTCTCTACATGATAAATGCCATTTGCTGAAGTGAGACAGCCCCTTTAAGGAATTGGAAGAGGTTGACTGTGTTCTTCAATGACTACCACCATGGTCACTACTATAACTTGCATAGCTCCACATCTGAGTGACCTCAAAGAGATATTGAAAGAAACAGTTGGGAAGCGGGCAGTAACCAATTTATTACGATTTCTAGCAACGGCAAATCGAGATAATAATGGCAGCAATATGTATTTCTGTCCATTCCCGAAATCCAGCCAACATGGCGACAATGCTGGCATACTCTGATATTCAAGCCAATAGAAATGAACATCCAGGGCTCAGCATTCAGCGCCACTAGTGCCATAAATAATTGAGTAGATGCTTCTCACCTTACTTGTGCAGCCATAGCAGTATGTCAGGAAACAGGTGGCTCAATGTTGGCGGTGTGTTACCAAAGAAACTGCAAAATAAGATGGAAAATGGATGACACACCATTGTGCAGTCGGTGATAATGAAGTACACAGCAAGTTAGGAGGACGCTGGACGGAGGGCCCAGATTCTGATGTTCAGCAGGACAGGGTGTAAACAGGCAATGTTCACATTTCGAGAGCAATTTATCGTCCCTCTACACCAGTTTCCTGGCGTAAAAAAGTCTAAAACCACAGGTTTACAGATTGTGGGCTGGGCCATCAGCCCAGCAACATTTAGCGTTTACGCTAGTTTTCTGGCGTAAATGAGGACTGGAATCTACGCCCGCTCAGTTTAAGTGCACGGACTGATGGAGGATGCACCTAAATAAATAAATCGAGTCGACTAATGGCGCAGGGAATATCAAAGTCCAGCGCAAATGCCAGTCTTTGATATAATCCCTTCCCCCCTTGCTGTGTAGAACAAAGTGACAAATATGACCTCAGAATGATAACACTGGGACAAGATACCAACATTGGAGGAGGACCCAAATCTGTTCCCTGCCTAATGCTCCATAAGTATATAGCGAAGAAGGACCGCGCTCACTTTCTTGACGATATGAATAGACTTTTATTCAAAGCATAATAGCATCATCAGTGAGTGACGAAGCTATTATGCTTTGAATAAAAGTCTCTTCATATCGTCAAGAAAGTGAGCGCCGGTCCTACTTCGAAATTTACTAGTGGGACGCCTTCCCTGGACGCGTGCACCACGTGCAAACCGCAGTGCAGACTCATCTTCTTCGATAATGCTCCATAAGTGTCAGAGAGCACCCTAACGCAACAGGAAAGATTCAGTCAGACGAGTTCACGTGATGTTCAAGGCCGTGTGCTGGCCTAATGTAGAACAGTGACCTATTATAACATTTCCTATGGAGTATTCTGGTGGTTTCATCCTCAGGATAGCTCATCAATATCAGACTGGTGGGGGGTACGACTCCTGACACCGCCACCTGTGAGCTGTTTAAAGGAGGCGCAGTGATCTTGTCAGCGATGTGTCTTCTTCAGTTTTTAACTCCTCTTTTCATCCCATTCACTTGAATGGAAGAGAAAACTGCAATTCTACAAAATGCTGATTGGCAAGGGTGCTGGGAGTCGGATCTCCACCAATCTGATATTGATGACCTATCCTGAAACAGGAATACCCCTTTAAAAGGAATCTGTCGCCACTAAATTCACTGTAAATCCAGGCGCAATGCCTTGTAGGGCTACCTTATCTGAATGTAATGATACCTTTAACTTAGTGATCTATTGCTTCATTCCGGAGGAAAAGCCAATATGCAAATGAGCAGTTAAAGGGGTTTTCCAAGACTTAAAAACTGTTGACCTATCCTCTCGGGACACCAGCCGATCAGCTGTCACATCAGTCACATGGCCTAGGTGCAGCTCAGCCCCACAGAAATGAATGGGGCTGAGCGCAATACCAAGCACAGCCGCTATACAATGCATGGCTCTGACCTTGGTGAGCAGGGAGAAGGCCACGGCGCTCTCAAACAGCTGATCGGGGGGGGGGGGGTCCTGGGTGTCAGAACCCCACCAATCAGATACTGATCA